>NW_027104433.1:1241945-1661392 GCF_902728285.1 Clytia hemisphaerica | reverse complement strand
TTCTAATAATTTTTAAAAATAGAAACACAACAATAGGATTACAATCACATAAAAAGTAAATACAGCATTTGCGTTTTTTACTTCGGTTGTTTTTCTTCTTCAGCATCTGAATCGCTGACAAGGCTGATTGGGTTGTTGATCTTTGTTTTTGTTTTACGTAGAGGTATTCTCGGCAGTTTAGGCTTTATTTCGAAGTCCGAAATATCTTTGTCTTCACCAGGAACAGCAGAAGATGGCATTGGTAGCTGCTTGGCTGGAGTTTTCTTTTTTGGTTCTACGTCACCTTCCGTCTCCGATTCGTCACTCAGCGAGATTGGGTTAAGAATTTTGCTTTCTGTCTTTCGGCATGGCTGCCGCCTGATCGTTGGTTTTACATCTTCCTCAGAATCGTCACTGAGAACAATAGGATTTGAGATCTCACTTGCAGTTTTACGGCATGGCGGCTGGCGTAGATCAGGCTTTATATCTTCAACAGCTGTCGAGGTAGTCGGTAGATCTGTTGGTAACTTCTGGGACTTCTGTTTTCTCTCGGGTAGTTCATCGTCACTGTCCGAATCGGTAAACAATAGTCTTGGCAACCCCTTCTTGGATGACTTTTTGCTTTTTCCATCCAAGTCACTTGGCGAACAATCGTTTGTTTTGGACTTTTTTGCTTGGTTGAGCATTTCTTCTTCGCTCGTCGAGGTAGTGAAATTTATGGAATCACTATCATTGTTTGTGTCGTTTCTCTTGTCAGCCGTCGCCCCATGTTGACGTTTACGTTTTAGAGGACTGAATTTGATTATTCTTGGCTGCGCCGAAGACTTTCCAACGCATTTATTCAATGGAGTGCTGGTAGTGACGGCTGGGGACAGTAATTGATCTGGTTCTGGACTTGTTGCTTTTTCTGGTGTTTCGGGTATTACTGTGGTTTGCTTTCTTGATTCTCTGATCAACCAGGCTTCGTAGAAGGTATCTGCACCACGCCACTTCCTTCTCTTTCTGATTAGGTATCTGTAGAGTAGAAAACAAAGAGAGCGTTATGATATGTTTATAGGTCAGCTAACCAGAAAAAGTTCAGCATTATCTAGGACGAGTTGTAACGTTCTCTCGCACTGCACATCTAAGACTTCTAATATTTTTACCTTTTTATGTCATCACAATGAATTGGCACTTTCTTCCAATCGTCTTCTGACATGTATGTCAACGTGTTGATGGCTAATCGGTAATGGGTTGTATTCTTCTCGGTACTGAACAGATTGTGTTCTTTTGACCACCGTGCAGGATTTGCTTCATCCGATTCCAAAAAGTAATAGTCGATGTCCTCATCATCAATAAGTGGATCGCGAATGATTTGTTCGTGGATCTGGCTTATCGCCGCTTGTGAACTATCCAATTCATCCTCTTCGTCGTGGAAATCCGAAAGCGCAACAAGTTTAGTGTGGGCTGCACCATCGTAATCGTTGTAAACCGCTCCTTCTTCTTCAGGGGCTCCAGTGGCCGGTGCAAAAACATATGCATCGTCACAAGTCTCGAAAAGTGGCGTTTCTTTTAACACTTCAGCACAATAATGGAACACTTGCATGCAGTTTGTTCGTAGCCATTCTAAAAAGCAAAGAAGTAAACTGACTTTTCAAAATGTACAAGTAAAAGTAAAGAAAGCATCGAAGTAAGTATGAAATTAACAGTTCTCTCTTTGTTTTTTAATGTAACACGACTCACTTGTAACACTTGAATCTTTCTTTGGTAGTGGCTTTGTCATGAAGACTTTTAGACGAGAATACACTGCGTCATGATCTAAGGAGATTCCAAAGTTTGGCAGAACGTTGGTCGTTATGAAGAAGCCCGAGTTGTACATCACTTTGGTCGCTGACGCGTGCTTTTGAGCTAGCATCACAAGACCACCTGAAACAATTAAATATCCTTGAGTTAGACTACTTACGAAGCTAAAGGTTTACAGTTAAATTAGCATCTTCCGAACAGAAAGCTTTTGCACATACTTAGTACTTTGAGGCTATTTACCTTGTAGAATTCGTTTAGCATCTTCACAGCTCAAAGAGTTGACGGTCCACTCGTCCATGAATACCAATTCAGTTTGGTTATTGATAAGATGACCAGCAAACTTCCCTTCTTGGGTAACACCCGCAATATTCTCTGTAGAAATGATTCCATCAAATGGTGCCGCCCAACTGGTCTTCCCCGAGTCCGATTCGCCTTGGAGAATTAGCTTGGGCTCTTTCATGGGAAATTTACGGTGTAGCAACAGCTGATAATACTTTTGTAGAAATTCTGTACGAGTTTTCGCATCGGGAAAACTGTTGAATATTCCTGAAAAAATAAAACCATAATTACACATCGAATCTGGAAATGTTAAAGTTAAAGAGTTGAATGTATTCTCAAAAGCTATTTCAACTTAAAATAACAAGAAAAAACGTAAGATTTACTAACCTTGAACAAATGGTCTTGGGTATGGAGTTCTGTCTTTGAGATACTGGTAACGTACGAATGCCCTCGGCGTGCAACCTTGGGGGAACTGTTTGATTTTGTAAAACCTTTTTTCTGATATCAGGAAAATTGTACCTTCTGGAAGAACTTCAATAATGTTATACAAAATTTTGATGGGCTTGATAAGTCCGCAATCAGGATCCGATAACAAGTTGCTGACTGCTGTAATGTGTGATGCAAGTTTGTTGGCAATCTTTGCAATTCCAAGAAGTTTCTTAAGATACTTTGGTACGGTAATGCAATAAACGTACGTGAATTGGCTGTCAGGAGCTTTCTTGTATATCTTTCCTTGAGAAATGGCATAATTCTTCTTTCTCATGTGCCTTTCGATATGATCAACAGCAATGCATATGGGATCAGTGGGAATAAACTTGGCTGACACTTCAGAAGCTGAAAAAGATTCAAGATGTGCTCTTTACCACTTGTATTGAAAAAACGACTGAGGTCAACTTGAAGCCTTCGAGTACAACTTCACCCTTTCTCTGACTTTTGTGTAATAACAAGTAACTACCATGCACTAGTGGGAACAAACAACCTTAATTTCTGGAATAAGATGGGAATAAGGAGGTCGCCATACCACCCAAACCGCCACTTTGACCTTTTCCTTAAGCTTCATGTAATAACAAGTAAACCCATACATTAGTGGGAACAAGCAACCTTAAATTTTGGAATAAGATGGGAATAAGGGGGTGGGCTCGCCCTACCACCCAAACCGCCACTTTGACCTTTTCCTTAAGATTCATGTAATAACAAGTAACTACCATACACTAGTGGGAACAAGCAACCTTAAATTTTGGAATAAGATGGGAATAAGGGGGTGGGCTCGCCCTACCACCCAAAAACCGCCACTTTGACCTTTTCCTTAAGATTCATGTAATAACAAGTAACTACCATACACTAGTGGGAACAAGCAACCTTAAATTTTGGAATAAGATGGGAATAAGGGGGTGGGCTCGCCCTACCACCCAAACCGCCACTTTGACCTTTTCCTTAAGATTCATGTAATAACAAGTAACTACCATACACTAGTGGGAACAAGCAACCTTAATTTTGGAATAAGATGGGAATAAGGGGGTGGGCTCGCCCTACCACCCAAACCGCCACTTTGACCTTTTCCTTAAGATTCATGTAATAACAAGTAACTACCATACACTAGTGGGAACAAGCAACCTTAAATTTTGGAATAAGATGGGAATAAGGGGGTGGGCTCGCCCTACCACCCAAACCGCCACTTTGACCTTTTCCTTAAGATTCATGTAATAACAAGTAACTACCATACACTAGTGGGAACAAGCAACCTTAAATTTTGGAATAAGATGGAAATAAGGGGGTGGGCTCGCCCTGCCACCCAAACCGCCACTTTGACCTTTTCCTTAAGATTCATGTAATAACAAGTAACTACCATACACTAGTGGGAACAAGCAACCTTAAATTTTGGAATAAGATGGGAATAAGGAGGGTGGGCTCACCCTACCACCCAAGCCGCCACTTTGACCTTTTCCTTAAGATTCATGTAATAACAAGTAACTACCATACACTAGTGGGAACAAGCAACCTTAATTTTTGGAATAAGATGGGAATAAGAAGGGTGGGCTCGCCCTAACACCCAAACCGCCACTTTGACCTTTTCCTTAAGATTCATGTAATAACAAGTAACTACCATACACTAGTGGGAACAAGCAACCTTAATTTTTGGAATAAGATGGGAATAAGGAGGGTGGGTTCACCCTACCACCCTAACCGCCACTTGACCTTTTCCTTGAGATTTTCATGTAATACAACAAGTAACTACCATACACTAGTGGGAACAAGCAACCTTAATTTTTGGAATAAGATGGGAATAAGGAGGGTGGGTTCACCCTACCACCCTAACCGCCACTTGACCTTTTCCTTGAGATTCATGTAATAACAAGTAACTACCGTACACTAGTGGGAACAATCAACCTTAATTTTTGGAATAAGATGGGAATAAGGAGGGTGGGTTCACCCTACCACCCTAACCGCCACTTGAACTTTTCCTTAAGATTCATGTAATAACAAGTAACTACCATACACTAGTGGGAACAAGCAACCTTAATTTTTGGAATAAGATGGGAATAAGGAGGTCGGGTTCACCCTACCACCCTAACCGCCACTTGACCTTTTCCTTAAGATTCATGTAATAACAAGTAACTACCATACACTAGTGGGAACAAGCAACCTTAATTTTTGGAATAAGATGGGAATAAGGAGGGTGGGTTCACCCTACCGGTGCAAGTACTTCTCCTTAAGATCAATGCAATAAGCAGAAACAGCTAGATACTATTAGGAATAAGAAAGTATCTTACATTCAAGTGTATCGGATACGTCCAGTGAAAAGTTGATTTTGAAGATTTTCATATCGTCAATTGTCTTCAGTATTTCTTCTTTTATATTTTCCGGAAGTGTTGGACGAATTTTCAATTTGGCAAGTGGTTCACCTTCTTCGAATTCAGAGAAAACTGGTTTTTCCAATAAGGATAGCCGATCTCGCTTGTAAGCTTTTATTCGTACGGCTTCCCAATAGAAATGCATGGCTTTGTTCATTAGTTTTGTTGAATTGTGATCTTTCAACACTTGACATAAAGATCTTGTATAAGCTTCTTCGGTGCCGATCTTTCCTTGCCCTGAAAGAAAGCGCAAGAGAATTGATTTACATAATTTGAAATAAAACCTGACAGTTTCTTTAATATGCTTTTCTATGAAAAAAACTATGATTTCTCCATTTCAAAGATATAATTTAGTTAAAATTTAAAAAACCCTAATGTGATTATTAATGAAATCTTGTTTGAATTTACCCATTTTACAGATAGAATTTAGTTAAATTAAATTATTAATAAAAATAGCCTAATACCATTGCGTAAGCTATTTCTTGTTCACATTGATAGTTAACATTTCTTCATTTTACAGATAGGATTTAGCTTAATTTTGGAAAAAATAGTCTTATGACATTGCTTTAGTTACCTCTTGTTTGAATTGGTCGGCAAGATGTGACATTAAGACCAGCAAGCATGATCTTTTTGGATATTTCGGTTTCAAATTTTGAGGCACCATGTTTTGTCGTGGACAGAGCAATCCAAAATGCCACCCCTGAAGTGATAAAAAATATTATAATTAGGAAATAAATTTCAAAGGGCGTTATAGGAAATTAATGGACGTCAGTTAAAAAATAAGAAATATAGAGAAATCTTCGTTACCTGGTATAAGCGAGTCGTCCTCATCGTAATCTTCAAATTCATTGTCATTTTCATAACCAACAACATCCCGTTTTTTCTTCAGCTCCTCTCTCAAATTGTTCGATTCCATTGCACACGTGCAAGAAAAGTATGCCACAACATTTTCAAATGAGTCAACAATATTCTCCAGCTCGAGACGCTTTGTATCGATATTATATGCAGCTACTCCTAGATCTTTTTCAACGACGTCCCATAAACATCGAATAGAAACTATGTAGAACCGATCTTTAAAAATTGGAATGAGGAAATTCCTCAATCCATTTCTTACAGTGCCATCTCTCAGTGTTCTTTGAACTGACATCTTGTTCACGCGAAGTGAACACTGTTTGATACTATGCCTTATTGGAACTAATTTTCGCGGGTTTTAATTTTAGCGTTTTTCGCGGTTTTTCGTCAAAATCGCGAAAATTTGATCCCGCGAAAAATTTTGAGAGTTGAAAACCGCGAAAATTAATTCCCGCGAAATACAATTTTTTTCAATTTTATCAAAAAATTTGAAAAATCCCTAGGAAAATGAAAGAAATTTGTCCAAAAAAGGGCAAAACCGCGAAAATTAAAACCCGCGAAATACAATTTTTCGGATATTTTTTTTCGACCGCGAAAATTAGTTCCCGCGAAAATTAGTTCCAATAAGGTAGTCGTATTTTTCTTACTATTTGGACTAGAAGTTTTTGTCTTAAAATAATTTTTTTTTTCTTAAAGTAAGAATTTCTGAATTTATTGTGTACGAACGTTTTGTCGTTTTGAAGCTACAACAAGTTACGAACTGAAAGATAGTCGTTTTATCGTTTCAAAGCTATCACTTACGAACTGAAAGATAGTCGTATCATCTTTTCAAAGCTATCACTTACGAACTGAAAGATAGTCGTATCATCTTTTCAAAGCTATCACTTACGAACTGAAAGATAATCGTTTCATCGTTTCAAAGATACAACAAGTTACGAACTGAAAGATAGTCGTTTTATCGTTTCAAAGCTATCACTTACGAACTGAAAGATAGTTGTTATTTTTAATCTTCAAGCAAATACAACTGTTACTTTGCTCGGAAGCTTGTCTAAGGCCTCAAAAACCTTAGGGTGACTTTTTTCTTGAAAATTTACAGTGCCAATATCATTTTCTCACAGAAAAAAGAAAGGTGGAAATATCAAATTGATTGGAAAAACAAAATTCGGTTCTATATATCTAATGTTTATTCGAAGCAACTATACTAGGATAAAAAGTCGAAAATTGAACAAACGTCAAGTCCTCAAAATATTTTTAACGTGATAGTACAAACAATTCACGAAACAAAAAATGACAAAATAATGTACAACTATTATATAAAACCTCTAGGTAGGTCCTAAAATCAACATAAATGACAGTTCTAGTTTAGTGTGAAAAATCATCGATTAATTATGAAATTTGGCGCATATAGTTTATGTTCACCAATCCTGCAAGATTGTTTGTCATCGGAGGGTTGGAACTCAAATCCAGAGAAGGCACAACTCAAGGCGATCCTCTTGGTATGGCCATCTACGCTTTGGGAATAACCCCCATGATGAATATCATGCTGATGGCGATTGCCTACAAACACAACAAGATGGTGGGTTTTGCAGACGATATCACCGCAGCAGGAGACATCCAGTCACTCAAACAATGGTGGGACCTTCTCCTTGAAATTGGCCCTGCATACGGATACTTCCCGCAACCATCGAAATCTTGGCTGATAGTAAAAGAAACCAAGCTCACCGAAGCAACCGAAGTATTCGCAGGTACACAGATTCAGATCTCCACTGAAGGTGAACGTCATCTAGGCGCGGTCATTGGGACAGACGAAAACAAACGAAACTACATCAACGAAAAGATCAGCAAGTGGAAGGATGAAATCATCCTCCTTGCTGACATAGCCGCCACATATCCTCAATCGGCATATGCTGCTTACGTTACAAGCTATCAACACAAGCTGACGTATTTCCTGAGAACGATCCCGGGTATATCCGAAGAAATCAAGCAAGTTGACGAAGTGGTCAGACATCGGCTGATTCCTGCTCTGGTTGGTGGTCACATCATCAACGATAAAGAACGCATCATGTTGTCCTTACCACCACGTCTTGGTGGCTTGGGACTAAAGATCTTCGAAGAAGAAGCTGAAAGCAACTTTCAAGACTCGATGAACGCCACAACAACTCTTCAAAATCAGATTCTGGGTTCGAATGACGAGAATCAAAAGTCCAGAAGTCAGCTTCGCAAAGAACGAGATCTACGAGATCAAGGCAAACTTCAACAACTTCTGGACGAATCCGATGAATCGACCAAACGAAAGATGGAAACTCTCAACCAAAAGGGGGTTTCAAACTGGCTGACGGTGCTTCCGATCAAAGACGAAGGTTACGAACTATCAAAACAAGAGTTCTGGGACGCTATACGTATTCGATACGATTGGCCCCTAGATAGAATCCCGACACATTGTCCGTGTGGAGCGAAATTCGATGTTGCTCATGCCCTCTCGTGTAAGAAGGGTGGCTTCATAACTTTGCGTCACAACGAGATTCGTGACATCACAGCAAAGCTGCTAAACGAAGTTTGCGTCGACGTACGAAAAGAACCTATCTTGCTTCCCATCGGTAATGAAGATCTCCCGAATCAAGCTAACAAAAGCAGAGAAGCAAGACTTGATATTAGCGCACTTAACTTTTGGACGCATGGTCAACGAGCATTCTTTGACGTAAGGGTTTTAAACCTTTTTGCTCAGCGACACATCAATTCCAAAGTTGAGAACTGCTTGAAAACGAACGAAAACGAGAAGAAGCGTATGTACGGAGAACGCGTTCGACAATCCGAAAATGGAACATTCACACCAATCGTTTTCGCGGCTAACGGTGCAATGGGCGTGGAATGCATTCGTTTCTATCAACGACTATCCGAGTTGTTGGCCGACAAGCGAAAGGTTCCTCAGTCAATCGTGACGAATAAATTGAGAACATTGATTTGCTTTTCACTTTTGCGTTCAACCGTAAGGTGTTTACGTGGATCACGGGGAAAAATATTCACCCCAGAAAACATTTTATAGATTATTATTTTACTTTTTATCTTTCGAGTCTTTTCAGTTTCTTGTCGTTCTGGTCTTTTCAGGTTGTTTTTTGTGTGTGTGGCCCACTTTTTGGGGTTTTTTTTTTATAGTGCAATATATATAAAAGTATAAATAGAAAAAACAGTACGGGTAACCACCCAGGAAAATTTAATTGTATATATCTTCTTTTGTGATTAGTTAAAATAATTATCATAATAATAAATTTAATGAAAAAAAAAAAAAATATATAGTTTATGTCCAATCACAGTTCAGGTTTTGAAGAGAAATGCTCTCTTACCAAATGGTAAACGTCATACACGCATTACACAAGCAACCCTAACGTTTCGCCAAGTTATATAAACTTCGGTAAAGGATCGAAAAAGCATCTATAACATAGATTAATTCATGATCAAAACTCCCTTTTCATCCACAGTCATTGAAATTCCCAAAACTGTTGTACCTCCTGAAAAGGAAGCAGAATGATACTCTGATCCATAAGAGCATTCAGTCTAATGAATTTATGCAGAGGAAATGCACTACATGTTCAGTAAAAATAGAGAAACTCTAGAGTTGCAACTTTAAGAATTGTTTTTCTTTTTGGAGCGAAGGAAATTCGCGAAGAACAATCCAAAGAAAATGATCAACTCGATGATGGAGAGGATAGAGGATCCAGTCATTAATCCAAGGCATCCACCAAAATTTGCAAACAAATCTTGCCATGTGTATTGTGGTTTCTCTGCCACAATCTCTAGCAAAAAGGATTGGAAAGTGAAAGCCAACTCCAGGAAATGGTCTAACTTCATAGGATTGTGGAAAAGCGATAATTTGATATCTTCATCGTAGCAGGGATCTAGCTCACAGAGGTTGTCGCATTTTTCCGTTAACGCATGGTCATTCTCTAATATGCTCAAGCAAGCTTGTCCAGTTTCATCATCAACAAAGGTTTTATTGGCAAACTTTTCTGGGTGTCGCATATGTTTCTTATACATAGCAGGTATTTGGCCGCACTTTTCGAAGACTGCTTCCCAGAAACAACCTTTTTGGCATTTCATGACTGAGTAATTGCCCTTGAATTTATTCAAACTGTAAGGACCACTCCCATCAACACATTCGGTAAAGGGAAGACCAAGGCGTGTGATGATTTTCTTTTCGATGTTGACGTAGTAAAATCCCTCACTGGCCCAGTAAACAGCTTCCGATGACTCGAAAAAGGTTTCGTCAACTGAATTCACGTACAGTTCAGTCCACTCGTTTGATGATAGACGGCGGTCAGCAGCGGCTTGGTATGAGAGTACGTCCGAAGGCATCTCCAGTACTTCACCAGTGATGGTAAAACAATCTGTCGTTTCGTCAAACTTCACCAAGTGATTTTGAGGGGACGCGCGCGCATAATTGGCTGAAATATTTTGAACTCTGACAAAAGTTGTTCCATTGTAGCCGCATGCAGTGAGATTTCTAGCGCAGTCAACAATACTGAAGTCAACTAATGTTGGGCGTTTAACTGGGGGCGGCTCTCCACTGAAACGCCTTCTTTCATTGGCGATAGCAGTATGGTCACAAATAGTGATAGCGGGAATTGGAACTTTCGATTGAGACACGATCTTAGTGCTGGTGCGGCTGTCATGTTCCAGGAACGCACTCCAGTGTTCCTTAGAAATAAGAACAGCAATAATAAATGAAGCGATAACCAGAATTGTCCACAAAACTTTGGCTGCAGTGCCACCTGCAGCAATGCGAGACAATCCGTGTATTGTTAAACCTTCTGCAAAATCTTTGTGACTTTCAATGACACTATCTTCTTCTGTCGACGCCTTCTTTGCTTCAAGATCTGTCAAATATTCCATATTGATATCTCCTTTCTGTTGGTAAACATCACCAATGAAGCCTTGATTGGCTTGACCACCACCAGAAGGTGACCTGTTTTTGATCTCCTTAACTTCATCCTCTAGGGAAGTTAGTTTTTCCTCTAGCCGAAGAGATTGTCTTTCTATTAGGCGTCTCAAGCTATGAATTTGATCTTCCAAGTTATCCCCTCTCATTATTAGGTGCTACCTTTTTGCCAGGTTGTAAAAAATAAATCAAAGTATGACCATGTTCGTGTCTTAAATTTCGTTTGATGGAAAATCTCGATTAATGTGTGGTTTTAATAAATGTCTGATGTTTTTTATGTATAATGAATCTAATAGAATTGACTTCACGCTATGTGACAAGTCAATAATGTTTCCTTTTATAAAACTTGAATAATCAATTTTCAGTTTTTTTTCTCAATATTTTGAATACAAAATATACACTTTTTGAACACCATTCAAACCTAAAATTTCGATTAATGTGTGGTTTTAATAAATCTCTGCAAATTTATGAATCCAATTATTGAATTGGCATGAATTGAAAAGCTAAAGTTATAGAAGACACCAAAACTTTAAGAAATGAATAAAATTAAATTTCAAGTTTTCACTTTTATTATTAATGTTACAGGGTTTGGGGATGTCCAAGCTATGAAAAGAAAACTAAGAATTATCTAAGAAACATGCTGAGGCTGAGAATGAGAAAATAAAATTTTTTAATTCGGTTTTTTTTTAAAACCTTTCATTCAAAACAAATGTTTTTTTTCTTTGCATGAAAATAGGCTGATTAAGTCAAAAAGTTTAGAAACATGTAAGAAACATTTGAGGCTCAAAAGGCCGATTTCTTAAGAAACAAAAAAACGTGTATCATTCAAGTTACAACAAGCAACATGCTGAATGGACCTACCTAATGATTAACATCAGATGAAAATAAGAAAAAAGTGACAATAATTGTACAAAAATTCAGAATGGAAAAATAAAGCTTGTGTGTTGAATATTGTAAAATGGTAAAAAGGAATTTCCCCAAATACGAAAATCACTTAAACTATTCAAGCCTGAAAAACCTTTTGAGCTGTTTTTGGCCCAAATTTGCCCAAAAGAATTTTCCTTAAAAATCTGACTCCGTCACATTTTGGGCATTGCCATTTTGCATCATTGTGCAAAAAATCAGAAAAAAATTATGAGTCAACATTGAGAAAAGCTATATTTTCTTATTTGGTTAAAGGGAATTTCCCCAAAATACGAAAATCCGTTTTTTAAAGGCGAATAAGAATTTTCCGGGAAAAACCACTTCAGCCATTCTTTAGAGAATCTTGCCCTCCATCTTTGTACAAAAAATCAGAAAAAAGTAATGACAGGATTTTGCACAAAGTCCAAAAAACCCTATTTTTAGGTAGTTTTTGGCCCAAATTTGCCCAAATAAATTTTTTCTCAAAAATCGGGCTCCGTCACGTTCTGGGCATCGCCATTTTGCATCATTGTGCAAAAAATCAGAAAAAACTAATGAGCCAATCCTGAGAAAAGCTGGTAACAGACAGACGGACGGACGAACGGACGAACGAACGAACGGACATGGGTTAATTTATAGAACCTCCACCGGGGTACCCGGAGGTAGGTCCAAAAATACAAAATAACAGGATTAGATACAAATCCAAGAAATATATACCGGGTGACCCACGAAAAATATAAGAGTTTGGAGGGTAACTGTGTCCGAAAAAAATTTTAAAAAAAATTGTATCAAAACAAACATCTTTCCTTTGATCATTTGCTATTTCTTTGTCTTTTCGTTAAGAAAAAAAGGGCTAGGGCTTGTCGCTATATTAATGCTAGGGGTCGTACTTTTCCAAATGAATAAATATGATTAAGGTCACCCGGTATCAACCGCAGCTGGCACACAACGTTGTTTCAACGTTTATCTAACGTTAACAACGTCCATATTACGTTAGACGAGCGTTGTGTGCCAGTTGGGACTGTTTTGAAATCAAAAATCAAAATCGCTTTAACTATCGAAGGCAATACAGCAATTCCAAAAAATTTGATGCATATGCTCTGAGATACACGCTTTTTTTTAAAGAATACACTCTATAAGAATGTCCGTGATGAAAATGGCCAAAAAATTAGGAATAATGCTAAGAATATCACCATCATGGAATTTGGCTACACAAGCTAAGAATTTTTGCGTCAAATAGCCGTCAAAAAAGTGGAACTACACCAAACGTATCATCAAAGTTGATCATGGATCATCCACTCCGTTGGTATTTTCAAAGAATGGTGGAATGGGTGTAGAGGCTGAGCACTTCTTTGGAGCGTTAGCTATATCTACAATCCGATCGTAGTGGAGCTTCCACCTCTCACATTATGATGAACTCGATTCGAACAGCTTCGTTTGCTCTGGCAACATTGAACAGATGAATAAAGAGAACATCGAAGACATCAACCGTCTCCTTGGAAAGCTGTAATTGGCCAACGAAAAGATCAAATTTTTGGAGAAAGAAAATCAGGATTTAAAGCAATTGATTCCTTCTTCCCTGGACCAAAAATGCAACATCATCAAGAAAAAGAATATCGAGGGTGGTTTGAAGAAGACATCTTCCACTTTGGCCAAGTAGATCATAAGGGATATTGATTATCGAAACAAGCTTATAAAGATTGCTGATAAGTCTCCAGCTGGCTGGGCCACGGTTAAGGAGTACGAATCAGATAGTGTAGTAGACGATAGCTCGGACGACAAAAGAAAGGTGAGATTGAGAAAGGTGCATTGCAGAAACAGAACCAGAACAAGAAAATAAAACCCAACTGTTCATCATCTATCATCACTAGATACAACTGACAGCAAAACAACCGCAGATAAATTTAAAAAAAAAATACAATATTACAGTTACGACGAATGAGGTCATCGCCCAAAACAGGAGCAAAGTCTCCCCTGATAATAGAAACGGACAATATCTTGCAAAAGTTCAAAAAAGTATTAGGTAGAAAAAAGATATAGAAAATATCAACTATTTTGAGAATAAAATGACATCAAAACCCAAATTGATCAAAAGATACAGCAATGCTAAAGAATTTTACATTCAAGGCACACCATCGTGTATATCACAATTATATGTGAAACACTAAACCTATAAACCTTAACCTAAAGTACACTATCTTCTGGCAGAAAAAAAGGAAAAATCAAAAAAATACCCCAAACAATGCTTTTTTGTTGTATTTCTAATTCATCCTCAGAAGGCACAAAAGCAAAGTGTGGACAGGATGCACCAGAAAAAGCAAGTTTATATGGAAATAAAACATTCATAAAACGCCCATAATTCGAAAGTCCCCATAACTCGAACGATTTACTGGTCCCTTGGGAGTATGGTTATTTTTGTCTCTGTTACTCAATCTCTCAATGAATAGAACAATAGGATCAAATAATTTAGAGCTCTTGGGTTACCTGGTTGGATCATACCGAAGACTTTGATACTTGATGACGAACACAGATGAAGAAACACATCAAAGTATGTTTAAAAATTTTTTTACTCAAATTGCAAACGAAAGTTCTTGATAATTCTGTCAAAATTTGAAAGTTCAACCAGCTTCTTTCTCATTTTTACTTATGCTACAAAACATTTTTGTCAAAAAACTCAATGCCTTATAGTCATAGGAAACTAAAAATAAAGGTAGTAATATTAAGTTATATTACAGCAGTCAGGTATAGTTAATCCTAGGATATAAAAGCATGTAAAGGGCTACTTAGACTACACAATATATTGACGAACAATATTTGACAATATCGTTTTTGGACCATAATGTACGATGTAAATAACAGGTGCTCTATTATGAAAAGCAATTTTCCTTCTGTAAACAATCCCCCGATATTGTTGGAATATTGCAAATCGAGCTGACAATGTATTGCAGACACCTTTCAATATATTTTCTGCACTCTAGCAATATATCATCAATATATTGCCTGACAATATATTGTGTAGTGTATGTAGCCCTTAACATTAGTAAAAGACTGATTCATACCACAGAGTATCATCAAAAGATTTTTGTCAAACGTAGTAACCAGACCGGTTCCAACCATTTCATACATCAAGTTTTAGCGTTCAGAACAAATTTGTCACCATTATAAGACGGTCATAAAAATTGCCAGTGAGCAGCCTATGAAGAAAGTTTGTCTTTATGATATTGTGATCAGTAAACTTTTTGAAGAGTAGATTTTGACATTAAAAGCTCACAACTCTAAGGAGCATGCAGGTCAAATTTTAGGTTAGGATATCTACGCTCTGAGGATCAAAACTTCATTATTTTAAGAGGTTTGTTGGACCTCAAAAAGCTTGTTTGAAGCTTTGCGTGGGTCGCAAAGTATTTTAAAGGTTTTGTTTTGATTGAAAGGTCTGATGATGTAGTCAAAACTGTAGTCAAAACAAGTGCGACAAGATTATAAAAAGATTTTGAAAAGATGAAAATACATTGAATAAAAAATCATTCCTCGAACAAAGGGGTTTTTACTGATACTCTTTCAAAGGTTTTTATTTTTAAAATAAGCTTCTTTTATTCCCGTAGAAAACCTTTAATAGTTTTCATAATAGACCAAAAAACAGAAATACCTTTCTTCGGGATTTCTATGTCGGATTTTGATTCTTAGATTCATCGATGGTCGATTGGACTGATGATTCTTTGACTCTAAAATGTATATAAGATAATTATTGAGACAAGGTTTATTTTTATACTTTCACAATCAAGAAACCATTCTTCTTCTTTTTATACTCTCCCCTAGCAAAGTGTCAGTCCAGCCTGCTAGTTTAGGCAATTACAAAAGGCTACATGAGATGTATTTATTTGACAGGTGGTGAACAATAATACACAAACTTTGAAAGTAAATCAAAGAATTGATAAAATAGGAGGCCTGATTTTGAATTTTGATTTTGAAATTTGATGACGTCATCTCATCAGGTGACAATAAAAAGAGTGGACTTTGTAAAGAAATATCAAAAATTAAAATAAAGAAACCAACCTTATCTTTAATGGAGAACCAGAAGTGGTAAGACTTTCAACAATCTTTCTCTTGGTTACAATAGATTTACTAGGGCTAGAACCGGAACTAGAACTCCCCTGCAGATGTGTGTCTTGTCTATTCATTCCCTTCAGCTTATTCCAAAAGGTAGGATCAAGGTTCAGTGTTACAGATTTCTTGGAAAGTTCAGATTGTAGACCAGCAGCCACTGATGTATTCTTAGTTAGTTTTTGGATGGTTAAATTGACCTTAACTTTCTTTAGTTTATCTTTTGTAGATTCTGGATCTGGTAGTTTGGAACTGCTGGCAATATTTTTATTTTGACTAGATTCTATTTGTACTTTATTTTTTAGTTCTTCTAGTGTAGATATTGTGACTGGTGCCTTTTCGCTATTTCTTTCATTTTGTTGAGTGTGCTCTGCTTCTTTTTGATCAATTAGTGAAGTATCTTTGGAAACTGAGAGAGCATTACTGGCTGAATGAAAATCAATTTCTGTATCATCACAGACTGTTGCTTCTGTATGCAAAGGTGATGATGTTTCAGAAACCGTAGAAGCCTCATTCGTTTGTTTACCAAGAAGTTTATCTATAGCTTTTTGTCGGATGTTCTTTTTGTCATCATCTGATAAATGTCTACATCTTTCCTCACGCACACTTTTCAATATTATGGAACCAAATGATGAGTCTAACATTACTTCAGGATATGATACTGGATCTAGAAGCTTTGAAAATTCAGTTTCCTGTAAAAAAAATGTAAAAACTCAGATGGAACATGAAAGGAGATGCCGATTTATGGTCCAGATTTCAAGGGTCTGTACCAGTTCAATATAAAAAGATTTGTGTGAATATTAGTTAAACATGAAGTTGGGCGTAATCAAATGTTCATTCAACAGAAAAGGCTTAGAATCATGATTAGTCATGCTTTGTAGGGTAAGGGATAAAAATATAGTGGTCGAAGCAAGTTTTTTTTGTCTATGGCAGAAAATATATTTTAAACAGCAAATTAGCACATATTCTAGATATTTTGGTGAAGAGATTGAAAAATTTTGAGACAGAAAAGCCTCTATACTTCACTGAAACGGAAATCTGTCTGAGATAGAAGGACTTTTAATCAACATTGAATACCACAGCAATTAACTTGTACAATGTATTTGACAATTACCTTAAGATTGAGAGATTCCATGCCATGTTCTGTTTCTTTGTCTGAGACGTTCTCCACCTTTGACTCTGATTCATCACTAGAAGAATCACAATCATCAACATCGTGTGATGTGGACTGGTTCATTGGCTGTGAAGCATAGCTCACGCTTTTTACTTCTTTCATAAGATCTCTGTGGTAAGTTTTGACCAAGATTCGTCCATTATTTATTGCAGTTGTAAGTTTTTTCTGTTTTTCTGCATAACAAGTCACTCGTCTCTTGCAGTTTTTACACATTATAGGAAAATCTAAACGGTCTATTCGTATTGTGAAGATCTTTTCTACCGTTTTTCCATAGGTGGTAACTACCCCATCTTTGATAAGTCTATTACGATAACAAGAAGATGTTTCTCTTTGACATAAAAAACAGATGGCGTTTGCTTCTGATGATAAAAACTTTATTATTTTAGTAGCAGAATTTTTGTTTAAAGATGACATTTTGATTGTGTATGATATCTGTAAAGAAAAAAAGGAAAAATAAATACAACTTTAAACTCTGTAAAAATGGAAAACCAGATTGAATCTTAACTTTGATTTGCCAATCAATTTTCCGAGATATACACCATATCTCCAACAGATCTTGATAAAATGGAAACATTCAGACATTAGAAAGAAACTGGGTCATTGCCTGCTTCAATTCAATCAATTCAATCAGTGCTACAAATAAGGAAATTTCATTTGGCTGGTAATTTTGCAAGTGTAGTGTGAATAATTTAAGTAGGGGATTGGGGTTCTAGAGGGTTAGCCCCTTTTACATATACGACAAGATTTTCAGAAGTTCTTGTGCATCAACTCACAGTCTCTTGGGAGGCCCCCAAAGCCGCTTTTGTGATGGCGTGATAAGGACTTTTCTAGCGTGATTATTTTAGGCGTACTAACTTTCACGAGTAGAAAGTTTCGCGATTTTCACGAATTTTGGCCCTTTTCGCGAAAGTAAATGTCTTTAAAAATTCTTGACAAAATAAAAAATCTGTAAAGCTTCAAACTTTGAATAGAATGAAACTTTTATGGCACTTTTTAGCCTATTAAAAGTTTATGCTTGCGAAAAATATTTTTCTGTTAAATTCGCGAAAGCAAATGTTGTGAATTACGAGATTTTTTGTCCTCGCAAAAGTTTCTGCTCATAATAGTTTGTACGCCTAAAGTAGCATCAATTTTGATGCTCTCCACTGTTTGGTCTCTGGAGGTAAACAAACCCGTTTTGGCCTGCATTTTCTTAGGGGAAGTTGGTTTTTTGAGCTTTTCTCAAGTTCCGTTGATCAAAATCCCCTCATATTTTTAGTATGTACTTTCTATACATGATATTATAACACCCTGAAAAACTTTTGCCAAAAAAAAGATCGCTATCAAAAGTTAGAAGTTAAAAACCCTTCGTTTACCCTCCAAACAATTTTAAACACAACGCCAACGGTGGAGCAAACATTTTTTCCGGGAAGTTTGAATTATGGGAAAGGTGTATTTCTTGAGAATAGGTTGAAGATAGTTCCAACCTTAATCTCATGGTTGATTGAAATTCCATTGATGTTTTTGGTTACGTTAATTTGTAATTTCCTGCGAACTTGTAATTTCCCTCCTAGCTTTTGTAATTTCCCTCCTAAAATTTGTAATTTCCCGCAAAAGTGAAATTTCCATCGTTTGGAAATTTATCACCTTTTTCGAATTTCTTACTAACTTCAAAGGCTTAAGTAAATGAAATACTATCCAATTAAAACTCGATTTGCATTTCTATGACTTTTTTGAGAACGCTTTTTAAAGTTTCAGATTGATTTCCAGTGTTAAATTGACGCCTTTCAGAGTTGTTAGAATTTCAATCCAAACCATGAGATTAACCAGGTATCCAGAATAAATTACCCTCGGTAAAATTTTGAAATCTTTTAAATTTCCCTTGTTGCACTTGGGAAATTTATCCCAAATTTCCCTCATAACCATGAGATTACTAGTACAAACTGGATTTTGTGGAATCGAGTCCCCTGCCCATCAGAAAATCTCCTTCCTTGAACCTAAAATTTTACGACCTTGGCAGGGTAATTTCTAAGCACTTTTCCTTACCCACCGTTTTGGTCTTAAAAATTGAGTTTCAATGCAGTGGTATTAAATGCAACGAAGAACATTTTTGCCCTCTAAACGTCCTAAATAGATGATTTCTTGCATCTTAGTACCCTATCTATCTATCTATCTATCTATCTATCTATATATTTAAGTAGTAACAAAACATACATGTTCGTTCTCCCTAAATATAAAAACATTTAACAAAAAAATATAAATGAAAATGAGTTAAAATAAAATGTTTGGTTCTGGCTTATGATACTTTGCGCAAAGTAACGGAATTCCGTTAAAAATTAAATCCTTCTTCTAACTGGACAAATCCTAGTAGATTTATTCCCAAATGACACATAGAAGTTTTCTTTTGCATAAATACACATTTTAAGTTCAAAATTCGTTTAAAAAATTGTGGAAAAGGTACACTTTATTAAAAACACATTTCATGCACTAAACTTCACTTTTCTTCAACACGGGGGTCCTAACGCACAAAAAAAAACGAGATTCGCTCTTTCGAGAGAAAGAAAATTCTCTTAAGTAAATTAATCTCATTGTTATATTATATAGCCATAGGTTGTATAGAAAACTTTGTGTATGATTTTCTTCTTTTCGTGCTTATAGTTGTAAATCAAATTGCACTTTTGAAAGCAAAACATTTTGATAAAGCTATCAATGATGCAGCGAATAACTAAGTACCACTTCGTTACCAATGTTTTATAGGCTTTGGAGATTTATAAAATTACTTATCCTATCCTATCAATAAAGAATTAGAGACATCTCGCATTTTTATTTTAAATAAAAAAGAAGATGAAGAAACACTTTGGAACCTTCATTGCCTTCATTCAGAACCTCATATTTTGCGAAATTCCGTCTTATATCAATAAATTTGAAGTCGTTTATTTCTTCATAGAATGAAACAGGGATGTGAGAGTAATGAACCTTCATTTAGAACTTGATATTTAGCGAAATTCCATCTTATATCAATAAATTTGAAGTCATTTTACTTCTTCATAGAATGGAACAGGGATGTGAGACTAATGAACCTTCATTTAGAACTTGATATTTAGCGAAATTCCGTCTTATATCAATAAATTTGAAGTCATTTTACTTCTTCATAGAATGAAACAGGGATGTGAGACTAATGAACCTTCATTTAGAACTTGATATTTAGCGAAATTCCGTCTTATATCAATAAACTTTGAAGTCATTTTATTTCTTCATAGAATGAAACAGGGATGTGAGACTAATGAACCTTCATTCAGAACTTGATATTTAGCGAAATTCCGTCTTATATCAATAAATTTTGAAGTCATTTTATTTCTTCATAGAAGGAAACAGTTGTAAACGAAGGTCTAACTTCTTTGTCTCATACAATGAAATAGCTAAAAGCTTGACTAATCTGTAACTTGAAAATTCATAGTTTTTTTCAATAAAATATTTTTTTTAAATCTTATAGGAGAAGTCTGGAATCTTAATCCATTGATTTTCTTATAAGAAAAATCTTTTTAAAATTGTTTAACAATTTTTGGAGATATAGATTACCCCCTGATTTAAGAAAATGAGAAAAGAGAAAAAGACGGAACGAAATTCCGTTACTTTGCGCAAAGTATCATAAGCCTTTGGTTCTTTATTTAAAAATAATTTATAATATAAAATTCCTCAAGAAAAAGCTCATATCAAACCGAGGATAAGTAGTAAAGTTGAGAATTAAAGGCTGAGAATATTGACACAAAGCTTAACATAATGGCTTGGTGCTGAGAATACCAAAATGTGAAGGCAGGGCGGTATTGAAAACTAGGAGTTGAAATTAAGTTGAATCCTCAAGCTGAAAATGTAAATTGGCGGTGATGAGAAGTTCAAGTCAAAACAAGCAACATGCTGAATGGACCTACCTGATGATGAAACTTAGATAGCAATAAGGAGAAAACAATCATTAAGAAAATATAGCGCTTAGCGAAAATGCATTAAATGTCATCATTGATTGTTAATGGGGGGGAGGGGTTTAGGGAAAAAAGAAATAGAAAGTTCCGGTTGCAAAATTGCAAAAGTTTTATTGACAATTGAATCATGCTTAATGGTGGCATTGTTATCAATAATTTTTTTAAGTGAAAAAACAAAGAAATGTATGGAAAAAGCCCAATTCAAATCTGCAAAAACGGCGATTTCCGGCATATTTCCGGCATTTTCGGCCGGAAAAATCTTTTTCTCAAAAATCGAACTCGGCCATTTTTGGGCATTGTTAATAGGCATCTTTGAGCAAAAAATCAGAAAAAACTAGGGCTCTTCCAGAAAAAATCCGTTCATGGGGGGTGGAGGATATATTATTTTTTTCATGAATTACCCCTGGACATTTTGATTTTTTACCCCCTGGACACGGGTTATACCCCTGGACAAACATCAAATCAACCCCATGGACACAAAAAATTACCCCTGGACATTGGAATTTACCCCCTGGACATTGCAATTTTTTGGCATTTTTTCAATACCCCTGGACAATTCATCCTCCACCCCCCATGAACGGATTTTTTCTGGAAGAGCCCAATGATAAAATCTCAAGAAAATGCCAAATAAACAGTTTTTCCGGCATATTTCCGGTATTTTCGGCCGGAAAAAATTTTTTCTCAAAAATCGGACTCGGCCATGTTTTGGGCATTGTTAATACGCATCTTTGAGCAAAAAATCAGAAAAAACTAATGATAAAATCTTGAGAAAATGCCAAAAAAACTGTTTTTACTTAAACTAATTTCATTTCCATATTGAAGAAGGTAAATTTGAAATAAGGGCTTTAAAGTTTTATTGCAACCAAACTATACTTTTATCACCACAAATATTTTTTTGATGTATCAAATAATTTGCTAAATTAGCAATAAATCATAAAATTGAGTCAATAAGAGTCACGGTAGTTTTCAGTAAACGAACAAAGTTATTTCCACATAAAATATAAACAGAGATATGCAAAGGTCAATATAAAATACCCAGTTGCGAAGGGATCGTTTGATAACGTTTGTCTATAAATCAAAAGATGCTTCTTTCTTGCATTATTTACCTTCTGACAAATCTCAATATATAGGTGAAGCTTCCAACCCTACCAGTGGCCCTAAACAGTTAGTCACACTAGGGAATCAAGCTTTCAGAAAAAACAACATCAGTCATCTACAAGATGTAATTACAACAACAAGGATGAGAATTACCTAAATCAACTTCAAGTTCCCAAGACAATTAATTAAAACTTGAAAACTTAAAATGAGACTAAATGACCGATTGCGAACGTGCATCAGCCAGAATATCAACCAGCCAGAATATCAACCAACCAAATTTTGTCATTCAATTCCCGAGACAGAGCTTCGATTTTTAAGGCCTTGTTTACACGCTAAAGTAAAAATTATTCCACATATGTAAATGGAAATGGGTCAGTGTTTGAGGTCCAACAAAATTTCTGGGAAATATCCTAATAATAGGATATAGGATCCTAATAATAGGATATAGGATAGCCTATCCGGTGGTGCGCGGATCTTGGTGGGTTCCGTCTCCCACAGATCTTTTTCTTGGGAAGTTGATCTTCAAATTAGTTTTCAAGGTTGGCTTGGCTCAAATCTTTTCATCTATGGCTCAAATTTTAGGCAATTTCTCATAGTTTTTGAAAATGTTAATTTCATTAAAAAGCGCTGGGTTATTTTTTCATGAATCTCTATAGAAGTTTTGCGGCGCATTTGTTTGCTTGCTAGTCAAGTAAACGATATACCGTGAAGTTAGGTAGCACAACCCACGACATGGCCCGAACATGTTCGGGCTGTTTGGACCATGCTCAGGCCACAAAAAGTATTATTGAATCGGCCCGAATATTTTGTTTGGACCATGTTCGGGCCATGTATTAACTAATATGTATATACAATTGATACAGATTTGCTCGGTTTATCATCATCCATTGTTAAATATTTTCATTAGACAAATTCAAAGTTCCAAATACCAGTTTGATTCACAAAGTTGTATAACAGTACAAAAAACGATCCAGAAAAATTCTGCTTCGAATAGGAGAAGACCACGAGAAAAGGGGGATAAACGGGATAAAGAATAAAAAGAAGACCATATTATGTAAGATTCAAATCATTCTTTTTTCAGCCAGTTGACGTCAAATACAAAACTGAACGGTTGTCGTCTGAAAAATGCACAAAGATGGCGGAAAAAATTCAAGAAAATAATCAAAAATCACCATCAATAAACGACTTTTGCAGCCCGTCAAAGTGCATCATAAATGAAGAAAACGCACTAAAAGATACCCTACAATGCAGGAAGTGCCACCGTTTAGTCCATTATCTTTGTACAGAACTGCCACTTTACCAGATCCAGATATGCTTGTCATACAAATCAAGAAGTTTCCAGTGTCAAAACTGTACCAAAATCGCGCCACAGGTAATGGAAAGGTATAATTCAAATGAAACATCAAAAATTGAAGGATTCAAAAACGAAAATCAAAGCCTGTGAGAATATAATGAAAAGGCAGGACGAAGAAATAAACCATTTGAAGCACAAGACGTCAATGTTATGGTCAACGAAATGAAAGAAACTATGGACACCAGAATAACCACGCTTGAAAAGAAGATTGAAGCATCATCGAAAAGAAAGAAGAGAAAAGACCACCAATGAGCTACGCTAAATCACATCCAAACACATCGAGAAAAACATTGGAGATGCGATTCGAAAAGAAAAACAGGAGGAGCAGCTGATCGATCTACAGCACGCAACCTAATTTTTCATGGGATTGATGATCGACCGATGAAAACTGAAGAAGAAAACAAAAATCGAGGACGAAGAATTTTATTCATGATAAAATTATGGTCAGCGGCTCCATCTGAGGAATATAAAGATTACCGAGACGCAGCGGATCGGGAAATTACGAAAGAAAAAGAGAAGATAAAGCGAGATACCGACCAATTAAAGTCACATTTACGAACGAAGAGGACAAGAACACGTGTTGCAAGCAATAACAAAAGAAAAACGCTTTCCTTACCGAGTGACAGAGGATTGACCAAAAATGAAAGACAGCTATCAACGAATGGAAGGAAGCCGAAAAAATGAATGCTAAATCAAGGGGAAACACCACAAAAGGAAAGTCCGGGGGAGCCCGCGAAAAAAACTCTATTTCAAAAGATCATTGTAAAAAGTACAGCGGTTTAGAGGCCATGTGTCTTCACGGTGGCCTGCAACCTGTCAAAGCTTTATTATTATTATTATTATTATTTTATAATTTCCTAACTTAATTGGAAAAGATGATTAACTTTTATATTTGAACAATATATATTTGAATAAAGATGAAGATTTTTAAATTTGTTTGCTAAAATAAGGAATTTAAAATATAAATATTTTTGGTCCTGAAATTACACGCGCGATCGTAACAAGTTTTCGAAAATCTGGCCCGAACATGGTCCGAAACTGCGCGGGCCATTTTTAAAAAGTATTAATCAAGAGGCCCTAACATGTTCGGGCCATGCCGTGGGTTGTTGGGTAACTTGCATCAGTGGAGGCTACCAGTCAGTTAGTACAAATACCTCCATTTAAAGCATGTTAAAAGTTCACAATACCGACTTTCTTTTTATTAAAGAAACCAAACGAATGAGAGCAAGTCATTAAAACTAAAAGTCAGCGCTCCGTGGTTGTGACGTAAGTTTTGTAATCGATAAACATCTTTCTCGTAAAAAGTGTCATATTGAAATACCTTTGAGAATACTAAATCGACTAAATGCATTTGAGTGTAATCTTAAATGAACAAGTGATACTTTTATGGACCTACCTGGTTATGCATTCATTTAACAGATATATAATTGATATCTACGTGACCATTAAACAATCATTCCGATCTATTAAAATTAGTCGTTTGTTTCTTATAAAAAAAACGTTTAGAAACCAAAATTTAATGCTCTTGAAATATTCTTTCATATTCAAGACTTTGTGAGCAAAAAAAACATCTATCTCATCAAAAAATTGAGTAATTTGGCTAAGAACATTGATGTATGCTTATTAATAGTGATTCTTATAGACAAACATGCGTTTTTTGAGCCAACAAAAATTTTTTTTGAAAAATCTGCTTGAGCCATCTTTTACCTATGATGGTACCCTACTTTCATGCAAAAAATCAGAAAAAGTTAATGATCCAATTTTTCACAAAGTCTAAAAAACCCGTTTTTTAGCCGTTTTTTGGCCCAAATTTGCCCAAAATTTTTTTTTTGGAAAGTCGGGCTCCGTCACAATCGAGGTTTTATAGTTATGCATCTTTGTGCAAAAAATCATAAAGAATCAAAAAGCCAATCGCGAGAAAAGCTAATACCTAAGTAATTGATAATGTGCTTATAAATAAATATCGAATTTGGCCAGTTTTTCTAAAAAAACACGCCAAGAAACCAAAATTTCATGTCTAAAGACATACATTTTTCAAAAGTAAGCCCTCATGAGCAAAAAAAACATATATCTCATAAAAAAATTGAGTAATTTAACTAAGAACATTGATGTATGCTTATTAATAGTGATTCTTATATAAACATGCGTTTTTTGAGCCAACAAAATTTTTTTGAAAAAATCTGCTTGAGCCATCTTTTACCTATGATGGTACCCTACTTTCAAGCAAAAAATCAGAAAAAGTTAATGATCCAATTTTTCACAAAGTCCAAAAAACCTGTTTTTTAGCCGTTTTTTGGCCTAAATTTGCCCAAAATTTTTTTTTTCGAAAATCCGGCTCCGTCACATTCGAGGATTTATAGTCATGCACCTTTCTGCAAAAAATCAGAAAATTTGAATGAGCCAATCTCGAGAAAAGCTGGTAACTAACTAACTAACGAACATGGGTTAATTTATAGGACCTCCACCCCACCGGGGTAGGTCCAATAAGTAGCGAAAAGGCGTTTTTTAAGGACAGGCACCATCCCGTTGTTTCCCCCCTGCAACACCTCAGCTGACATAAACATAAACGTCCACAACGTTCATGTAATGTAACGTTCGATTGTACAGTTAGATATACGGTGTAAAAGCATTACTTTTTAGTTGCGATATATTGTGGGGAAATACAGCCGAGTTGATTTCAAAGATTTTGATTAATTTTAGCGAGAATTAATTTTGGAAACCTCAACCTTTTTCTAATTTTTTTTTCCTTTAATGCATTCGTACCAGATTGATTGGACATGAGCATGTCATCTTCACTGGGGTAAGAGTCATATCTTCTTTCAAATTCAATTAGTTTCGTGATCAGACGAGATCCGGACGAAATTCCACTATACTTTGAGACTGTCAAAGTTGCTGCCATCAAAACCAGAAATCGGTTTGATCCCCATTCAATTTTATACCACACCCTGTAGCCTATTCGCTATACGTCATAGTTTTTTTCTACGCTATATGTACTTTTGAGCACCCTGTCTCACAGCCCCCGGTGGAAGTGGGGATTCGGGACAAATTTCTATCGAAATCCCAATGGGGATATAAATCTATTGAATTTCAAATGAAGATTAAATCAAAGTTAATTTTCCAGTGGGGCTGCACTGTGATGAGCACGGGGTGCTTTTAGAGGGACTCTATATATTGTATTTATCTCTATCTAGAAATCTGGTCCGGCGCTAGAAGAAAAACGAAAAGAAGACAAAGATATTTCTAAATTACAATTAGGGTAACACTACCATCACTGTTAAGTGCGCCTCTATTTTTTATTGTTGGGATTTAAAGAAAATAGATGTTCTTCTTTGCTTTCCCCGTGTTTCCCCTTTCAGTTCGTCCCGAATAACTTATCCTTTTGTGAAGTGAAATTCTCAGTCATTCAGAAATAATTTCATTGAAAACTTTCTAAAACCGTCATATGGGAATTCTTACTGCTGACGCGATTCCTTTAGTTTGGTTTTGACGACCGCTGATTAATTACGGTTATTTTTACAGTTTCTTGTTTCTACGTCATTTTTTAAACCTCTTAGTAGGAGAACGTGTCTTTTTATAAGGAATTTTATAACACTTCGTGGCAGATTAAAAAGACAATTAGAAAACGAAAGCTTCTTCGTTTTTCATTTTCGCATTTATGGGGAAGAATGAAATTTTCAGAAGATGCTTTATTCGATATGAGGATTCCCATTTGCGTAAAATCGCGATTCCCCATGGTTGCGAAATGGTGGCTATGGGTAATTCCTTTGTTCTTTTGCTATTTTCTATTGTTCTATATGACGTAAAGACACTTCACAAATCGATGTACTTGTACTAACTGCCAGTCTGGAAAGAAGAGAATATTTACGCCGGAGATTTCTTGGAGTAGCCTTTGTGTAAGCTTATGAAATCGAAAGTCTGGGCTGGAGTTATATCCGGCGTACATGCCTTACTTTCCAGATTGGGGAGGCTAACATGCATAGCCCTCAAATAAATGAACTGGCTAGTCATTAAAATACAAAGTTAAATCAAAACAAAAATGGTAGAGTAGAGCTGCGAGCGGAGCTGCATAGTTGTATTTTAATGACCAGCCAGGTCATTTGTGAGGGTTATGCATGTTAGCCTCCACTGCAGGGGGGGGTCGGTAGTAAAATCTCAGACATAATGACGTTTACTACGGTGGTGGTGTGACGAAAAATCGAAAAAATTTTATACTACCCAGGGTAGTTAAATACTAAAATGGGTGGTATCTATGTGTTAAATGTTGAAAAAATTTTACTACCTGGGTAGTTAAAACTGGTAAAATTAGCAAATTTTAGCTATTTTTTGTAATTCTTTTAATTTTCTGGATGACTTTTCTGAAAAAATCTGAACATTTTTATAATTTGAAAAAATTTTCTATTGGAAAGTTGTTTGCTGCAAACAAAAAATTCTCGAAATCTTTTGTCAATATAAAAAACATAAATTTTTACACTAAGTGAAAAATGTGTCACAGAAATAATCATTTTGTAGCTTTTTTTGCAAAATCAGTCCGAAAAGCAACCAAAAAATAGGTGGTCTCCATGAAAAATTGTCCCAAAAGCTTTTACTACCAGGGTAGTAAAATACCTCTTCCAAGAGTCTGGGTGGTGGTATGTAAAAATTCGTAAAAATCCTTTTACTACTCATATATGTCTGAGATTTTACTACCGACCCCCCCCCCCCTGTCCACTGATGCAAGTTACCACCCAATCTAACGGTGGCGCTTTTGCAGCATTAATCTTTGATATGCATTTTGGCGGGACGCTAGTGTGACTAACTAAAAGGGTTGCTATGCAGCCCTAGGTTAGGTTTAGTCACTAGGTATGAGTGCCCCTAAGAGGGCCTTCGGCCCTGCCTATGTTAAGTTAGGACTCTTTTGAGCTCCAACTCTAACCCTAACTGGTAATGACCCAATACCCCCTGAATCACTGAATAACAGATAGGAAAAATTGTTGAGGAAAAAAATCGCTCATCGCGTTCTGAGCATTAGAAGGGAAATAGTTTTTTAAAATTTAAGAAAGTTAGGGCCGCTGGCAATTTTTTGGAAGTCTTTTTATGAAGAAAACAGTTTGGAAAAATTTTAAAGTTACCAAAATACCGAAGTTTTACGAGTGAATATCAAAATACTGAAGCATTTTTAGGCAATTTATTGTCACCGACAGCAGCATTTCAAATACCGGAATACCATACTTTTTTCTTAAAATACTGAAATACGTACAGAAAATATAGGCCCATACGTCGTCACCGTCAACCTTGAAACCCCCCTAAAAGGTATCCAATGTGACCAAGGAATGCTTTTTGGCAGGGCCGGACAAAACACCAGACTGTCCTGCGCATTGGCAGGGTCGTAAAACTTTTGGGTCCTTTATTTTTCTACACAAAAAAGGCTTATTTGTAATTGCAAACCCAGCTACGATGAATTATAAATTACAGACCAGATTAGTTGACTGTTTGGAAAGTATGAAAGTGAACATCGTTTAGTACAAACCCCCCACAAACCAAGGAGACTTACAAACTTTATACAATAGTTTGAACTCATAGCATTGCTGTCTGCAGTCTGCACTCCGGCTAGCATGAAAATCGAAAGTGTTCTTGGAAACAATTTTCGCGCTCTTCAAACTCGTTCCAAGCCCCTTGATTTATAGCGGGGTGGTGTAAAGAAGGCGCTAGATTCCGCCTACCTTGGAATCATTCTCTGACCAATCTCGTACCCAGGGCCTGATTCTCACTTTAAAATTTTGATGGTCGGTGACACCGTCTTATATAAAAAGCAAATCGTCATGGGGACGAGGTTGATTCTCTGACGTCTCTAGCGTCAATCAATAAAATATCAAAACTTCTCATTTTTTCGCTGGCTGGGATGTGAACAGAATTTATTATACAGTATGTGGCGGCCCCCAAAGCGTCTCTATCCATCCCCGCGTCTATCCAAATTGAAATCTTTCTAATTCTAGTGAATTCAAAAAATAGGGAAAGTTAAAAGATTTTGTTGTGAATTAAGCTTCAACATGTCTAGTTTCTTTCCCAATAGATAATTTTCTTAGAAAACTTGAGTCACTTTTTTCTAGTGGCCCCCAAAACGGAGGTTTACAAGGGTTTAGTTTTTTATTCGAAATATCTTAATCAAAAAGCATAGCACTGACATCAAATTGGGGGGGGTTCACTTTTACGGTATGACGGTATTGGGCCTTTTTACCCCCGGTAAATCGGTATTACGAGAAAAAACGACGGGATTACGGTATTTCATTTTCTACCGGTATCGGTAAATCGCCTGTTTTTTTGTCGGTATTTCGATATTTTTATCAATAAAAAACGGTATTTCGGTATAAAACTATTTATCTTTTAGTTTCTTCATGAGTTTCATGCAGAAAAATTTTCAAAAAAGATAACTCTATTCCGCTATTTTAACCAGTAAAATTTTCTTGCTCGCTTCGCTCGCACAATCTTGGATGTCCTATTCACTTATTGTCATGGTGAGGTTATTCAAAATAAGCAAAACTTTACGATATCTAAACAAAAATTTCGTTGTTTTTCTGCGGGCGCATTTTTGACAACTTTTGTGATGCAAATACTGCATCCAACGAATGAGTCTAGATAAAATTTTCTCTGTAAGCACTAAATGATATGATCGTCTCTCCGTATTCACTTATATTGCTACTACAATACAATACACTGATACTGCAGTAACTTAGAGACAGTAAAGGCGGTATTTACTCCTTCAATAATTAGTAAAAGTAGGTAGTTCTAAATACATCTTGTGCAGCATCGAACGATTAAAAAATAATTCACATCATGATGCACATGATACATTTTCAGGCAATCTAGGCATTCTAAATTTTAAATTTTTTCTTGGGCGAAACTCTTGGAACCGGGTATGTCAGGTACGTCGCTCGCCGTACCATATTTTTGCCAACAAATGGTCAGTGTTAAATAAAATCAAAAATTGTGTGACCAAACAAGGCATACTTGGCTAACAATAGCGTAATAATGACGTTTTTCAATAACAAAGGAGAGCGAAAATTGTCGAAAAATTTTCGCGCTCTCTTCGCTCGAGCTCTTATTTTCCATTTATCTCCTTTCCTCTGATAGGGGGAGTAAACTTTAGAATTCGCGTCCTCTAGTTGCACCACAGCACCACCTCTATAAAGCCTGTTTTGCAGTCTACAGCTTCTCAGACCATGATTGGCCCAAACCTCGATTTTAAATTAATTCTCAATATAAAAGACATCTTACGGCTCTGCGAGGAAGAAATTCTTGGGGGAAAGGCTTAATTTTGCATTTGCCTCCCGTAACAAGCAAGTAACTTTGGCATGGCAGACCTAAAATATTGCTTTATGAAAGCTCAAATAGCTGTAAAAGAGGCCTTAAAAAGTCGATGATATCGAGAATAAGGTCACAAAACTAGCAAAAAACTTTATATATTGGCAAAAATGTTTAGTATAAGAATACGTCAATCTGTTTAAAAGAGACCATAAAAAGGTTAAATTTAGCCCAATAAGGTCACAATCGTTTAACCAAAGATGTAATAAAAGCAAAATTGGTGCGTGAACGTGAAAATGGTTTTTTTCGCGCGTGAATACTTGAATTAGAATTGACAAAAATTTGTGCGTGAATACCTGAATTGAGGGTTGAGGGGCTTCATAAAGTACAAGACTTGTTTGTATAGTTTCTAATTGGTTACTACACAATAGATTTGAGAACTGAAAATTCATCATTTTCGAGAAAAAAAAAACATAAATATAATATTGGTATCGGTATTAGGCTTCCTTTACCGACGGTATTTGACCCAAAATTTTGTCGGTATGACGGTATTTAAAATCCCTGAAACCCCCCCCCCCCCAAATTACTATCAATAGGTATGAAGGTAATGCTTTACGACACTTAAAAAAGCTAAAATTTACTTTTCTCTTTATCTTCATACAAATGGTTGTCAAAGAGGTTAGTGGCCCCCAAAACGTCGATTAAATTCAATTGAAATTGTTAAAAACCCATCACTTAACCATGTCTCGAATTGATGACACGATAAAATAATTAGTTTTTTGATAATTTTGCAAAAAAAAATCATACTGGGTGTCCCACAAATAAGCTACCCTCTTTGATTTGATATTGCAGGCAGTAGAAGAAATTTTTTCAAAGGTTGTATCGGAATCATTCAGAGAAAAGGCTAACTTTTAATTTTACTTGATTGGTTCAAAAGTTATGCTCAAAAACCTAAAATGTCAATTAAAAAAAATGTCAATTTAAAATAATGTCAATCTAAAAAAATGTCAAAAAAGCTAAAAACAAGGGCATCAATTTATGAGAGTTAAACGAGTTCTCTTTTTATTACCAAAACAAAGTCTTGCTCCTTGTAACACTCTTTATGTTTTCTTCTATTGTCTTTTTTTACTTCTGTTTTCCCTTGGGCATAAACAAGATGCCGAATGCTTCAAACTCCGCAAAATCTTCCCAAGAGTTTCCAACTTTTTTATGTGTGTGCATCATCGTTGAGAAAGGTGGAGAAGGTGAAAGTTTCAAGAAAAATGCTTTGTTTGAACTGTTGTAGCTCATCTTGATTCAGATGATGGAATGTATTTACAGGGATGCATAATCTTGTAAATAAGTGCTTTTTACATAATGGAAATACATTTCCTGATGCATAAAATCGTTTTGTGCCTCTATTTATTACGGGATTTATCACAATCAATTTAATACTCTCGTTTTCGCCTTTTTGACATTTTAGGTTTTAGAAAATAACTTTTGAACAATTGAAGTGAAATTAAAAAGTAATACACCAAATTTTAAGTTATGCTTTCCTCTGAATGATTCCGAAACAACCTTTGAAAAATCTTCCTTCTACTGCCTGCAATATCAAATCAAAGAGGGTAACTTATTTGTGGGACACCCGGTACCAAAACAATGAATGTTTCAGGCCAGGCTGAGTGCAAAATCCCATGCAATCCAAATACTAGCATCCTCTAATGTTAATTTTATCGTGAAATATTTCGAATTTTCTGAAAAACTTTGAATTACAGAGTTGGTCTTGATGTTGGTGTATGTTTATGCTTTCCAAAGTTAGGGGTAAATTTCAAATCTTGTTTGACTTTTGACAGTTTTAGTCCAAAAAAAAAGGGATTTTCATAATTAATTTTTGAAAAAACGAGAAAGTGAAAAATGAAATTTTCTTTTTTTTCTTTTTTCGGACTCAAGAGAAATGTGTTAGGATTGAATTGAATCTGAAGCTTTTACAGGTTTTAAAGTACCAACATGGCTCATTAAGGGAAACCTCCGTTTTGGGGGCCATATACTGTAAGCAAAAACTAAAGTTTCTGTTTACACACTGAGATTGTGGAATATAATTATCACACAGAATACCAGCAACTACAGCCGAAATTACGAAACTTCTCTCTCACCCAATTTCTTAGGGAAATGGACAAAAATACCCACTAAATCGTGAAAATAAGACCATGTTAAGAACATTTTTAGCCTTTATAAATTTCAAGAAGTTATGAACAACCGAAGCGAAAAGGCTTCAAAAAAAATGTTGGATGATCTTATAAAAAAACGAAGCAAATCAATTGATTTTATTTTTCATATATTTATTTACATGTAACAATTCAACATCAGAAAGAAATGATTGCATCATTAATTTTAGACATCCGAAGAAGAAAAAATTAACGCTTTATTCCGTCTAAAAAATTAAGCGTTAATTTTAATTCTTGTGATTTAAAAAAAATGCAAACATCATAATAATAGTACAATAGAGTTTTCAGAAAATAATCATTAAGTTATACATCTTCAGGAAGAAAAAAAAACAGGGAAAAGTAAAAAACATTTAAATTACTTATAAATCAAAAGATAATATTCTAGAATGAAGTAGACAAGTAAGCCCTAAAATAAGTCAACAGAAATCATTCTGCCATGCATGTACTTGAACCATAGTCATTATAAAAAACCCCAATCTGGCAATGTAGTTTTAGCTTTTTGTTAAATTTTCTTTTGTTACAAACAAAAGACAAGTTGCGATTTGCATACTTTTTGATCACGTTACCAAAATCTGCTCTTGGGATTAGTCTATTTTCTAATCACATGATCAAAATAATCACATTTGCAAAATAAATTGATTTGGTACATAAGCTCTATCTCTTTTAACAATAAAAGGAAACAAAAGCCTTCCAGACCAGTGTTTTTATAATGGGAAGATCATTTCAAATTTCCATCCACGTAAACGTGGTTATTTAGTCAAATCATCGACAAAGATTTAGGACATACAACTTAAAGTTTATAGTTCAAAACTGCCTGCTTCATCAACCAAACAAATAATTAACAATAAGTTTAAAGTCATAACATAAAGGGTAAAAAATATTTTGGAAATTTCTTTTAGAAACTAAAAAAAAGGGAAAAATTTTGTAGGTATGAACAGTAAAAAATAAAGTTTTATTAGTATTTACATTATTTGCATACAAGTTAATGATAATGATAATATCAGAAGCATAACAGAAAAAATTTATTATGGAAGGATTCGCCAAGGTAAATTTCATTATACCTAGCTGATAAATTTGGATGGGGTAAAAATTGACAGAAATTTATTTCTTAGGAGTAATCATAGCGGCGTAGAAAACTGATGGTGTAGACAAAGCTGTAAAATTTTAAAGGCTTGAAAACAAACCAATAAAAGATGGGAGCCAACGAAAAAGAGGGCATAGGACAGAAAAAATCCATTCATGAACATAACAAAAGATAGTAAATATAAACAAAGAAACGAACTAAATTTAAAAATAGTCATCGTATTTTAGATCATAAAAAATAATAATGCAGAAAGAACAAAACGAACAAAAAAATACTTGTTATGGTATATAATTAATACACAATTTTCAATACTTTTTAATATAAAATAAATGTTCTGATATAAAAAACTTTTTCTACCTGCAATCCATTCAACACCAGGGAATTTTTCGAATGTTTATTATCCTCTGGATGAACCAAAGTTTTCAGTGACCTAATCCTTGCATAAGGAAATATGGGTCGAACGAAGTAAACAAATTGAAGCCACATAGGCCAATAAACAAAATGGTAGCATTTCAGTGACCTAATCCTTGCATAAGGAAATATGGGTCGAACGAAGTAAACAAATTGAAGCCACATAGTCTCATAAACAAAATGGTAGTATTTCTTTATCAATAGAACAAACGTAGTAACCATCACAGCATCATCAAAAATATTTTGACTGGTGACTTTTCCATTGTGAACAGGACATAAGAATAGGTTTCAAATGTCGAATGCAGAAAAATATAGCTTACAAGCTAACTGTGTCCAAAAAAACATAAGATTTGGAGCGAATCATGCTAACAAGGAGATTTCCTTCGGAACTTTGGAATCTCTCCCATGGTACAGGGCTCGAAATAACGATATTTAGGTGGTCGGACACACTGTCCAATCAAAAATTGATTTGGGTCGGACATGTCCTAAGGCTTTTAAAATAAAATGGGTCGGACATGTCCGATTGATTTTTATGTGGGGTATACTTCAAGTCTAATACAAGCTTCTGATAGAATTTTACATTGATCACGAAGAAGCTAAACAAATGTCAATTAATGGTCAGAAGCCAATGATTTTTACTTGAAGCATGCTTTCATTTGTTGAGAAAAAGCATCACACAAAATGAATATCTAACACTAATGAAAGCAACTTTGAGAGTTTTTGTGTGTAAATAAAGAAGTTACTAATTCTATGTAAATTACAATTTCTTTTGGAAATTTCACAACGCCTCTGACAAATTTTTCGAAGGCACCGAAAGTAATTGGGTCGGACATGATGTCCGACTAGAATCAATTTGGTTCGGACATTTCAGCAATTGGGTCGGACAATGTCCGATGTCCGACCGTTATTTCGAGCCCTGATGGTAATCTCATTATAACCACCATCTACACCACTTCGTATTAAAACTCTTTCATCAAGTTTGAAGAGGAATTTCTTGCTCTTCCTCCTTTGGCGTGATAGAGCGTGACGGAGGCGGTGAATTTGTGGGCGTCATAGAATTCTCATCTTCCATTGGTGAGTAAACCATTTCGTCTGGTTCTTCAAGTCTGAAAGTAGAGTTCAATTTGAAAATTAGTTCTAGGGTAAAATTTCAATACACCGAAGTCACCAGAACTCGGACCTCTCCTCGAATGTTTCCTTAATTCGAACAAGATTCATTGTCCCTTCAGCCACATAAATCTGTAATTCAAAATTTCAATTTCCCGTTCGTGTGCTCGACAGTATTGAGTAATGTTGCAAACTCGTGCGTAGATGACATGGGCAAGCAATAGTCTCAGAGATAACTTTGACAAAAACCTGATCAGAAAAACTCAATAGTTTCTGAAAGGAGAATAAATTCTTCAGACCAAGAAACTTAGTTTTATTAAAGTTCCTTGTTAAGCCATAAATTGATTTTGACTTACTTGATTTTCTTAATTTGCGAAGGGACATCAAATTCGACATCATTGTTGTTGGTCAACATGGTGTTATTGTTCTGTTCCATCTTCTGGGCACCAAGAGGCGACACCACCGACATTTGGGCGCCATCTTTGGGGTCTTTCTTATGTTTCCTTTTCCAACAGTCAGGATTGACTTTCATGCGTTCGTCCGCCATCTCTTTGGCTGAGCGGGCAAATTCTTCGCGCTTCTCTTCCGATGACTCTCGCCATCTTTCACCCAGTAGCTTACTGATTGCTCTGTGGAGTTAAAATAAATATTGATACAAAGTCAATTTACAACAAGATTTTCATTTATTTTAATACTAAAAGCTTAAACACAAATTTTTTTTCAGACGAGGTGACTAATTTCGTGTGGCAAATTCTGAAGTGAAAATTGCAATTTTTGAGATGAAGGTATTTTTGGCACTCCAAAGGAGACCAGGGAGAAGATTCATGACGTAATTTCCTTGGGGTGAAGCTCCGTTAATTAAGGAAGTGCAAGCCATGAAAATTGGTTGCTATTAGTCTTAACAACAGCCGTGTGTTGATAATAAAGTTGCAAAGATTTTTTCGGCTCAAATGAGAATGAACATAAAAGGAATGTGTTCTTTTCGGTGTTGGTTAATATCCTTTGCTATCAAACTTAATGAGGGATCGTTTGCTCATGAAATGAGTGACCGCTAGAGAGCAATTCAAACTTCCCTTTCGCTTTTCATCAAACTTATCGGAAAGTGTTTCTTGAAACAAATCACTGGTCAGAGAAAGGAAGTCGTGAAATGTTGAAGAAATTAGCCACAGAAACACATGTTACTGTTTTTCATTACTGTTGTGGTTTCAGTCTAATTGCTTACGTACCATTTGTGTTAAGATTATTCTTGATCGATTAGTACACTACTGGACTATTACATTCTTATAAATTTCTTTTAAAGTCTATCCCATAACACTGACCCAATGAAAAAGCATCGAAAATTTTTTTTGACTATATAATAAACGTATTTCTTACCAAAAGAACTAAAACGTAAACTTAATTTACACGAGGCCGGAATAAATCTTTAAAGATAGATAAGGACTTTCGCAAGATTTAGGTTCAATCGGAAACGCTAATTTACTAAACCGCACTTTCTTTCGAAACAGGTTATCCTGATAAGAGTCAATAGCGAATAAGTCATGACTGTCAAAAGATATTAATTGAATTTGTAAATGTTAAATGGAATTGTTGATTTTAATCAAGGACAATTAATTGGCAACCCATAAAAAGCATTATGCCTCATTGCGTAAAGTTGGTTAATTTTTGCGACAAAAACATACTAGAATAGTGAATTTTGTTAACATACCTATTATCTTTTCCAGGGAATTCTTTAGTTAATTCGACTCTCATTGATTTTGCAAACAGCATGAAGCCGTTCATGGGTCTACGATCCTTTTCTTCACCTGTCAAAGGTTTCCTTCGTTTCTTACGTATTCCGCCACCGCCCAGGGCGTTCGTTTCAACCGACACTGAGGGGGAAGACTCTGAGTCGGATAAGGATTTGTTGAATTCAGGGTCTCTATTCGTTTTGTCTTTAGTCATCAGGTTTTTATATTCGTTGACAAGTTTGGCGGTGCTTGAGTTGGAATCTTGTTCACTGGCTTTTGAGGAAAACGTTAGTGTGATAGTCTCTACGGTGGAACTCGATGAAGGAGAACTTGTAGACGATGCTGTCGAGTGTGGTGGTTTCGGTTGCGTGACTATGGAGGAGAGATTGAGTGTGGTAGGCGGTGGAGGAGGCGGGAGTTTGGGCGCCATGAAAGCTGCAGTTGATGACGAGGAAGGAGGTTCAGTTTTCTAAACAGAAAAAAAATTATAATGGTTTAAAGACCATGGTTTTATTGAGACCCTTTCGGCCGTAAGCGGTGACTTTCAAATGGAAAATCATATTCGTAGAAGTTGGATAAATCACTTTTAAGGTATGATAAAATGCTTCAAAGTATAGTACGTAGATTGTAAATTAGACACGTCCGAATTATCAAGTCAAAGGAAATCAAAGGAGGTCCCATGTAATAAATCACAGGCTCATCAAGTCTTTTTCTTTTGATAAGAGTATTTTCAGCATGCGTCATCAACCGATCCGTAAATCCCTATTTCCCGTTTATAAAATCTGATCACAGGAGGTTTCTATACACGAAAGCACTCGTGGGTAGTAGACAGATGCAATAGAGTCCCACTATAGAATTTACATAAAAAACGGTATTATAGTTTTTAATCAGGACTAGACAACATAAACATTAAGCTTGGTATTAAATGGTACATGTAAAATACAGGGTATTTTTATCATAAAATATGGAAAAAATTTGAAAACTCTTAAACAAAGCTTAGAATTTGATCTGATCACCCGGCTATTAATTTCCGATTAAGATTTCTTAACAAGCCATTTAGTCAGGCATTTCCGCTTGTGAATTTTATATTTAGTGCGCGCGGTAGGACATTCAACGCTGTCGTCAGCCGCTTGTCATTAATTAAAAGAGAAAATTGATTGTACGCTAGTTTGCTCATATGGAGACATCATAGAGGCTTTATAAGAAATATTTTTTTCTAAGAACTTTTAAGAGTTGATAGGGCTCAAAGTGGACGAAGTACCACCACTTTACCTTAAAATCCGTTCTCGAAATTAAAAAGAACATTGACCATCAAGAAATCATGATCGGGAAAATCACCAGAAGTTAAATTACTAGGACTACTAGGGGTTGTATTTAATTTTCATACTCCATAGTTCTTAATTTGAATCGAATACTGACGCAGCAGATCTTTCTCTCAAATCGATAAGAGGCGTTTTCATGAAACCAGCTGTGACTATAATGATACTATTTTGATTATCCAATCTATGTACGTGAGCTAATGAAATAATACGCCTGTTAAATGTAATGTTAAGACTTTGTGCCAGGGTATGGCGAAATGGGTAAACGAGAAGGTCAATGAAGTAAACTTACCACTATTTTTGTAGCCTGGGTGAACATTTTCGTTTCGTTGGTGTTAAAAGTAAAGCTAGAAAAATGAAACGAGAAAAATAAACATCAGTCACTTTTAAGAACATAGGCTCATAATAGACTGACAGATAAACATCCAAAACGGTTTTCACAACGAAATTTTCTCTTAAACTTAGAATTGAACAAGATGTAAATAAATAGCATGATTAAAACTTACACTTCAGCGACTGAGGATTTCACCAGCGGCGATAGTGTGTTACTCGGCGTCGCTATCAATTTGTTGTTGCTCGATGGTGACGGGATGACAGTGTCAGCAACTGCTAGAGCGCGGAAGGAAGTACCGTACCGAGCCATTGCTTCAGTAGGACTTGAGGCTACCCAACCCTTGTGTTTGACATAGAAAGGATGATCTGAAGGACACTTGGCGACCAGACGTTGGGTACCAGGGATAATTTGCTCGAAAGTCAGAACTACCATTTCCTGAAGAAAGAAGATTAGTTAAATTAAATTCTTTTTAAATTGAAAAAGATTTATTGAGTTGGTTTAAGAGAGGCTCCAACCTAACCGTTGGATGAAATACTCCCGACAATATTACAGTTGTTCTCTATGGAGGAGGTTTACACTGTTGAATAAGACCGATGTCACATACGAATTGTTACATGTCAAAAAAGCTTACCCTTGCGGAATTCATGCTTTGTTCCATCTTGATGCAAACAATTTTCATACCACTAGTGTAGAAATTCATGTTGTCACGCTTCCTGCCACCAGGTGTTGTACAGTAATCGGCTACTTCTTCTGATGTTCGAAAGTTAAGATCATCCTGCTCAAATTTCACATGGCAGCCTGTTTCAGAAATAAGAGAATTAGATGAATAAATGATACTCAGATCTAAGACCTTTACTTAGTCAATCAGAGTCAAGTAGATTTGACCTCTGAAGATAGGGCAAAATGCTGGAATCAAGCAAAACCAAAACCATACTTTCGGGTAAGAAAATTCAGTTTTTTCGACTCTTCTGGCTAATAAGTTAAAGTAAATATTTATTCAGATCTAAGAGATTTTGATCAGATTTTGATAAATCTGGAGAAAGAGAGGTTCATACTAGAATCAATCAAAAACAAAAACCACGCTCGGGGAAGTTAATTCAGTATCTCAACTATTCTACCAAATGAATTTGTAGATCGCTTACCTTTGAGGAAACATAGCCATACGGGTGTTGGCCAAATCTGAGGTTGCCAATATGAAGGTGTTTGAATGTTGTGAATATTGTAAGGCGAAACAGGATGAGTTGATGTTATTATACTGTCACTTCCACTAGTGGGGTGGGATTCACTTCCCACTGATTGACGGTGCACTGTCGGTGTCAACAAAAACTAGAAAAATCAATGCAGAAAATGAGAAAATGAATTTAGAATTTGATATTGAATTAATGCGAATGGTATGGTATAAAGCTAGGTGTAAACGATACAAAATTGAACGTACAATTATGAAACTTAAAGTATTTTATCCATTAGATTTCAAACTGTCAACAAAAATGTGTTATACTTAAGACTTAGAATAGTAGACACAATGAAAAATGCTTACCGATTTATCGGAGAAAGAAAACTTGGATGGACTTTTAAGGCCCCATTCGACTCCTGATCCATCGGTTCCAAGAAGACTTGGCGTCAATGACGTTAATGGACTGTGGTTGTACAGGCTACGTGGCGACGTCGCGAATTCAGCCAGTTGACGGAGCTTGCTTGCTTGGTCTTTCTTTACACCAACGTCTTTACCTTTGGAGTCGATTTCCATTGAGGATGGATTCGGGTTGATAACCAATGCCGGTGGAATGGACTTTGACCTTGATGTTCGACGCGTCAATAGAGATTTAGGCGATTGAAGGATCGATTCCATTGATGAGACTAAGAAATAAGAAATAAATAAAAACTAAACACGAGCACGTGAAGTTTTCGTAAGAACACCTGACAAGGATATGCGGATATCCATATTAAGGTATAAGGGTTCAAGGATAGAATCTGTGGTAAAAATAGTACCTAAAGTCATGCAATTTTAGGCTATGTGAAAAATATCCTCTAAATAATTACCAGGAAAATATGGTTCTTTGGTGTCCGTTATACTATCCATTCTCAACTTCTTGATTATATCAGGTGATGGTAGTACCGGCGAAAGTGTGCTGGTCGGGACAGGTGATATTACGGAATTCTCGTTCTGAAAAACACTATCCGAATCGATACTACTTTCCGAAGTACCTCGTTTAACGTTCGTAATATGATTATTGTTGTTCCGGTCGTAAGCCGGGGGTGAAAGTTGACACCCGGGCGATGAAATATCCGGTACAATCTGTTCAGTGTTTTGTGATAAATGACACTGGCTCTTAGCAACTGTTGGTAAATTCAGGCTATTGCTATATGGATTGTCTTGATAACTACATGAATTGTTATTATTGGTAGAGACACAAGGCATGTTATGAGGGTGGCTGTTTATAAGACTATTTGGATACTCTTTTGCCTCGTTGGGTGGAACCAAGTCTTTAAAAGGGCTAAATAGACGTCCACCACCATGTAAGGTTGACGGTTTGACGTCGTTTAATGACGTGTATTGTAGTTCGTCTGCCGGGTTCTTATGATTGTTGAAATTATTGTAAACACCGTGGTGACCTGGATGTGGGCTGTGAAAACCACCGTCAGGTCGGCGATCAAAATAATCGAAAGAACGTTGCGATTGAAAGTCGACTGAAGGTAACCGAGGATTTGAAAGATCGCCCGTTGATAGTCGTTGGCATTGGTTACGGAACTCCATATTATTCTGATGACATTGTTGAGTGTATTCAGATAACGATCCTCTTTGTGTGAAATCATCTGTGCCGTATTTCCGTGTAAAATCGTTCCTCCGGTCAAAAAAATTACCGTAACGGTCCTTAACTGGATATGGGCTCTGTGATCCGGAACCACTCGAACTAGTGGATAAATATTGAGTAAAATCTAACGGACTTTTCAATAAAGGACTCAATGGTATGTTTTTAATCAAAGGCGAAGACAGTGATTTAGTTAAAGGTGATGGAGCGATGCTTGACGTTCTGTCGGATGAAAAACTCCCTCCACCACCGTTGACGTAGCCTCTAGAGTTGTACTCGTTCATGTTAAACAAATGATCCTCTTCGGAGGAGAGTGACTCTCTATCTTTTGGTGAATTTGCATTCCCATTATTGTTGTTATTGTTCTGTTTGGAAGCAACTGGTTCAATGTGGTGTGCTTTTCGTAAATGATACTTTAGTCCGTTTGCACTTTTAAACTTTTTATGGCAGACATGACAAACGTGCGGTCGCGGATCGATATCGTGCGACTTGAGATGATATCTGTAGCCAGGTGAGGAGCGAAATACTTTTCCACATCCTTCTTGCGGGCATCGAAGTAGTTTTCCAGGTTTCTGTGTATCCGTACCGGGAACTTCCTAAGGGAGAAGAGATACATTAGGTTAATAAATAATCTTCGGATTGAGTCTGGAAAAGGAAAGTGTGGTCAAAATCTGAAACTTATCCTTCAGGATAAGCAGTTTAATGAATAAAATGAGAACAGAATATAAAAAAGACAAATTCAAGAAATAATATCTTACAGGTAACGTGGCGAGAACCATCTCTAAGTAATTTCACAACAATAAATGACAAGCAACTAATAGAACGACATGACCATCACAAATGAATAAAATGACTACTCTTTTTATTTCATTAATTTCACTAATTCGCTATGTTTTGTCATGAAAAGAACAGATAAATCGTAAGAATAAATGATAATAAGCAGAAGACAGGAAGTAAGCGCTGAGTGATTATAAACCCCCAAGCGAGTTTGCATCATTATGAATATAAAATATGAGATTAAGACCTGCTAATCAACAGCGCCCACCCGAGGCTTACTTCGAAGCGTTATCACGAATGAAACGCAATGTAATTTTGAAACGACTTTTAGGATTTACAAACGAAGGTCGAGGTTTCTTTGTCTTTATTTTCTACAGGGCCAATGGACGAGGTCACAGCCAGGGTAAATAAAGGGATCCCTTCCCCATTAGATCAGGTTTTTTTTAAATATGACCAAGTAATTGAACCCTTTGAACATTTAAACTTAAAACAGGGGAATCAACTATTGGATATAATACATTGACAACTGACAAATGAGTCTAGTAGTTTCATAAATAGAAGAGAGCACTGAAATTAGATTAGATATTAACATAAAACCTCTTTGAATGAAAGACAAGATATCATCTAATTGAATCAAGGCTAGTGAAACAGGCTTAACAGAGGAATAAATACGCTTAGTGTCAACACCACACAGAAAGGCTTTATAGTTCAGAAGTCATCGAAAATTGGATTTCGTATGACACTACTACATAGATTAAAAGAGAACAAAAGAAAGGGTTAATTATCAAATTTGAAAGTCATGCTGTATCCGAGTGATTGTAACTAATCAATAAAATGCTCTAGTTTATTTCTGATGATATTAAAAAAAACACAGCAATACTAAGAAATCTAAGAAAGCATTCTTCATTTTGGATGTTATAAAATGCTTTTATCCCTCGCTAAATTTTACTTCATTGATTAAAACATTACAGCCATAACATCCAACAATGACGAGTCTAATAATAAAATTCAATTAGATTCTTAATTACGCATGTTATATTACTGTTATTCCTGGTTACATTTAGACACGACTTTGATTAAATAAAACAAACCAAGACACCAGATCATATCAAAATCGAATTGACTGGATGTCAAACCCTCATTCAAACCCAAAGAACGTAAATCAAGAGAGACCAGTGGCTCATCATATCACACACTTCATCAATCCCCTATTTGTTTTGAAGTAATTAAAGCGACGTTTCCGTACCAATCTCAAGATAACAGAAAGGGATAGCGACAATGTTTTTAAGGTTGTTAGAGACACCATTTTTAACATGGACTAGAAAATCCCTAAAGTCCGGACTAATCATTAACATAAACTTCGTGTCAGTTTTGTATGAAAACAACAACAAAAATATCTGGTTGTTTGAAAACACGACACTTTGAGCCGTCACCGTCGGGGCACAATGTCCGGAAGTACGTCGTCGACGACGGCTAAGGCAAGCTATCGCATCAAGAAGACGGATATTTTCATCTAACGGACACATCTAAAGGTTCATGATTTCGGACAGATTGTCCGTCATTTCTTCAGAAGAAATCTCTGTTCGGAATTGTATAAATATAGCGATGTAGAAAGTTCAAGGGGCTAGGCAGCGTGTCTGATTATTTAATCTACTCTTATCCTTTACTCTTTCTCGCTACCCACGCTAACAATATGCATGCCAGAATGAAATTTCTATCGCACTAACATATAATTAAGCCGAATAAGAAATCTTTATCATGAAATAGTTGAAATAACCTACCAAATTAACAGAAGGCACTACTCCAAAAATCATGTTTATTTGAATAAAAAACTGTAGGTAGTAATAGGTAGTAAGTACTCCTGAAATGTCCCAATACAATTTCAAAACTCGCAACTCTCGTGAATATATTTACAACACATCGATTCAAACCCAAACCCAAACCCCAAAAATCAATTCCAACGGTTTCAATCTGTCTTCACGGAGTGAGTAAATCAAAAATAAATAGCTTTTAAAACAATAAGTGAATCCCAGTGTAGTCAGGTCAGTACCCCTTTTTCACAGACACGTCATCGATCAATGGAATTGAATGACTGAATTGATCACACAACTTTCATCAAAATACATCATTTTCTATACAGAAATTTATAGTTTGAATTCTTATAAATTCACTCTCTTTTCTCACCGTTATTAAGGTGATTTGGGGAAGTTCATAATGTAATGAAAATAAAACGAACGAAACAACAATTTATTGTTCAAAATCACCGTGGCTTTTTTCTTACGCTTGGCTTATTTTCTTTTTCCCTTCGTTCTTTTTTTTGTGTGTGATTTTTGACGAGTGTGAAAGGATGAAGAATGGTCGCCTCTTGGGGGACGAACAAAGTAGTATGTGAATTATAAGAAACCTAAGTCTATGTTCTACGATATTCTCAGTGCTATCAAAGTGGTAATATAGAAGTATCTCATCATTTGAGAAAGCTCTAGACAAGATAGATCAAAAGCCCAAATTCCCAAACTATTCTATGAACAAGATTTAAAGATAGATAGCTACGTAGATTCGAGTTGTTCTTCTTATAAAAAAGAACGACAGTGAAAAAAATAAGCATATTATTTGTCATGAAGTCAAATTTAAGTCGATGAAGCTGAGAAGAGAATAACCTGCTGAATAATTGATTCCTATTTGTGAAGCAAAACAACGAGAAATGAGAAGGGAATAATATTTATAAGGCTGATTCACAATGAAAATGAAACCATGTAAAGTGAATTCGTTCATTAATTTATTCATATTGGTGCAACAAAAGAATCCTAATTGGACACCTGGGAAGTTGTACATTGAGTTTTATGATCATTTCTTGATTATCCCATACTAGTTTTTCACACCTCTCATGGAACTCCAGCTAAGCAGTCTCTTACTGAATCAACAAAACTGAAAAAGGCCAGTTCCTTTCCCTCCAAACTGAGACATAGATGAGCAGTCGACTTCATTTTAGACTAGAAACCTATCCCTGACTTCGTTTGCCCCTTTCCCTGGCGCTTTAAGACATCTATCGAAACGCTTTTACTCGAAAGAGAAATTTCACATTTCCGGAATTTGATGAGCAATAGCAAGAAGACACTTAAAAAGAAATATTGAAGATATTTCCATATTCTAATTCGAATCTTACAATGTTAGAGGCAAAGGCTACTTGAAAAATTCATCCATATAAACTTTATCTATCCGAAAAGAGGAAGAGTATACCACAGTATAAACAAGAGAAAATAAAAGAAAAAAACAACACATAAAGTTAACCAAAACTAATTGAAACTTTTTCTCTTCATTCGCCTTCTTATCAACATTTTCCTCTAAATTCAAGATGTATGATTGGAAATCTCGAGAGTAATGATCAACCAATTAACCATTCATTATGTCAAATAATGATGACTGTCGCTCCTGCATTCTTGTCAAAATTTACTAAATGAACTTAACGAATTTTCTCAAACCCCCCTTCAATCTATCATTAAATTATAGCATTTGATTGTTATGAGTTTGCTAAAACGCGCAGGGAGATCTCGCACCAACTTCGATCTCTTTGACAATGGGGCGCTAATTGGACTGTTGCTGATAAAATTGGAGCCATTTTTATTAAATATGAGTATGACTCAAGGTAGCCTAGAAAGCAATGTATCATAACTTTAGGGGCAGGGGAGATGCCGTGGTTAAGCAGCAAATAACTTCTAGTAGTCCAGTCTGCACAAAATATAAAAAAAGTCTCGTTCAAGGTCAGAGTTCTAATCGTAATAACACAAATAACTTTGTAGATTACCCCCAATACCGGTGTTTAAAAATCTAATATCAAAACTTAACAACAAGCATTAGTATCAATTTCCAGTCAAATCCTTAGAGGATTTAAAAGCCATCATAACATACACACCCACTCAATCACAGAGCGTATAAAGAAAGAAAAGAACTATATTGTATGTACGTATTACCACATAATGAAAATAGCATTGAATCAGATATAACAAAATTACAGCGATAAAAATCAAGTTCAGACGTGACAAAAGTCTCAGAAGGAGCAGAGTTAGTTGATATATATGTGCGGTGTTAGAATACACGTCATTTAAAGACACCAGATGAGACGGATTATAAGGACTCGATTATTCATGTAATTTTGATTCTTTATAATAACTCCTCTGACGAAGTACTAGAAATAAACGTCAATACATTCGGATAAACACTTTCACTCGCGAAAGATCAGATTACACGCAGTTTCAATTTTGCTGACACAAGCATCAGTCTATCTTATCCATAGAATTAAAACAATACTATCCCCTACATATAAACTTTCCAAGAATATGCCTAAAATTGTTGTTGACTCTGTTAGCTAGTCTCGATAACTCTAACAGAACCCTGTAGAATCGGAAAAATGCCAGGTTCAAACCCTAAGCAAACCTCCTTAGCAATACAGGAATCTTGCCAAAAAGAAGATACTCTGTTTTTGTTCTACTTGGTCAAAATAACATGCTTGATATTGCAAAACAAAATACTCTTGCAAAGGAATGCTGTGACTTCAAAACACACTATACGTCATTATGTCACTTCAAGAAGACAATACATACGTAATATTGAAATGAGCTACTTGATATACAGCGCATTGGAAGCTTAAAATATAGGAGTGTTATAAGATCTGTGGTATAATATCAAAGCAAAGTCAGCTTATACAATCATCATGTCAAAGTGATAACCAAAACAAAGTAATACCTTTGACGCATAAGAAATACACGTTTTTTGTAAGAACATAAGGCTTCAATGGCTAAATTTCCTTAGGAAAATGGTCAAAAATAACAACCTGTTAAGAATATTTTTAGGCTTAAAATTTAGGATGTTCTTATAAAAAAACGTGAATTTCATACGAATTAATTATATTATGCTTTTTGAGACCTTTTAAACAAGCAAGCCGTTATTTAGGAGATTTCTCTTTGTGAGGTATTCAAGAGCTCAAGGACTGGCTTCAAAAAGTTTGTTTTGATATCGGCAATATTTTAAAGTAATTATTCTTTTTACACATTTTTTTATAAGAACAAACTATATAAGAACACAAGGCTTCGATGGTCAAAATGTTAAGAACAAGTTAAGAACATTTTATAGCTTTACAGACCCCAAAATGACCAGTTTCCCAATTTCTTAAGTAAATGACAAAAATGCTCACAAAAGTGGTGAAATTAAGAACATGTTACAGAACATTTTTAGGCTTGAAGCTCAAAAAATTAAGAACGTTCAAAGGCTTCAAAAATTTTGGATGTTCTCATAAAAAAACGTGTACTCGAAATGTTTTGATTTATCGAAGTAACAGTAATATTTTGAAAAAAGAAAAGAATTCACAAATTGAAATTGAATTATTCGATCATCATCAAAAGTCAAACATCGAAGTTAGCCAGGAAACAACACAAGGAAATCAAGGCCTAAATTAAGACTACTTTTAAGACCTTAAAACAACAAAAAATGCTTCTATAAAAAGACACATTGTAGCTTGGGCGCATTTAAATAGACTGTACAGCAACACCAAGTCAATTTGTGGAATGTTAGTTTTTCATGGTTTTGTAAAATAAACAGACAAGTAAATAAACACGGGCCTGTCATCCACAGGCCTAGCCACTCAAGTTTTATGGAGGAGATCGATCCACTAGCCCGTGTTCCCTTTAAGGAAGCTATCACTCTCCATCACAAGTCATCTTAGATCAGTGAAAGTTTTTATGAAAGTGTCGTTTTATCTTTCACCCTGTCGAGTTCGTACATGAAGTTGAGAAGCACAAACAATTTTAGTGGATTTATTCAAGTGGTTGCTTCCTTCTCTTGATAAGTGAGTCAGGGCTATTGAGAGATTTTCAACTCTGGTGGTACTGCTGCTGGTTCGAATCATTCTAAATAAATTTCAATGCACCTTAAACGAAAAACTTTCGGCAACATCTTGCTAGTGAGACCCCTTAAAACCAATGAGAGAAAATTCGAATCTGGAATAATTCAGAACGCAAAAACATTGAATAATTAGCGGTAATGAAAATGAGAAAGTTATACCACAACCACTTTATGTGCAGAGAATTGGCTGTTGTGGGTGATAAAAATTCCAACGCAATTTGAATATTCAGTTCAAGAACATTAAAACGTCAAGCGTATCACTTTACATTTCCCATAACACAGGCTGTTCTTCAATTACATAAGTAGTGGGGTCGTTTAGCATAATTTACGGGAAAAGAATAAGATCTAGCTGAAACTTTCTCCAGACCTTCTCTATAGGATGGTTATGCCTCTGGAAAAATTCCCCTAAAATCCCACTGGTGGAACATCCCTTTCTTGGGACATTTATTTTTTTCCCAGGCAAAACCCTAAGGGCGAAATTTTTTGAAAATTTCAAACTCATTTTCAGACATTATCAAGTATACCATTCGAAAGCTCTCGAAAAACTATATAGAAGACTTTTAAACGGGTATAGCCGATTCCATTACCTAACTCAAAATAATTCACGCAGAAGATGCTATTTATGGTCAATTTTGACCAAAGTGTGGCGAAAAGTGGAACTTGCGCATGAAATATCTCGAGTTAGGTAAGTAAATCAGCTATAACCGTTTAAAAGTCTTCTATATAATTTTTCGAGAGCTTTCGAATGGTATACATGATATTGTCTGGAAATAAGTTTGAAATTTTCAAAAAATTTCGCCCTTAGGGTTTTGCCTGGGGAAAAAATAAATGTCCCAAAAAAGGGATGTTCCACCAGTGGGATTTTAGGGGAATTTTTCCTGAGGTATAATCATCCTATAGAGAAGGTCTGGAGAAAGTTTCAGCTAGATCTTATTTTTTTCCTACAAACAGCCTGTATTTTTGTAACACGACCACACTAAAGTGGTTTTACTGACCAACTGATCGATTTCTTGTTGAAACATGTATCAATGATTTCTCATACTAGACAGACGACATCATCAACAAAAATTTTAAATCTACAGTGAATTTAAAGACAGCATATGGAAACCAGCTGAGATCTTCAAAAGGCAAGAACGATTTCGATGATAGGTCTAATTCTCATCAAACCTCGCAACGACATTATTAGCAAAACACACAAGGATAGGAGAGAAACGAGTATAAATGATTGAAAGGCTGCGGATCAACAACTTGATTAGCACAAGAAAATCAAATGTAATCTTTCACAACAACTAAACGCGTGTAAACTATCATTTGTATAAGATTTGCAAAAGAGGACAGAGACATTCAAAGAAAACCATAGGAAATCTTTAACAGCATAACACGAGATGTAACATTCTATACAATATGGATTTTCGTAATTTAATTTCCCCTATTTTAAGCTAAATTAACTGTTGATTATGTAAAAAAGAAAGGAAAGAATAGTCTGTCTAAAATCATTAGTGGTCTTACAACATATTTCAAACATCCCTTAGAGAGAAATTGGTATACAAAACAAAGGACATTAGTCTTGGTAAGAGTCTTTCCAAATGTCAAGTGCGATTAACCGCTAAGACATGATTTCCCTTAAGTTAATTTCCGATGTAAAGTAAAGCCTCATGGACTACCACTGTTTAAAAATTATTTAACATCCTCTTCAATGTCTGATGGTCTGAGTTGACGATAATAAACGAGTGTATTATTAAAGGTTTTATTTTTACATAAGTGTTCCCGTTTCATATCAGACACATTTCATATCGGGACAGTGTCTGCCTATTGTTATGTTATGCTGATATAAGCAAAAAACGTTTTTCTTTTCCTCTTTCTGACCTATCTTGCTCCACATTTGTGTCAAACCAATGTGTAAAAGCTTGTGAATCAAAATTGATGAGTAAGCAAACGATATCACTCTTATTTAAAAACAAAACCTTTAAAGTCTGAATGAACAACGTAACAAAGACAGCAAATAAACTTTTCTTATCTTATTACATGAAAAAGTAGGTAAGTATTTTAACGGGCTTGACAAAAAAATAACATAAATGACTTGAATTTTGCTTTGATTGAAACGAAAGGGGGCTTTAGATTTATAATTTTGTTAATCTTCCATTCCTGTTGAATAGATGTCTTGATGTATTCCCTTTAATAAGGTTTTGGTTGTTTTGAAGTGTATTTTGAAGTTGGCTAAAAATTTATACATGAAAATGGTCAGCACTGACAAAAGCGTGATGGATTCCAAGAAGAGGCCAAATCAAATATATACATGTTCAAAAAACAGGAAATTATTTACCATAGTACAAGAAGCTACCATTATGAAAATTCCATCGAGTTGGCACAGCACACAATAGAAAGCAAAAAACAATAAAAAGTTATATCTCCTCTCCAATAATGATTGATTGACTTGAGAAAAGTTTCAACGAACTAGTACCCAGTCGTATAAATTCTATTGGTTGTGATGTTTATCTTATCTCATTTAATGAATAAAAATGTTTTTGTTATACTCAAATGGTTCACGAATGAAATAGATATAACATTATCTTGTCTGTATCAGCCACTAAAAATCATTGTTTGAATAGAAAATAATGTGAAATGATTTCTTTACAACGAGTTGACTTGACACGCACAGAGGTCATCATACATCAGAAAATAAATCAACATTTTTCTCTCCCCTCTTTTCACTCTTAACACAAGGTTAAACCAATAAGGACCGATTAGAAACTAAATGACGTCATCTTGTATGGTAGCCATATTGAATTACTTCTAGTCTTAAGAGTTTAATGATGAAGTGTCATTAAAATTTTTAGGGTTTTTGCTTGAATTTACAGCATTGAACTAGAGAAACAACTTAACTTTCCTGATATATCTTAACATTACATCACATTCAGTGGCGTTGTGGCAGGGGAGGCCGGGGGGCCATGGTCCCCCAGCGGAGCTTTTTTGAAGGGGCGCCGAAGAGCAAGGGGCGCCAAAAGAGAACTTAAAAATCATACTTTATGCGCCTTAAATTGCGCCCAGGACCAATTTTACTGAGATAATTTTAAAATACTTAGAATTTTTTTTTGCTCCCTTCGCTCGCAATACAGTTAATTGGTAACTTCTATGCAATCAAGCTAATTTACAAGGTTTTCTTTGAACAATATAGCATTATTAAATGAAAATCTAACTGCGCCCCAAAAGTAATATGCTGCCAACAACATTGAAATCATATAACATCAATTTTTCGCTCGCTTCGCTCGCATTACACCTTCTTTCTTTAACTTTCTTTTCACTCTAGCAAGTGTCAAATCTGCCTACTTTTATTTAGTGATTTAGGGTTTTGGCAGTCGATTTTCAAAAATTTTCTAGTCGTTGGGGACACCACTTTGGAAAATTGGGGGGGGGGGCGCCATTTAAAAAAAATTGACTTTGGCCCCTCCAGAAAAATTTTCCCACAACGCCACTGATCACATTACATAAACTCAAAGATGTCAAGTACAAAAAACGCAAACAAAAAAATTAAGCTAACAAAAATAAGCTGGTAATTTCCCCACACCCAAATAATCTCCAAAACACAAAATCATGTAATTGATTGTGAGAACGTCCATCATCTCCTGGCAGATAGAGTGCTTCTACCCTTTGTCTTGTAATGATGACCCAACTAACACAACGTCTTTTCAATGTTCATCCAGCATTCATAACGGCCATGTAACGTCGATTGAACGTTGAAACAACGTTGTGTCAGCAGGGCATATCGTATATTTTGAAACCCCTACATATCCGCAACTGGACTTGAAAACATCCTCTCTAGCTCTCACTTCCTGTTCATAAGCCAACAGAACTCTCTGCTGTGGAAACAATAACAAACTATTGTGTAAGAGAAAACAAGGGGAGAGGATCAAAACATAGAGACAAACTGAGTCTAAACATAAAATGGATTGAAAAGCTAAATTGGCCAAAACAATCAAAGTAAAGCCCGCCGATAATAAAACTGCTTCAACTATTGAAAAATCAAAGCAATGTGAATCAGGCACTATCTTAGACACACCCTTAAATACTTTCCTATATAACCCACGAAGGAATCAAAACTTGAGACATTGGAGCAACGAGATTCCTGTCAAAATATAACCTAAACTATACGTCAAACATATTTTATTACATCGTTAAAAAACTGAAAACGTCACACAAGCACTTTGAAAACAAAGTTTTTAAAACCTATCTATTATACATTGTGTCGACAATCACAAATCATTTATAAAGTGTACATGTAAATCACAGGCTATCAATTACATCAAGAATCGAATAATACGTTCATCATATTGAAATATCTAAAGCCCTATACACATAAGACGTAAGTGTCACAATCCAAACACATTATAAGGCTTGTATTCCACTACAACTCAAAGTAATTTCATAGGCTTGTTATATCTAAATCATACCCACCCCATCGTAATGAGAACTTGATTGAAGAAGTATTGGGTAGGACAAAGAAAATGTTAAAAATTGAACACAAAGTTTGACAACAAACTTGACTAAGCTAACTAAGGCTCTATCTACACAAAAGCTACTAGTACTCTTTTATTATTTGCGAAGAGGAGAGTGGGATGTTGAGAGGGTGCTATACTATAATATGACATTACGACAGTATACACAGGGGAGACGTAGGAATGTTCAAGTGAGGTTTTGAGAGGTTCTCAGATCAACTGGAGTGTTAAACCACAAGAAAAGACAACTTTTCTGTAAACAAATCTTCAACAAAAAATCTCATCAATACTAATCACAAGAACATTATAAATAATTTCAAAAGCATGCTGTATCATGTTATTGAGTACTTCGAACAAACCAAAAAGTCCTTATTGTATTGTATCAACTCAGACTGTAGAATCAAGTTTCATACACCAAAAACATTGTGGGAAACTGAACTCACTCCAACCATTAATCTCACAAAATCAGCACAAAACAGCACTCAATAAAATCAATAAAGGATAAATGAAGAGGAATGCTTTCATAATTATATTGAACGGTTAGCAACAAGAGCAGTAGAGAATGATTGACGATGACATCTTGATGTTGAAGAGTTAAGCTATGAGCGAATGAAAGTCATTTCATGCTATTAAACGATCGGAAATGATAATTAAACCAAAATACAATTCAAAAAAGGCAAACACATGATGGTGAGGCAAGAAAATCATTAACTCAAACAAACAACACAAAAATCAAACGAAAGCGAACAGATTACACCAATGTTGTTGTTGACTTCTATACAAAGACATAGAAAACTCATTTTCCTACAAAAAACAGCTCCTCGTATAGTTATTCCCAATTCACACATATTATTAATGTTCAATTCACTGGATATTTTTTCTGAACAGTTTCCAGATCTTTAAAAGAGGCCCGTTGTACTGAATATACGTCCACTCGACCAGTCCTGATATGAAAATGATTTTTCACGAATGCAGATTGTTATGTTCTAATAGAACCTGTTTTATCTGATATTTAGATAACACAACGTAAAGTACACATTACTATACAGGTCGAATAGTTACCAGATATTAAAAAAAATAAACGTGTACGTCATACAGTAAAATCTTTCATAGTCTTCAAAAGTAGTATTCGCATTTCAAATCAAGCATAGTTGAAAGCTCGATCCAATCCTTTTTTTACACTTTTTTCCATTGTCTTTAGGTACAAAAAAAAAGACTGGGACGGTTTTAGGGTGGTAAAACGGAAAAAAAAATGCCCGCGCGGCAATTGGCAGCCACGGTCGAAAAGGTGTATATTCATGAAAGTCCAAAGCATATCAAAAGTATCATATGGTAAACTGTCTGAAAGGCCTCAAATCCATTCATGAACCACACAACATGTGATCCCTCATGGATGAAAACTGATGCCACACTACTTTTTGAAGAGCTGTCAACATTTCATATTCGTGACCATCGATTAAAGTAGTTCCTCATTTCTCTATAATGCACGCGAAACTGAAAGATGGTTTGTTGTTCGATTCTGTAGGGTAGTGTAGAAAGGGCTTTAGACGTGTTAAATCAGGGGAAACCTAAGGGTGGACAACTATTTAAAGTCCAATGAAAAGGAATATATGCAGAAATTAAGACAACAGAGTTCTCCGGTCTCAATAATTGACAGCTTGAAAATAACCCTTAACAAGAAAAGTGTATTTAACCAAGTCTGATCATTTGCTATTCGAATCTTAGCCGTATTTAAAATGTGAGGATGAAACTGAGGACCTCAACCAAAATCAATAAATTACAAAGAGTCTATAACAACCGAGTAACAAACAATCGTTGGGAATCTACAGAAAGAAAATACGGAGAAGACAACAAATCTCAATCAATTGTGGTTTATAACTCCTTGCCAAAAATCACTGAAGATCAAAAACTTAAAGACCGACCCACATATAAAGAAATTTGGATTTTTCTTTAATGATAGAAGAAAACAATATTCCAAAACAATAATCAACTTCGACAAGACTGTTGTATAACTTCCAAAAAAAGTTAGTAGAAAAAACTAGACTAAAAGCAAAGCTCTCTTGTATTATTTCAACTTACTGACAAGACAACAGCAAAGAAAACACTAGAATCAGCATGGGGCGGTCACGATTTCAGTAAACGTACCACAACAAACGAGAGCCGCGTGTGAAAATATTGGAAGTGAGCGATTTCAAAGCTAGTTAGTGGGACCAATACTGGGAGTTTATAGGAACATGAAACCTCGAGAATTGGGATGGATTTTAGTTAAATCGAGTGTTAAAGTAAGCTTTCTTACAAGAAAAATCATATTGGATAACCTAAAATCTAAGAAAGGGATAAGTTTTAGCTTGTTATATTCTAAGAGCCCCTACTTACCACAAAAAAAACAACAAAAAAGGGATAGTTTGATAAAGAAAACTCTCTTGTTATGTAATATCAGGACAAAAATCTAGAAGAATTTTCAAGAGGATAAAAAATGTGAAAAGTAAGATAGAGATAGTGAAAATCTCAAAAACTTAAATGAAAGAGCGCGATGAAATAAAAGAATTTTCTGCAGTGACAGAGTCCTGACTGGTTGACGAAAGATACGAAAGAAAGCTTCACAAAATTGACCAAACATCTAACCCCTTACGATTATAAAACAACAGTCCCTTGTACTAAAAAAGTCAATCAGTCACTCTGAATGAGGAAGTCAGAAATTAATGGAGGGAGGACTGTTTCAAAGCAAACGTAGATCCGGTTTATAATTCATTTTGAAACCATAAAATTGATTATTAATCATGATGAAAACCAAAATAGGACCAATTCCTTCATGAAAAAAAAGAAGAGTCATTCATCAGCCTCATTTTCAAGTTATTTTATGATTTTGACTTTTTTAACGGAAAACCATTCAAATTTGACCATTTAGATATCAATCTCGAGAACCTCGATCATTCGGGTTAAAAAAGTTATAAAAGCATTAGAAAGGCAGTGTCGCACATTTACTTCGGACCAAGTAGCACTGTAAGATCAAAAGCTGAACGAAGTCTTGTCGTCTTTCCGTGAGTGAGGTGTGATATTTAAGAAATATTTTCATTTTTATTTTATTTAAAGACAAGTAACTTTTGTTACACAAAAGAACCGTGCCGGGACTGGCTCCGGTAAACATATATAGCTAATTTGTTACCATAGCTAATTTGTTCTAGGTAGGACAATATAATTTCAAGTTAGAAAGGCAGTGTACAAAAAAGGCTCGAAAATCACATACCTAAAGATAATGGATGCGATAAAATATACTCTCCAATAACAAAAAGGCAGTCTTTATTGCACAAGACATTGTTTACATTTCAGAATCACATCAACACTACCTTAGCTGACCTTGAACCCTTGTCAACGCATTATTTTTATCATCAAAAACATTACTTTACAAAAAAATATTTTCCTTCTCCGAACGCTAATAAGCGACGTAGTAAGTACTATATTTAAAACCAAACTCAATTGGTATTTTTTTCTTTTCATGTTGTCAATCTGATTTTAAAAATACACCAAATGACATAAGGACAGTTATGTGCCTCGCTCAATGAAAACGAGATTCTACAGACTAAATACATCAGAAAGAAAATTTTCCTTCGCTTTTTTCTCCATCAATCTTTTTATATAGTACGTACACAAACGTTATAAGCGATTATAGTAACAAAAAGACAGATTGAAACTTACAACAGAAATAGTCCTTTGAATGAAATTATGAAATTGCTGTTGATCCATCTTGAGGTTTCAAAGGGTCACTTTATGAAAATGAATGGACCTCCTTTAACTTGTGATAGTATCTTTTTTAGTACTTCTATTTTCTCCCAAGTGTTCAGTATGTTTGAAAAAAAGCAGTAAACATACAGAGAAGACCAAGTTTATAACTTAGTAAGACTACTAATAATTCTTTTAAGATGATTTTTGTATAAGAACAAGAACCAGTAAAACTGCCAATCAAACAGACTGACCAAGACTATCTTTTAGCGATCGACCCTTGTTGGCTGTCACACAAAATGTAGCGAAATTTTGGCTCATTGAATTTGACGGACTCTATCAGAATTCCAAGGAATAGATAGCCAAGCTGACCAAGAATAAAATGTAAATGCAGCATGGATTTAGCCAAACTTAATTTCAATGATATTTCTTATAAAATGAACTGTGCGACGAAAGTATGGCTTAGTTCACGTCGAGTACTCAATTGAACATACTTTGCAATTGTTTTTAAAAAGGATCACAGTTAGAACTGTGGATAAAGCTCTCTACCAAAAGACAAACTATAATTAATTAACCAACTTAATACAATTCTGTGCCTTGTCATGCAGTGCCAAACACACCAAGAAGCCTTAAGACGTTCTTATTTATAGAAAAGAATAGAGCAATGAAAAAAATTTTCTTGGCGTTTCCTGGTTATGATTCAATCAATTATTTGGAATCCTCAGATTTCGAATGTGTCCGTTGTCATATTAGATTAAGCAATCATGAGGCATGCGTCATCATCAGATGCCGACATCTTATTTGTCAAATTGGAGTTAATAACACCTTGTTAAAAAAGTCAGACCTTTCTGGTACAAATTGATCTATGAGACTAAATATGATAAAGTCATACTCTGTAGTCTGGTGGGTGTAGTCTACACAACAGACTGAAAAACTACTAATCAGCTTTCATCCTGCAAACATATCAATTCACTTTCAACTAAAATGTTCAATTCCTCCCTGGTAAAAAAGGGTGAGAAGGTACACTGTAAGAATCAGAGCCCTTTCACGTACACAGGTCTCTACAAAAAATCAGACCCTACAAGTAAAGATAGATATATCCTTGTTCTCCTCTACGAGGAAAATACAATTAAAAGGGAACTAAACTGTTTCACTCCATGCTCGGAGAAAAGTTCATTTTTATCCATGTGTCCCTTATATGGAAGTCAACACTCTCGCCGATAGATTTTAAACTCTATCAGGTCCACAATCATAGAAGTAAACCAAGTTATAACCAATCAATCTTAGCACAATTCTATGATCTTGACTTTCGATAAAGATAATTCGAACCTCAAACTTCGAGAAACAAACCCAGAAGTCGTAAATTGAGAGACAGAAAAATCCAAATAATTAAATAAAAAGGTTCAAATAACAGTGATAAGTTGTTTGACACTATCGCCTGAATCACACACTCGTTTTAACATAAATGTCAAAAAAAGAGAAAACTCGCACCACCTTTTTTCACCGACATACTCGAAAATGAGAAGGAGCCGACGATTCTCGTTTTAGGAACAACTCGTATAACGAATATTTCTCGGCTGTTCATTTACGTGAGATAATAATCAGTCGTTTTGGTCCGAAAGTGTGACGTCACAGGACCCCATACAAATTCGTTATTACAACAGACTCAGCAAGACTAAGAAAACAATTTTTTTCTTCTATCAGTGAGCGCGAAAAAAAAAATAATAAGAATACATCTGCGCAGTAATACGTCGTGTTTCGATCATAAGAGTTAGTGAAACGGTTTCTGTAATACAGGAGTGCCCCTACTGGTACAACGGAAATATTTTGGCACACTTGTTTACATCGTTCACGTAGAGTGTTTGAAGGAAAATGCCGAAAGTGTTTGAATTTCCGCTTCATATATTATACTGTTTAATAATGAATTTATCCGTAATGAATTTTGTATTTCACGCAAGCTACCGTATCTATATGGGTATGGGATGGGTTTCAAAGCTTGTTGGGATTACACTAAAACTTTAACTCGAGTTTTCTTATATCGAATGAACCGAGAAAGAACCGGGGATTTTAGGCCACCGAGAACTAGAAAAATTATAACGAATAATAAATTAATGAAAGAGGGGTCTTTTAATAAGCGTTTTACACGATTATAAGCTAAAAACAGGTCGACATGGGGTATGTGTTGAAAGGTTTAGGGAATAAAGATGGAAGAACAAAAGTGAACAACTTCTACTATTGAAGAATGAATGGGCTAAGTTTTTTTTCTTCTTCATTTTTATAGGATTAATATAGAACTTAGAGGGGTTGGTTTGTCTCAGTCGGACCTGGCTTGCAGTGATATCTAAGGGAGTTAAAGTAATGTAATATAGATGGTTTTATTATGATTAATTGGTTTCTAAAGCACTTGGATATCAAAGGTTGTGGCGAGACTTTTGGACCTATTTAAAAAGCCATTCCAAATGAAGATAAGTCTCTCTGCTAGACTTGGGTAACGTTACCCAGCTTTCTTCTTGGAAAAAATTCAACCTTTTATATAGAAGGAGAAATAACCAAATAAGAGGTGTAACATGATGTAAAAATTGAAGCTGAAAGAGAAACAGGGAAATGTCTTATGGTTTTACCCCTTCGGGCCTCAATATGGCTACACGTTTTTTACATAAGAACAAATTATATAAGAACATATAAGCATCTAAATATTTTAAGGCTTTTTCGTAGAAATTTAGACGAAAATACTCGCTAAAATGGTGAAGATAAGAACAATTTAAGAAAAGCTTAAAATTAAGAGTTAAAGTTAAGAAGCATTCGGAGATTTTGGACGTTCTTATAAAAAAAGTATAAGCAAATAATATGGAATTGGGAATTAAAATTACGAAGACTTAGAAAAAGATTCCAATAAAAGGAGGATGTAATATGATACTCGTATACTCATATGAATTGAATAATCTTCGAAAAAGCAATTTGAATCTGACAAATATACAGTAGCTGTAAAGTAAGACTAAGGGTTTACCTCTTCCATCAGCAATTCCAACAGATAAGAAACGATGGTTGCTTTCCTTTTTGACAGCATATGTATTTTTAAAGTAAGGCAAGAATCTCTGACCAGTTTTCTTTCTCTGAGACTACAACCAGTCAATAATGATTTCACCTTGTAAAACTAGAAAATCAATCTCAGAGTTAACTAGCCAGGTAATGAATCTTGAATCTCAATTATCCAGCATGAGAGAAAAACCCCAGGGAGTTTGATTCCTCCTGTCACTAACAGTAATTCCAAATAAAACAATCAAACTGTCAAAATCCCAGTAAGTCACATATATTATTCTTGGATAATTTCCTGTAGATGTACGAGAGAAATCACTGAGAGAGATCCTCTTCAAAACATTTCTACTTCTACTTACTGCTTCTAGGCCTATATAAACTGATTGCAACCCAAAATCTCTTTGATGTCAAGTGTCTGGTGCCAGCATGAGACCGTGACGTCACTATATCAAAAAATACCTCTTTAAATAAAGACCGTATTAGAACTCGCTCTCCCATTACATACATCATCAAAAGTAATGACCCTTTTATTCATCTCTCATTGTGGTGTATTACAATGAAAAAGCTGTAATTAGTTTAATGCGTTTGATCAATGATGCTTTCTACTAAAACCAAGGAGACGTACGTAAGAACACAAACTAGTTAGATTAGTCTAGTTTTATTGGATGGGTCAAATTACACTAGTTTCTTGACGTTATAAGCAGTTATAAGTACTTTTGGAACTAGATAAATTGTAGGAATTTGACCTAAATTCCAACCAAATACAACCGAAATCATTTAAAATATGCCTGAGAAAATAGCCAGACAGGCGTTGAAAACCTAATTCACTTATAGATTCCTAAGCCTTTTATCTGAAGGATCTTTTTGTGAAAAATAGGCATTTTTTAAAAATAAGCTTCTTAACAAGGCAAATTAATACCAATTAATACCACTTTTATGACACTTTTTGATCCCCCTATTGAAAAGGGCTAATCACGTTTGAACGTAAAGGACATTCAAACTAAAATAGAATTTACACTTTTCTAAATCAATATAAGATTTTCAATGTTTGCCCATTAAAAAGTCGAATTTTTTATAAGAAACAAAGATAACTTCAAAACTTAGCAAGACTAGTTGTTATTTTAAGAAAAACTCAATTTTTCTGTTGAAAATTGAAACCAGAACTGACTTTTAATCCAAATACTGTAACGAGTAAACTTAAAACAAAGCCTCGAAACCACATTCCCATCTTTGAGATAGAAGCACCATCTTAAATTCAAACCGATGACGTCATTCAGGCACTTCATATCGGCATTTTAATCCCCACTTGTTAACATGTTTATAATAAATAACATCAAAAAATCTTTAAGCAAATAGTGATAAATAAATAAATGTGATGTGTACCATGCCCTGGACACATAAAGAAAACGCTATTGAATTTTCTAAACCTCCAAGTTTGTTAGTTAATGAAGCCTTTTATGTTAGGAGGGATGAGTGGTTAGGATTTATGATAATAATAACTTTAGATATCATAAAAATCTTCTTATGTTTGGAAAAGATTTAGCCATTGCCGACGCAAATGCCGACGTAAATTTGGCTTTTGCCGACGTAAAAGTCCTTACTGTACTATAGAACCCAGAATTTTTTGCCGACGCAAATAAATCTGAATTAGAAAGGCAGCTTTTCTTATATAAAAAACGTTTTGCTTTGTTGAGTTTCAAGCAAACAGATTATGAGAATATTGGTAATGACGTTTTTATAACGATGATCGCGCAGCTACCTTAGTAACAGACTGTACTGTAAGTGTGACGTCATCACTGATGCAAAAGAGACTGACAAAGAAAAAAATTCATATTACATTTTGATTATCATATCGCTTTTAATGAATTGGAACTAGATTTAAAGAAGTAAAAGCTATTTTTAAAGCCATTGATTGGTTAGGACAAACAAATTTCATGTTGTTGTTTATTATGTTTTAATATTAAATAAACAGATGATAATACTTAAATAACCTGTACTGGCCCTTTATAACACGTTACGACACAATAAACCATAATAAAGATACTGAACTATCCCTTGTTTCAAACATTATTTGGCCTTGGTAAACTGGTGACAGCACCAATGTTTTCCAAATCTTATCTACCATGTCTATCAATCAGGTGGATTGAGGATACAATGGAGAAAAGAGGTTCAGGGTCGTTTTAGAATACCCCTATAAATCAAGCTTTTTTTACTGCTAGCTGTTTTCCGATTTCTAAATGAACCAGCTGAAAACTACATTGCAATTTGAAGCAATAAAAAAAAGAAATCAAACAGTGTTCCCAAACAAATTGGTTTTATACGTTTCATTTTATTAACCAGTAAATTTTGGCTTTTGATGTTCCTTTTTTGTGATTTTCAGGGTTAAATGGTCTTAAAAAGTTATTGTAAGCTTACTTATTCAGTAATCGATTTTTCAAAATTGTATCCAAGAATAGCCAGAACAAGGAAGAAAAATTACCTCTTTGATTGGCTTAAGGTTCTTCAACTCTGATATCATCATGACTTCTTTGTTGTCACCTGCTTGCAATACCCGTCATCTCCATTGTTTATATTGTTTATTATTGGTACTAAGTATCTGAAATGACAAAACACAAAGTGCTGGATTTAAGGGGTGTGCAAACAAAGTCATTTTATTACAGGTGCATACCGGCGTGGAACCAGCTCCCGTTACGTTACGATTCAAGATCACTTTTGTAATTATTATGTAGATAGACCGGTTTAGAGGCCCTAGTGTGCCTGGTATGTACACCCTTTTAATAATAAAAATAAAAACAAAGTGCTGGGCTATAATTACGGTGTACTACAGTAAACCAAAAATTCAAATAGTGCATTCTTGGTTAAGCGAACAAGAAAACACAGAAAAAAAGACCGTTGGCTTTGATTGTCTGTTTCTGTTATCTTTTAAATGAATCAATGCGTTCGCTAAATCCTCTGTTTCACTTTTTGTTTTTTTTTCAAAAATCCCAATTTTTTAAAATCAATTTTAAGAAAGAACACGTGAATACTTGAACTATTCACACGAAAGTGGTCCACTTAAGCAAGTAATCCACTTAATGGTAAAATCTCTGGAAACTCCCCGCAGAACAGGTTTCCAGTATAAGGGTAGTGTAATTTCAACTCAATAAAATGGTACTTTTAGGGTACTAACTGCTCATAGTGCGGAAAGGGGTCTGATCCTCCCTTCTTAAATGATCCCCCCCTTCTTGGCATCCCCCCAACCTTTAAAAATGCCTATCCCCCAAGGGTTTTGGGCTAAATTTTTTATGGTAAAAAGGGAAGGGAAACAGTAAAGAAAAAGCAAGTCTGGCAAATATAATACCACTTTTTAGTGAAAATAAAGAACTTCATTTCATGCAAACCAAATTTCATAACTGTGCTTGAAAATAATCTACAATATTTGTGAGCCCCCCCCCCTTCTTAAACGATCCCACCCTCCTTGCTGCTATGAGGGGTGGTGGCGTGCTATAAATTTCAAGTCAACTAAATGGTACTATTAGGGTACTGCTGAAAAAGTTTGTTCGATTTCGCCCTCTTTTTACCAAACTTAGCAAACTTTGGAGGGCTGTAACTTTTGATTCATTAGAAAAAGGTAAAAATTTTGAATACATATTTGCACATTTCAATGTTTAAGGAGTAAGAAAAGTTCAAGATTTGTGGCTCGAAAATTATACTTTCAAAGAAGTATTACCTCAAACAATATCTCTTTTCCATCAAGAGCAATGTATCAAAGTATACAGGCTGGATGAATAAGAAGAGTTAAGGGCCTTTAAGGTATGTGTACACCTTTTTTCCGATTTTTTGTCAAATTTCTTTTTTCAGTCAAAGTGGAAGAAAAGTTACTGGATTTCATTTTGGTAAAATCGCAATCTTAAAATCTTTTTTTGATCCAGAGTTATTATAACCATTTAAATTTCAAAACAAAGTTTGTCTTATGATGGATTATTTACTCAAATAATTGTCTCTTTCAGAAACATCAAAGACAAAAGAGAGAATTCAGCTGATGTTTATTCTCACCTCTATTGAATAGTAATATTTTTGACACATTTCACTGATTACTCAAATAAACAGCAATCATCTCGTTAAAAATTTCAAATTGATGTAGAAAAAAACAAAATTTTACCACACCATACTACTTTTAACGAAGTTAAAGTCACCCATAGCATTTAGATATTGACTTCATTCTTTTATATGAGATTCCCAAAAGATCAAACTTAAAAAGTGTCTTAGGATTTTATTTCTAACCGAGTTGTTTTTCCTCAATTTACAGATAACTGAAAAAATCACATTCAAATTTATTTTTTTATCGATATTTTTACAGAATTTAGGATTTAAAGAGTTAAAGTCAATCCCAAAAAAAATCCCTAGACACTTTTTTAGTTCAATCTATTGGAAAATCGAAAATATTTATTCAAATTCAAAAGCTATGGGTGACTTTAAGTTCTTTGAAGTAAGTAAGGTTAAAATTCTTAAGATTTATATATATTTATTATAATTATATCCTGCCCAGTTTTTTAAATTCAGCTGAAACTTTTATCATTTGAAAGAGAATATTATTGGCTTTCAGAAAATATATACTTTTGATATATAAAAATTTGTTGTTCTAAAGATATGATTAATTGAAGAGAATGTGTCAAGAAAGGTGAACACATACCTTAAAGGCCTATGGATAAATTTCATGATTTACGACGTATAATAGTTACATGTTTATAATGTAGCCCTATTTATGGCCTCAAAATAAATTTTTCATACAGCTATCACTTTTACCGAAAAGCTAATTGGATTCAATTTTACAAAATTAAATTTTGCAAGCAAAAAAAATTGCAAAATTTTATGGATTTAATTTTGCAAGTCAGAGTTTTAGAATTTTTTGCATGGATTCAAATTCGCGAATAAACCTGAAAACAACTAAAAAATAGCCATTTTTTGCCACAAATGGAGACCTCGGACTGGTTTCTTCGCCGAAAATGCAACTTTAAAAATTTTGTGGTGGATTTAATTTCGCGCGTCAGGAATCTCACACGTTTTCGCGAGTTTAAATTTCATGAGAATGGCAATAATTTGCGAAATCGCGAAATTTAATCTTGTGAAAGTTAATTCAATTAAAGTATCACAACATCATATGACACTGGACAGACTGTAACACTAATGTTTAGTGCTCAGGAATTCATAGTGGGCAGAAATCAGGGATCAGACACAAATTAGGCCATAACTTTTTAAAGAATTTTAGGTACAAAATCAGGAAAATTGAAATATCTAAAATTTTCAAAAATTCAGGGTTTTCCAGCTTGACAGGGCTTTTCAGATGCAGTTTTTAATGTAACTTTTGAAAAAAACATATGGTTTCATATGTTCTGCTTGTGGCATTTTTAGAAAAATTGGGCACTCTCTCAAAGTTTTGCTAGAAAAAGCCTCTAAATTATTGATATCTATTTTTTCAGCTCAAAATAACATTTTCAGGAATGGTAATTTGAAGGTGTAAAAATTTTCCTTGAAATAATTCAAAACAAGTGATACTTTTATGGACCTACCTGGTTATCAAACTAATCAATGAACATTGAAACAATGAAACACATAGGACATAACTGGTCAAAATATAAAAAAATAAAGAACAAGAACAACTCGAGAAATTAATAATGAAATCCAGCGATTCTCGGCTGTTCTGGCGATTTTTAGAAAGTTCCTGTACCAAAATCAGTTTTATTGAAAATTGAACCATGCTTAATCGTGGACATTCTTATAAATAATGTTTTTGATTGAAAAAAACAAAGACATAAAACGAAAAAATCCAACGAAAATCTGCAAAAACGGAAATTTCCGGCTCGGTCATTTTTTTAGCATTGCGAATACGCATCATTCTGCAAAAAATCAGAGAAAAATAAGGATGAAAATTTGAGAAAATGTCAAAACCGGTTTTTCCGGCATATTTCCGGCATTTTCGGCCGGAAAAAAATGTTTTTCGAAAATCGGGCTCCGTCACATTTTAGGTATTGTCATTTTGAATCAGTGTGCAAAATTTCATTAAAAAATATAAAGTACAGCTCGAGAAATTCAAGAAATACTGTCTTTCCGGCGAAAATAGGTTGTTCCGGCGATTTTTGAATAGTTCCGGCTTCAAAAATCAATTTTATTTAAAATTGAAACATGCTTGATGGTGGGCATTGCTATTAATAATGTTTTTAAATGAAAAAACAACCAATTATAAGGAAAAAGCCCAATGAAAATCCAGAAAAACGGCGATTTCCGGCATATTTCCGGCATTTTTGGTCGGAAAAAATTTTTTCTCAAAAATCGGACTCGACCATGTTTTGGGCATTGTTAATACGCATCTTTGATAAAAAAATCAGAAAAAACTAATGATAAAATCTCGAGAAAGTGCCAAAAAAACAGTTTTTCCGGGATATATCCGGCATTTTCGGCCGGACAATTTTTTTTTCTCCGAAAATGGGCTCTGTCACATTTTGGGCATTGCCATTTTGCATCATTGTGCCAAAAATCAGAAAAAACTAATGAGCCAATCCTGAGAAAAGCTGGTAACAGACGGACGGACGGAGGAACATGGGTTAATTTATAGGACCTCCAAGGTAGGTCCAAAAACCTTCCATGATTCGATGCCTTAAAAACGCTATACGAGATAAAGGTACAGGGCATTTTTTGCTTGCCTTAATTGTAGAAGAAAATTAGGGGATGTTAAACTCCTTGCCAGTGAGTGCCTCTCCTGAACCCCACGCAGGAGTGTACTTTATTTCTACTCAAAGCCCTGTTTGATTTTCTATCTAAGTGAAGAAAAACTACTTGTGGTTTTAGTTAAAAAGAAATCTATGAAAATTCCCAGCTTATTTATTATCTATTATTTTTAGACAGGAAATACTCAATTCTGATAGACCACACTTTCTTCCAAAAAGTCTAATACAAGCAGCTTTTATAATTTCATCACACGTTACTGCGCTGTACTGCATCGAAAACACAGGGTTTGAATTATAGATTTTAAGAGCTTCGCTAATCTTCCGAGCGAAGTGAAGTAAATATTTCGCAATGTTGTTTGGAAGAAAATGTGAAAGTATCTTCAATGCATTTCTCTAGAAAAGCAAAATAAGAGATTGTTGACAAAGCAAAGTAAAGAGAATTGGTAGAAAGCAATACCTTAAGGGAACTTATTTTGGCGAGAACTTATTTTGGCGAGAACTTATTTTGCCGAAATTGGCGAGCGAACTCAAAATTCGCCAAGTTTAGTTCTCACCAAAATTAACTTTTTAGGTCATTCACCAAATTAAGTTCTCGCCAAAATTAAATTTTTTGGTATTTTGCCTAAATAACTTCTTGAGTTCACAAAAAAAGCTTCAAATAAGGCAAAATAGAACAGATTTACACTGTCATCTGCCAAAATAAGTTCTTGCCAAAATTAAAAAAATTGTTAATTCGCCAAAATAAGTTCTCGCCAAAATTAAAAAAATTTCTGGCCTACCAAAATAAGTTCTTACCAAAAAAAGTTCCTTTAAGGTAGATAAACGAATGAATAAAATTGCAAGGTAGTGAGTTGATGAAGCAACAGATAAACGAGTGAAGAAAGTTACAAAGTAGCGAGTTTATAAAGCAATAGACAAACAAATGAAGTAGCAAAAAGTGTTTTCTTGTAATTTTTCAACTTTTCATTTTTGAGTTGGGAAATCTTTTTAGGTCGCTAAATCTAAAATTCACTTCACATTTTGCAAAGTGCGAAAGCTATAGTTCAAACCCTGGATCACAAAGAAGTTAAATCAATGAATTTCTTTCTCAAAAAAAATTTGGGTAAAAATGTTTAAGACAAGCAACATGCTGAATGTACCTACCTGATGATGAAAGCTAGATAATAAGGCAATAAGAAGAAAAATGAAAAAAATCAGTCAGATGATATAGCGTTTTGCGAAAATGCATAACAAATTAAATTTTATTATTGATTGTTGATGGGGGAAGAGGGAAGGGGAGTAGGGAAAATAAAAATAGAAAGTTCCGGTTCATCTTTCATCAGTGCGCAAAATTTCATTGTTCCAGCGATTAATAGTTCCGGCTTCAAAAATCAATTTTTTTGAAAATTGAAACATGCTTGATGGTGGGCATTGCTGTTAATAATGTTTTTGAATGAAAAAACAACCAATTATAAGAAAAAAATCCAATGAAAATCCAGAAAAACGGCGATTTCCGGCATTTTCGGCCGGAAAAAAATGTTTTTCGAAAATCTGGCTCCATCACATTTTAGGCACATTTTGCAAAAAATCAGAAAAAATAATGAGTTAACATTGAGAAAAGCTATATTTTCTTATTTGGTTAAAGGGAATTTCCCCAAAATACAAAAATCCGTTTTTTAAGGCGAATAAGAATTTTCCGGGAAAAACCACTTCAGCCATTCTTTAGAGAATCTTGCCCTCCATCTTTGTACAAAAAATCAGAAAAAAGCAATGACAGGATTTTGCACAAAGTCCAAAAAACCCTATTTTTAGGTAGTTTTTGGCCCAAATTTGCCCAAATAAATTTTTTCTCAAAAATCGGGCTCCGTCACATTTTGGGCATTGCCATTTTGCATCATTGTGCCAAAAATCCAAAAAAACTAATCCTGAGAAAAGCTCGTAACAGACGGACGAACGGACGAACATCGGTTAATTTATAGGACCTCTACCCCACCGGGGTAGGTCCAAAAAGGTTCACCCAGTAAATTTCTGGAAACAAGACTTTTTTTTGTCCTCAGGTCAATTTGTAACGATTTAGGGGTCTGAACTATGAAAAATGTTGATTTTGAAGTATTCCATGGACTTTAAATTTGCCTTACTTTGAACAAAAAAACAATTTGTTTAAAGTTGCTTTGAACTAAGTAACTCAAAACTTCATGCTAAAATGTGAAAAACAAGCAACATGCTGAATGGACCTACTAGATGTATGTAGCCGGAAGCATGCTGAATGAAACTGAAAATGTTCACACAAAAATAAAAATAATAACAGCATAGTATAGAGAGATGCGTAAGCTTGAAAACATGATGAAACTTATTTCACGCTGACTTTCCGATGTTTTAGAGCTAAGGAGCCCCATAGAAAATATTTTTAAACCATGCTAAGCGTTGAGCACAAACAAAACAATCCTTTCTTTCCTGTAAAGATAACTCCATCTCTTTAAAGATAAAATAATAAAAAATTATTGTTTGAAAATTGGGCTCCATCAGATTTCAAACATTAACATTTTACATCACTGAGCAAAAAATCAGAAGAAAATATCAATCCAATCACGAGAAATGCTGTTTTTTCCTAAAAATGAAACAAGGGAATTTCCTCAAAATAAGAAAATCTGATTTTTATTTTTATGCCCAAAAAAATTTCCAATAAAAACTGCTTGAGCCACTTTTTAGAGAACCTTGCCCTCTATCTTTATGCATAAAATCAGAAAAACGTAATAAAGCAATTTCACACAAAACCCAATTTTTAGGGACTTTTTGGAACAAATTTGCCCAAAAAAAATATTTTTTGAGAATCAGGCTTCATCAGATAATAAGAATTACCATTTTACATTACGCGGGAAAATTTGCAGCGTTATTGTGAACTATTTGGGGAGAATGTTAGTGTGCCATTTTGAACAAAACTTATTTATAGGTAATATCTAATTTCTCGCTTATTTTACTACTTGCATCTAATGAAGTGTGGAGTAAGTTATACAATAGACTGTTGTGTTTTCCCAAACAAACTATTCCATCATCCTTCTTTAGAAATAGGAATTATATCAAAGTAACTATATGATTGAAAAAAGATTTTTTCTTCTCCGAGGGCTAAGCAAACAATTATTGTTTCAGCAATTCTGACTTTGATACAGTAACTTATCATCAACATGAAAAATATGAGCAATCTAATTGGCTAAATACACATACATAAATGTGCATCGACCAAGGTCAATGACCACTATACCACAGCACCTTTTATTACTCAGTCTAATATCGACATCCCTCATCTAATTCAGACACATTTCTTTCTGTCTTTAGGCGAGACCAATTTAATTTGTTGTTCTACGGGTGTGTCCAACCCAGTATTTGCTGCAAATGAAAAAATAGTATTGAATTTCCAATGCCACAAATTTCTAATACTAGTCATTTAAAAAATTTACACTTAAAAAAGTCTAAACGAATCTGGAATCATGAATTCTATTTTATTACAAACTCCATCAAAGATGAATGATGAATTTCTAACCAAAATTATTTGAAAATATTACTTAAGCCTAATTTCCTTCCTTGATTAATGAAAATTTTATTTTTATTTTACCGACCGACCGACTCATATTTTGTCAACGATCTGCCCGTAGAACAACAAATTAAATTGGTCTTGCCTTAGAGACAAAAATAATATGAAAGTTGGAATCACTGATTTAAACAGAATTTTTCAACTCTGATCACTAAGCAAAAAAATAGTTTTGACCGTTCTATTCTTTTTCAGCTCTACAAAAGGGTATAGGAATTAGATGAGGGATGTCAACATTAGTCCAAATTACAGTATTATTTCTCAGAATTAGAGGAGGGATTTTGAGATTAGTCTAACTAACTCATGATACAGTCGAGGATTATGCTCTAAATAAGAGAATACCCTAACAAGAGTATACTTATTTAGGAGATTTCCACTCTCCAATTTAAGAGAAGTATCTCCACACTAAGAGAATCCTGTAAATAACACAAATTTATGCGAAGACTGATCGTTTGCGTAACATAAAATTTAGACCATGTGATAGCTCACCTTTTTGTGGTTCTAATGACCCTGAAACTAAAAAAATTGACCTTTGCATTATTTTGAAATCTTCAAAATACTACAAATAGCTTTCATTTCTGCTAGTACGCACGTCTATTACTGGCCAGTCTACATTATATTTATTATGAAAATTCTATCGTGTAAACCGGCCTTTATTTTGATAAATCCTAACCTTCTTAGCTAACGAATGCAAAGGCCAGATTCATTCAAATTTTGCCAGACGAGGGGAAAATACGAGCTGAGTCGATCTATTAAGTTTAAAAATTGTGCAAAATGATAGAATCTGCAGAAATCAGGGGAAAAAGAAAATTTGCTTAACTAGGGTAAGATATTCTCTTAAAAACCAGACGTCCGCGCTCGATAGGATCGATCATCGGAACAGCTCATTGACGGATCGATATGTGATTGATGGATTACTTAACGATCCGGATAGGAGATCGATAGAGGATCGATACTCAAGATTTTTTTAAGCTTATGATTATTTATCGATTATTTATCGATCTATCATCGATCTTTTATCGATTTTATCGACCCTATCGACTCATACTCGATTTACGATCGATAACAAATCGATTAACGATCGATGACAAATCGATTAACGATTGATGACGAATCGATTAACGATTGATGACGAATCGGTATACTCGATTGAAATACTAGCTCGATAATGGATCAACGAAGGACAGTCAGGCGCATCCTGGCAAATGAACGGGGTGAGCATTTGCATGGGGTATTCGTCACCCAGTGCAAATGAGATAGGACGTCTCAGGCTAAAAGCGTGAAAATGAATAAAAATGAACTTCAAACTGAAAACGGGAAAAAAGGAAGAAAACCGGGAACTTTATTTTTTCGTTAAAAGTTTCTTCAATCTTCAAAGACAAAATTGACCCATGGAAAAAAAAATTCATCTATGCAGTTCTTCAAATTGAAGCAAAATATTTCCAACCCGGTTCAATTGCGTTGGGTATTTAGTGCTACCGTGAGAGGTCCTAAAGCCGACACCACTGCCTAATTCCGACCCCCCAAATAACTGTTATGAAAAAAAATTCTATGTTTACAAACATTCCCTCTCCAAGTTGAACGATAAACTATTGCTAGAACTCTCGAAACAAAACATCTAACAAGATAGCTGCAATGTCAATTAATGTAATTAAAAAGTGTGTGTTGTAAAAATAATTACCTTTTATTCTGGATCAGTTGCTCATGTTTAAAACGATAACAGTTTTGTAATAAAGTGACTTGTGCGGGGAAAATACGAAACAACTTGGGCTGGTTTCCATCAAGAAACAAACAGACTAAATTGCAAAAATGGCGCAAAGTTGAAAAAAGGGCGGATGCGGTAGCACTTAATTTGAATAACAAACATCGAATCAATGAGGCGGCAAATATCAACGCCCTCTTTACCACCCATAAGTCCGGATGTTTATTTACGGAAGGCCCGCAATCAAGCCAAGTGCCAGTGTAAAGTAATAAAAACCAGGCTTGATTACGTAACGTTTCAAAATGAGCACGCTCGTGCACAGACCTCTTTTATATTTTCGTGTGCTTTGGAAAATCAAAACATTTCATTACTTTTTATGATGCTGTTACTACTGTTGTCATTTATGACGTTGTGCACATTGCAATAAAAAAATATGTTTTGTTATAAGAAGCAATTATTGTTATTTGGTTCAATTGGTTCAGTGTATCAAATCTCTTAGTTTAGTTGACACTTTGGTATCTTCGTTGCGTCACAGCGAAAGGTTTGTTTTTATTTTAGTTTGTATCTTTGAAAGACCCCAACGGATTTAGGCAGTGGTGTCGGATTTAGGACCTCTCACGGTATTACATCACTTTTGTTTTCAACCCCTTGCATTTGCCACCAATCGCAAGTGAAAAATACCCCGTTCATAGACCTTTTTTCAAAGAGGCCACCCTGTTGAATAATTATGTAGTCCAGCAGAAAAACAATGATAAAACCATGCATAATAATTATTACAATATGCATGATACAGTAATTATGCATGGCTCTATCATTGTTTTTATGGCTGGACTACATAATTATTCAACAGGACGTCCTCTTTGAAAAAAGGTCTATTTGCCAGGATGCGCCTGACTGAAGGATCGATACTCAAGACTTTTTAATGGCTGAATCTTCCATCGATCTCCTATCCGGATCGTTAAGTAATCCATCAATCACATACCGATCCGTCACCGAGCCGTTCCGATGATCGATCCTATCGAGCGCGGACGTCTGGTAAAAAGGAGACGTTCTCTTATTTAGAGCATAATCCTCGACTGTGATATCATGGTTGGTATTATGACACTCCCACTTTTCTCATCAAGACCAGAATAACAAGAGTGAAACAGCCGAATCACATTATGACTGCTGATTATCAAAGCAAAAGACCGCTATCAATACACAATTAATAGAACTAATATATACAGCCAGTAATGCAAGTCAGTGGATAAGCCAGTACGTTTTCACCAACTAAGTATTATTTACCAACCACAGGACCGACCTTATTTTGCTTTTTCTAGCTATGATATACAAAAAAATTGCATCAGAAGAGCAAAGAGGAGTGAAATTTCAAAATTGCACTGATAAAATCATCAACAAAAGGCAAAAACAAGCCTCAACAAAAAGTGGCAAACAGGTCGAAAAATACTTCAATCTCTTTTCAAAAGTGTCATGCATAATTCATTTTAGTGTTCCTGAATCTTATTTAATATTTATAGGAGAAACGAACTTTATAATAAAAACAAGGGGACATAATAATATAATAAATAATGCCTTTAAAAAAAAGGAACATATCTTCATCAAAACATGGCAAACATTCCATCATACCTCGATCCAAACATTGCACAATAAGACATTTCCTAAAAAAAATTGTTTATCAAAATCCTTATCAGCCATTTCCACATCTTGCCTCGAACGTGCAATGAGCATGAGTGGCGGTATATTAAGGAGATAACGTAATTGTTGACTTTGTCAATCTTATGTTTTTGTCTTTTTTGTTATCTCCATTATTGATCGCGACCAATCAAATACGCAAAGTTCTTGACATTTCATTAAAATTTCGTGGGAGAAATTTTTTATCAAAGCTTTGCTTCAATTTCCGGCACTTTAGATTTTTTAGTCAAAGGCCAAATCATAAGTAAAATGAAATTTTTATTGTGTAAATTGTTTTCTGAAGATGACCTCGCTCGCCCTTTAAGAACATGTCATGAATAAATATTTGGATTGTATTTTCTTCTCTGAGGCATTTGCGTTGAATCAGGAAAAACGTCGACCGATTGAATATGACACCCTAAAGATAACTTGATTCGCTGTTCAAAAAAGTCTCTAACTCGGTAAACCTACGAAAAATTATCAAGTTTTCAAAAACATCTTTTATCTCAGCAATAATTGGAATGTTAGATCTTCTCATGCAAATGTTTGAAGAATTTTAGTGCTCCACCACATTGTCTATTTAATTTTTTTGCGTGTCGCTATCTGCTATGTTTTCGAAAAAAGGGAAACCCCCACGTTCGTATTCGAATGTTCGAATGTTTTTTTCTTCAAGAAAATCTTTTGACGTCACTGAAGCATCTTGGTTTTAATCGCACGTGGATAGAAAAGAAACGGAACGTGAACTGTAAGCTTCTATATGTTACACGTTTTTTTTTTTATTAGAACCCAGTTTATAAGAACGTTGAGGCTGAAATTCGTCGAAAAATTAAGAGCATCGTAAGAACATACCCAGCCTCAGTTTGGAAAAAAATGACAAGAAACTACAATTTCTTCCTCTTTTCAAGCAGTTTTAACTGAACTTAGGGATGAATTTTCTAAAATCGAGAGTCAAATATTGTCCAAATTTTACCAATTTTAAGTGCTCTTTATTTTGCATAATATTGTCGATTTAGAGTAGTCTGAAAAATTAAGAACGCATTTAAGAACATTTTAGGCTGAAAATTGCTAAAAAAATAAGCACATCCAGGCTCAGCCAAATTTTAGGTGTTCTAATAAAAAAAATACGTGTATTACCCCATGTTTCCTCTGTGGAAACTTTTTGAATCCTAGATTTTTACGATGACCTAAATCTTTAAGAACATTGTTCTTATCAAGATCAAGCCTTTTGAATTTTCGATTTTCCGATTTCCACCTAAGATATACTGTAGGTATGCAAGTTTACTTTCATCTAAAAGGCAACCTTTGCACTTTTACGTGGTTAAACCCTGCCGCGGGTTGTCGATAAAAGAGGTAAAAATCATAGCTCAATAAAATCAAAATCACTTTATAATGGATGGCTTTGTGCCGTTCGGTAAGCTCTTCATGTGATGTGTAAGCATCATTATTAAAAATATCTTTGTATCTTCCTCTTGCAAAAAAATGATACGAGTAAAGTGCAAAGCGGACACTTGTTTTTTATAAATCAAAAACAAGCCAAAAACAAATCAAAATCTCGTCAAATTTTTATTTGACCCTTATCCGAATTCTACGCAAGGGTCAAGAGACACCTTCAGAAGCAGCAAGCGGAAACCGTGAAAAGCACAGCTCAAAATCAGGGTAGCAAGCGGAAGGATTTTCGGTTTTTAGAAACACCTTCTTCTCACAGACGCACGCCTTCCCACTTGAAAAATTGGTCAAGATATTGTCCCTAGTGGAAAATTATCCGCCAATTTTTGTCCCCACTGAAATTATCAAATGAACCAATCCTCACTGTAAAATATCTACCATTTTTCCACCCCTACTGATTTTTCTGACTTGAAAACAAAAGAATTGAAATCCCCAATGATAAAAAATATGAAAATATTGAAAAATTCTTGCCGGGTCTGTGAGGAGGAGGCGTTTAGAACAGATCCCCAATTTCCAGAGTGCTAATTTTAAACTCACACCCTCTGGCACTAAAATAATCAAGAACATATTTACATTTTCAACGTAGAAAAATGTTTTAAATTTATTCCTTAGAACAGATCACTTTTTTCCAGCTAACCATGCCTTAAAGATGAAAACAAAAACGAGAAAACAATACACTGGATCAATACACGTTTTTTTCTTTATTAGAACCCAGTTTATAAGAACATTTAGGCTGAAATTCGTCGAAAAATTAAGAACATCGTAAGAACATGCCCAGCCTCAGATTGGAAAAAAATGACAAGAAACTACAATTTTTCCTCTTTTCAAGCAGTTTTAACCAAACTTAGGGATGGATTTTCTAAAATCGAGAGTCAAATAGTGTCCAAATTTTACCAACTTTAAGTGCTCTTTATTTTGCATGATGTTGTCTATTTAAAGTAGTCCGAAAAATTAAGAACGCATTTAAGAACATTTTATGCTGAAAATTGCTAAAAAAATAAGCACATCCAGGCTCAGCCAAATTTTAGGTGTTCTAATAAAAAAAAAAACGTGTAATGACCGATTCTAGCATTCTAGGCTTACTACAATGTTAAAAATAGTCGAATTTCAAAGATTTGTAAAGAAAAATGTTATTCCATTTCCACAACCTATTCCAATCACAATCAAACCTAACTGAATTCAACATGAAATAATTCTGCTACTTGACCAAACCTTGTAGCAGTTACCTTGCATAACAAATTGATAACAGCTCGCGTGGAAAAATCGTCTGCAATACTGCAATCTGATTGGCTCATTAAAAATACGATTCGAATGTTGCAACATTTTTCTTTTAAAATGTACAACATTAGAAAAAGAAAACGTCACGCCAAAACAAAAAGAAAGACAAAAGACTTTGTGACGCGATTCAATAACACTGTTTTCATGTCTCGGTAAATCCAGGTGGCCCGTCTTGCGGAACATCCCGAAATTTCGAACATGGTAGGAAAACAAGGGAAAGAGTTACATCGGATCACCCAAAGTACCTTCATGTTTTTATTTTATTTTCTTATCTCTGATCCTGTCTTTCTCTTTTCTGACTGTCTGAGTTTCTGAGTTTCTGAGACTCTCGTTTCGGACTGAGTTTTCATACCTGTCAATCGTTTGTCCATCAATTTCGACCAACCTATTATTCGCACCGAGTGGGATTCGAACCACCACCAAAGAAAGACCTTCAGCATCGGAAGCCAGCGCTCTATCCATCGAGCCATCACCGCACAGCAAAACCATGCAATTCATAACATATTATACCGAACTGGCAAAAGACGGGGGTAATGTTATTATAATATGGGTAAAAGTACCCCTTTTTTAACCTGACTGAAATTCGAGCCGTTACTAGCAACCCTGCGGGGCCCAAGGCGCCGAGTATGCACCCGGCACAGTGACAAGCCGTTACTAGCAACCCTGACCCTACCTAACTGTTAGTTAATCAATTCCAAACAACAAAACCCCCGGAAAGGTGACTATCAGCGATCCGTGGATAAAAAAATAAAAAAATGAAAAATAAAAAAATGAAGGTAACTTTGGGTGATCCGATATAACTCTCTCCGAAAACAAGAGGTGGGCGGGGCATTCCAAAAAGTTGGGAAAAGTGATGTAGGCCTTTTATCATTCCAACAAACATGAAAAGGCAAATTTTGGTACTAGTGTTATTTAATTTAAAAGAATAATCCCCTTTCCATGATTTTTAGCTCAAAAACCATGTTGAACTCAACCTTTGAAAGTCCACTCAAGAAAAAGCCCTGTCTTTTGAAACTTGACAATTACTACTAGCAATTAGCTGTCGCTATGAATGCCCCGCCGATAGCAGATATTAGCCCAGAGGAACTTAGTCATGAAGAGAGCAAGGGAATCATAATCAGACTATAAATTGGTGAAATGAGTCTTCATAAAAAGTGCTCAATGTTACTAGAGCTGTTTAAAGTTAAGAAGCACGTGAGCCGATGCGGTTAAAATTTTCTCAGTAAGATCCATACATAACGAAAGTGTCAATCCAAATTCCTGACCCTACCTAACTGTAGTTAATCAATTCCAAACAACAAACCCCCGGAAAGGTGACTATCAGCGATCCGTGGATAAAAAAATAAAAAAATGAAAAATAAAAAAATGAAGGTAACTTTGGGTGATCCGATATAACTCTCTCCGAAAACAAGAGGTGGGCGGGGCATTCCAAAAAGTTGGGAAAAGTGATGTAGGCCTTTTATCATTCCAACAAACATGAAAAGGCAAATTTTGGTACTAGTGTTATTTAATTTAAAAGAATAATCCCCTTTCCATGATTTTTAGCTCAAAAACCATGTTGAACTCAACCTTTGAAAGTCCACTCAAGAAAAAGCCCTGTCTTTTGAAACTTGACAATTACTACTAGCAATTAGCTGTCGCTATGAATCCCCGCCGAAGCAGATATTGCCCAGAGGAACTTAGTCATGAGAGAGCAAGGGAATCATAATCAGACTATAAAATTGGTGAAATGAGTCTTCAAAAAGTGCTCAATGTTACTAGAGCTGTTAAAGTTAAGAAGCACGTGAGCCGATGCGGTTAAAATTTTCTCAGTAAGATCCATACATAACGAAAGTGTCAATCCAAAATAAACATGTTTAATCTACCCTTTCTGATGCAAAGTGACTTAAATTAAAACCATTACAGGTTTCGCAACATATAAGAACTAGAATGATATCAAAGTTGATTTTCTTCAATCACAAGATAAAATCTAATAAAAATCCCTTTTGAAAACCCAAACATAAGAATGTGTACTGTGAAACTGAAAGTGCTTCCCTTTCATAAAGAATATACATAATGCAGATTAAAAGGTGAATTTGAAAATGAAATTGAATATAATTTCAGTCAGTTGATTTGAAATTTAAAAAGTAAGTAACTTTGACTGGTGGCATACTGTAGATATAATTTATTTGTATCAAAGGTTACTGACAATTATCTGAAAAACTTTAACAATCTTTATACGTTTTCTGCAAAAAGTTTCAGTTTGAATAAAATTTCTTCTGGTTACTAAAGATATGAATTTGATAGTTGCTCTCAAAAGTGCCAGGGGAATTTTCAGATACCGTGTCCTGTTGCAACCACCCGTCAACATGGTTAAAAACTTTTCACTTCACATGTAGGTACAACATTTGTGTTTGTATTTTATTGGACGTCTGGTTCTAAAAAGTCAAAAAGTTTGTTCAGATTTGATTTGAGCAAAGTATACTCCTGCGTTCAACATCAATACGGTACAAATGTGCCGTGGGGGTATTAGTAGAGAGAGTGTTCGAGTCTGTTCATAATATGAGGCTGAAAATCTTCGGCGTACATTACATATCGAAGTAACCCGTTCTGACACAGTGACATAAACAGCATTTTCAAAAGTTGCTTTTTAAGCTCAATATTGGCGTAAAGAATTATTCACAAAATAGCATCAAATACTTCATAATCCATTGTTTTTTCGGCTTTTTTTTTCCGCTTCTGTTTACATTTTTCTGCTCGCTTGCTTCCCATGCACAACCTTCTTTTTTGCTGTAACACTGTGCTCAAATGTCCACGAGAATGAATCAGTTCATGTTAGTCATAGTATATTTTCATTGGCATGTCTCACTCACTAAACCTTTTGTAAGAAACTCGATGTTGGTACCAGTTTTTGGCACGTTTGGCGCAATGCTTACTCTTTGAAAAATTACTTTCGGGGCATGCAATATCCATATAATTATAGGGTACTCTGGGTTTTGTCTTTCCACGGCCACCAAAAATTTCAATTTAATTTCCTTCAAAATGAAATCATCATATAGGTAAACAATATGAATTAACGGTCAATTTTCCCTTTTGTCTATGCCTTTATAATATCAGCAGGTTTCGTTAGAGCAGCGCATAACACTCTGTCTGTGGTGTGTGTAACAAACTGTCATTGAAGATGTCCATCGTCCATTCTGACAATTGTAATAAGGTTTGATCTAATATCAGTAGTTTGATAGTTATTCATTCAGTAGCAAACAATGTCCCTCAAGTAAATCCAGTTGAGCAACTACGTTAAAAAGATATTAACCAAAGCAAAAATAAAATTGTGTGCTGTTTGTTGTTTGTGAAAGCTTTTAGCTGTTTAGCTGTGTGGACTGGAGGCAGTGCAGACGGGAAGCTACCTTCTCTGTCCGTGCATAGCTAGGAAATCAATACAAGTAGCAGCAAAAGAGATATCGCGCGCGAACATTTTTTAACCGCGCGCGGCCCGCTCAGAATCGGAAGAACGGAAGAAACAACATGAACATGAATCTGAATCATGAACATGAATATTTTTCTGGCGAGCAGGTCCGCTACGTGAAGCAACAAAAGCCCCTGCGGGGCAATAAATTCGAACCTATATACTATTTCTAAGTTTTAGCTCATGTAAATAGGATGTCTTATCATAATTTATCATATTAATATTTTCAAGAAAAAATATATTATTTTCAAGCAAAAAAAAAAGCTATGGTGGTTGTTTACTTTTTGAGGTATAAAAGTAACCCTTCCAAACAACTTTCGTTTTCTCGGCAAAAACCCCGGGAGACAAAAAAAAAATATTTTTGACAACAAAACCGTAATAGACCATCATTGACCAAAGAATACAACAAAAAAGGCAACAAGGGGATTTACGTAAAACTTTTCAGCTTGTCGACCGATGACAATACCCCATACTTTTTGCCATTGTATGCATGTATCAAAAAAGGATTTACTTTGAAATTTGTCTTTATTTTAAGAATTCATTCTTATATTTTAGTGCGTAGGCTTAGGGATTCCTTTTTTGGGAAGGCGTGGTTAAGATTTTTTTGAGGGGGAGGAGTGCGAAAGACTTTGGCTTGGTTGGGGGGGGGGGTTCGAATTTTTTTTAACATGAGGGGTGCAAAATATGGTCGCTCCCTAATGCCGATTTTCTAAAAAATATAAAATTCTTGTACCAAAATTAATAATTGACCTCACCTTACGAACCTTCCAACGTTAGTTTATCAGGCCAGAAAAAATTAAACCTGAAAACATGCGCTAAAGCACCCTGCCTTGGACGAGAAATAGATATCAACTTCATCGTTTTTAAAGTACAGATACTACCTGGTAAATTATCTGAAGGATTTCGGACAGAGTATAAAGACTCTCGGATATTGTACGATATTATTGTAGGTTTCCGGGCCATACTTTTAATCGATGCAACATCAAATGCGTCATTAAAAGTCGACGTTCTAATCTTTTGTTGTAAATCATTTAATAAAACCACAAAAATGTGTTAATTGTAAGGCTAATTATGTTGCCAAGGGAAATAACCCATATTTGATGTAGTGCATCAATTTGAAATGATGTATCATTAATTCGAGTTTTTTTCAAATAGCAGAGACATTCGAATGATAGTGTGTTTTATGGCGATTTCCAATTAGCGAGAACTGAGAAATAATACAGGTCGTGTTCAGAGCTAAAGGTTTAAGTTTAAGGTTTAAGTAGTACTTTGTTGATATGGGAATTCAATTATAATCACTTTTCTTTTGTTATCATCGATTGGCGATCTCGAGGAATCTCCTTTCCTAACTTGAAATTATGTCATCTTCTCTCTTGAGATTTTGAAACAAAAAAAAATTCAGGGAATCTCTCTGCAAAACACTAATTCGTGTCCGTTTAAGCCATTACTGCTAGAGATGCTCCGAGCGTCTCTAAGTCATAAATTTCACGTTCTTTTTTCTTCCTTTACAAAAGGAGCATGCTTTTCACTTGCGAATTCTGATTTCGTCTATTCAAAAAACTGTAACGAAATCGTAAAAACTTTTTTTTTAAACCAGAGGGTGATTCCTTTTTAAACTTTGGTTTAACTAACGAGGAGCGTGCCGTTAGATACAAAAGGAATATAAAAGAAACATGTAGACCTAATTGCTTTAAACCTTGGTCTGAACACGACCACAATCATCAGCTATTAAAACTAGCTGATGATTGTACGCTTGAAACTTTAAGTATAACAAAAAATGAAGTTTTGAATTTTTGTTATAAGGCTCCTTCTGGTTGTTGTTGACAATCATTTTTTGCACCTTATTTGAAAGAGTTTGAATAAAGAAAGATTCGATTAAAAAAGCATTCGAATTAGGGAGAGTCCACTATTGACTTAGTCAGATGATGGCGAAAAAAATCGGCTAAGGAAAATATAACTTTTCTTTAGAGTTTTTTCCTAATTGCGAAAATTTATAAGGATAGCCACCCAGATCTGTAAGCTAGGAGGGCTAGAAGAAGGGCTAGACTTTAAGCTTTCTCCAGCAAAAAAAGTGAAGCAATTTCGTTCCGATGGGTAGGATCTAGCATTTTAATTGTTTTCGGAGCGCGAGATAAAAAAAAGTAGGCGGCAAACGCTATTTCACATCTCTCAAACCAGTGAAATTACTTGTTGTCACGTGATTTCTTTGGTAGGAAATCCTACCAAAACTTGCTTCACTTTCGATAAAGGCCGTGGATCTAGAACTTCGGGCTATGATAAATCATTGTAGCCACCGCCCCGGGACCGCCCCTTCATCCCCAGCATATGACAAAGTTTGTTTAAACGTCTATATAACGTCCATATCGCGTTGGACAGTGTTGCTTATTCATGATTTGCAACACCGGGACAGTGTTGCTTAGTCATGATATGAAACACTGGGACAGTGTTACTTAGTCATGATATGCAACACTGGGGATAGTCTTCCAAGAATGTTTAAAAAGTTCAACCCAAAACATGATATGCACCACTGCAATGACTTCACGAAATTATGCAACTTTTCTGATTTTGTTCCACCCAATTCGTCACTTTTCTATTGTTTAAGGGCATACAGGAAAACTGGGAGCCGGGAGGCGGGAGGCTGAACCGGGAGCCGGGAGCCGGGAGGCTGAAATCGAAAGTGGGAGGCGGGAGGCGGGAGGCGGGAGGCTGAAAACGAAAGTGGGAGGCGGGAGGCTAAAATCGAAAGTGGGAGGCGGGAGGCTGAAAATGAAAGTGGGAGGCGGGAATCTAAAATCGAAAGTGGGAGGCGGGAGGCTGAAAACGAAAGTGGGAGGCGGGATGCTAAAATTGAAAGTAAGAGGCGGGAGGATGAAAACAAAAGTGGGAGGCGGGAGGCTGAAAACAAAAGTGAGAGGCTCATTTATGAGGCCACGCACAAACGTTTTTGGTCAAGGGATATGTAACAAAGAGCTAAGAAAAATCAGATCATTTATTTTTTATAAACGCACACAATCCATCAAAAAAACTATTTCAAATAGTATGTTTATTGAAACCAAGTGTTTTCCTAGGAAGCGTTTCTCTTTATAAAAATAATTTTACATAAAAATATAGCAAGCTTTTTTTCGAAACTGCTGATGCAAGATTTAATTACAAAAAAATATAACAAGATAGTTTTCGAGTGTTATATATATTTAGTGCAATCGGCTCTTGCATGTTGGAAATAATCTAAAATCATTTCTTTAAGAAGTCAATACCTTGACAGGGTAAAATTATACAAGTCATAGTAAAATAAAGGTTTAACACTTGATAACGCCTGCGTGGCCGAGTGGATAAGTCGATGAAATGGCATCTCAACTGTAGTGGTTTTAGAGAGTTCGAATCCTATACGGTGCGACGAACATTGTGTTATTTTGTCTGTTTTGTCAACATTGATCAAACTTTTTCTGGTTTTATGAGCTCTTGTTGATATTTTTGAAACTTTTTGTTAAAATTTTAAGAAACAAATTGGGGGGAGGGGGCAGTCGACGGGTATCTGCGACGGTTAAGGGTATGTTTTCCAATTTATCAGAAATGCACTGTAAGGGTGGAAATTTAAGCAAATCTATGGGAAAAATTATTGCTCAAAAAATCTTGATTGCTCGAAAATCTTGATTTTTTTTGCTCTAAAAGAGTTTAAAATTTGAAAAAATGCATTGTAAGGGTATAAATTTTTTTCTGCACTATAAGGGTGCGATTCTAAATGCCAATTTTTTTGCCGCACATACTGTCAATTGGTAAACCCCCACCCCCCCGGGAGTGTCACCTCAGCTCAATGTAGTTTGATTCAAGTATAGTATTTCAAAATGGATCAGGTTGGTTGGCGGGTGGAGAGTCAAGAGTCAAGAGTTATGACTTTCCCTTCTCTTGAAAATCCAATGTTCCAAAACTTTCAACTAAAAAAAATGCAAAAAAATCGGCTTTCATCTTTTTTTATTATCTTATAAACACTTTTTTCAGAACCACAAGTGAAAAGAAAAGCAAAACTGACTGAATATGCTGCCAAAAAAGTGATTGACAGGTCTAGAAAATGATTGACAGGCCCGGGTTAGATATTTCCGTGAGCAATCTCGTTATATTTATAAATAAACCAGCTGTGCTGGAAGGTCAGCCCGAAATTATAAGAAAGATTAGAAGATAAGAAGATTAAGATAATTAATTCAAGGAAAACTAGTTGTCCCGTATTTTCCAAGGAAAATTAGTTATCGCGTATTTTCCAAGGAAAACTAGTTATCGCGTATTTTCCAAGGAAGATCACTAGACCGTATTTTCCAAGGAAAATCACTGGTCCATATTTTCTGAGGAAAATTAGTTGTTGCGTATTTTCCAAGGAAAATTAGTTATCGCGTATTATTCAAGGAAAATTAGTTATTGCGTATTATCCAAGAAAAATTAGTTATTGCGTATTATCCAAGGAAAATTAGTTATCGCGTATTATCCAAGAAAAATTAGTTATCGCGTATTATCCAAGGAAAATAAGTTATTGCGTATTATCCAAGGAAAATTAGTTATTGCGTATTATCCAAGGAAAATCAGTTGTTGCGTATTATCCAAGGAAAATTAGTTATCGCGTATTATCCAAGGAAAATTAGTTATTGCGTATTTTCCAAGGAAGATCACTAGACCGTATTTTCCAAGGAAAATCACTGGTCCGTATTTTCTGAGGAAAATTAGTTCTTGCGTATTTTCCAAGGAAAATCCTTTGTTCCGTTCTTTCCAAGGAAAATCAATTTTCACGTATTTTTCAAGGAAAATTAATCCATTACATACTTTCCAAGGGAAGTCAATTGCTATAGCTAATTTCCAAAGGAAATCATTTGTGTCGTATTGTCCAAGGAAAATCACAGCACTTTATTGATTTTCTTTTGAAAGAAAAGGTATTTCCCTTGCAAAAAAATACAAAATAACTGAAATTCCTTGAGCAATCATTAGTTGAATTTTTCTTTTTGAAAAAGAAGATTATTATTCCCTTGAGAAACACACAGAAAATCAATTTCCTATGCAAAAAATCATACCCTGTCTTATTTAATTGAAAATACAGATTTTATTTATTTTTCTCTTGGAAGACTGGTCAGAATGATGATTTCACAAACTGGGGGGAGTCTTCAAAAAGTCATGCATCCGATGTTCTAGTCCAACAGCTAAAAATTCCGATAGGCAATAGAAGCTTGCTCCAGTTTTTCCGAAACCGATTTTGTCCGACAAAAAGTGTCAAAAGAATATTTGTTTCAGAAAAAACGTTATTAGCCTGTCTGACTAGCCAACCAATTTTTAACACTTCAAAGTAGGCGGAGGACCTTGTCCGACTAGTAAAGACTTTTAAACTAAATTTAGGAAAACGTCTCTCAAAGGGTCCCAAAATCATCAAAATTTTATCTCTCAAAGGGGCGATTTTCGATTTTTGCTTTGGACATACCTGTCACCACCTCGTCACCTCGCAAACCTAGTACCTAGTACTGTTTAACATTCTGTTTTTATCTTTTTGAAGGCGTTTTCAAGCTCAGAAAATTATGGTCGGTACCTCAAGACTTGAGGACCGTTATAAAGCCAGGGAGTGCTTGAAAAATCAATTTATTTGATTAGGTCTGAAATATTTTTGATCCCTGTGGATAGATGCGTTTAGAAAAGAAAAAAAATACACATGGGGGAATCGAACCCTGGACTATCTAGCTTTGAAACTGTTGCTCTACCGACTGAGCAAATTGGACGAATGTTCAGTGTTTTTGAACGAAAACGGATGATGGAAAGAGCCGATTTGAGAGCTCAGCGGGCTGACCAAAAAGTAATATACTTGTGGAAAGCCCAATTATTCTACTTTTTCGAATGCTGTGTCATGGAATTTTTTAAACAATTAAATAGAACGGGGTTTCCTCTGATGTAAACAAACCTCGAGTCCTATCCTGAAAATTGACATTGAGCGTAGAAAAAAAGACAAATGAAAGTATTTTCCTTTTTAATTCATATTTCCAATAATTAAAGACTAACTTGAAAACACCAAGAGTGAAATGTAGCTAAATGCTTGGAACGCCTTGCGACTTGGAATTTTTTTGCAAAACTGAAAATTTGACCCCGGCTCGAACTACTACCAAAGTCTCTTGATATTGATTCTGAGTCCGGCACGCTAGCAATGTACTATCGAGCCAATACAAAATTTTGCAATTTAAAAATCATTATAAAAAACACTACTGCATATACGGGTGAACTGACCTCATGGGCTAGGCTAACTGTTTAGATCAATTACATACTCCAGGCTCCGTAAGGTTCCTTATTATAATTGAAAAAGCGTATACTACCAAACGATACGGAACTCGTGAGAGTGCTTTTTAAACCATTGTCTTTGTTTATCTTCACAAGATTTTCTTTATCTTTGCAACTTAGTTCTCGCTTTCGGCCTTTCGTCTATTCGTTTTCCGCCTCCCACTTTCAATTTCAGCCTCCCGCCTCCCACTTTCGTTTTCAGCCTCCCGCCTCCCACTTTCGTTTTCAGCCTCCCGCCTCCCGCCTCCCACTTTCGATTTCAGCCTCCCGACTCCCGACTCCCGGTTCAGCCTCCCGCCTCCCGGCTCCCAGTTTTCCTGTATGCCTGTTTAAGTGACGTATTGGGTGGAAATTTTTAAAAGTTCTCAGAAGACTCTACAGTGGTGCTTATCATGAATACGTCACTTTTTCTATTGTTTAAGTGACGTATTTGGTTGAACTTTTTGAAAATTCTCAGAAGACTCTCCAGTGGTGCATATCATGAATACCTAAGTGTGACCAATGTCAATTGAATTACCTACCTGGTCAGGAAGTCCCGGCTAAAAGGTTGAAGTTCATTTTGTTTTGGTCACGTGAGCGAAACGCATGGGTAGGTTTTCCTGACCATGTATTTCTTCAATTGACATTGGTGTGACAGGAGAGAAACAAGGCATTCCATATACAAATTTTTGAAATGTACTAACAGTCGGTAACATATTTTTCAAAAAAAATCTCTAAAAATAAATATGATATATGATATTTTTCCTTAATAAAGTTATAAAAAATACTTTTCATTTTTTCGTAAAATATATGATGCGTCCATGTTCAAACCAAGGCTTACTCCTGAGCTGCCACCTAGAATACTTACAACAGTAACATACATATCACTAACTAAAATTTGCAAAACTCAAAAGGCTCAAAATATACAACACAAAAAGTAGATCAAAATGTTTACAAAATTTTTACTGTTTAACCGTCTAAAAACCATATCTGAATAAGAGGACTTGTCGCTTTTAAGATAAATTCAAGCGGGGTCTAAGCTCCTAAATCCGGACCTACCAATGCAGAAAAAAATAATGACTTAGTGAAATGAAACAAAGATTTTCATCTGGTCTCTCGACCTGAAAACGACTCTTGCTTGCTTAACTCGACTGATTTTTCGACCAAGTGTAGGAAGAATTTGGCTACGTATAGTTTTAAAAGAAATAACTTTTTAAATCATAACCCCTGTTATCTTATTTTCCAAAGATCACAACCATCTTTTAGCATATTTTCTCATGTACAAACTGTATATGTTAAGGCAGAAAAATCATTAGAAATAATCCATCACACAACCTCTTCAACATTAACATCGATACTCAAATCATTCGAGTCCAATGATTCGTCACTTTCTCCTTCAACAATATTAACCCGATTCGAAATACGATCCAAATTTAGTTTTTCGACCATTACAACCGGGTTATGATTCGGATTACCTCTCAACTTTTTTGAAGAAGCTGTAATTTCTTCCTTAAGATCAATGTTTTCAATTTTACGTTTCAGATGAGCGAGTGTGGCCACGCCTTCTTCTCGAACCTTTGATTTTAGACTAGCCTGGTCACATTCACTTGAATGTTCGGGCGATGGGTCACATTCCACTTTTCCAATCGTAAACATAGACTTCTTTGAGAATGATTCACTTTCAGTACAAATCTGTTTAGTATCATTTTCAGACATTCCTTCATCAGATCTGATAACGCTTTCCTTCAAATAACTCATAGTATCTTCAACGGCGGTACGTTCGTTGTTTTTCAGTGTAGAAGAATCATGCTCAGTTGTGGAACCATTATCACTGTTAACTTTTATAGTATCTCTTGCACTTGGGCCTGATTGATCTTCATTCCTTTGCTTTGTAGAAAGCATCTCGTTTCCCATGGTGGAGGTTTTGTTGATCAAAGCATTCCCATCGATACTTTCACTTGTCTGTTGCTGCTGATGTGTGTCATTAACGTCTTTCTCTCTAGTGATCGAGATCTTCTCGCCATGGTTATTGAGAACTCCTTTATAATCCAAGTGGGTAGCTTTTTCACTAGCTTCTTTAACCTCCTTTTCAACTGTGGTTCTTTTGGCGATGTTTATAAGACGTGTCTTGGGCGAAGTGAAATCGAGTTTTACGGAAACGATCTCTTGTGATCTTTTCGGTAGCTTTGGTAAGAGTTCAGTCACCGGAATTTTCGGAGATTTCCTTTTCTGTATCTTTGGTAATAGACCAGTCACCGAAAGTGACGGAGATTTCCTTTCAGTAAATTGTGTTTTCGAAAGGATGTTTTGGTCATTATTCGAAACAAGGACATTGTCTATCCTATCAATGTTGACAACTAAATCTGTTAAACTTCTTATACTGTTTGAGGTAGAGTTTAAGTTTGTTTCGCCAATATTTTCAGCGCTTGAAATGTCAGTGTTAGAAGGTATATGACTTTGAACGTTCTGCTCATTTTCTACTGATTGGCTGGGAAGAGATTCAACCTTGATTTTATCAATGTGGAGATTATAAGTACGATGTAGTTCTTCATCCAAGGCTGGCGGGTCATTTTCACCTTTAGGAGCAGAGTTCGCTTGCTTGTCTATACCTGTCGGTTTAAAACGAAATGTAATGTTGAAAATTTAGCTCTGATTTTTCAGTTTCAGGAAAATAAATCCTTATACGAAGAAAAAACTCTTTTCTTCTGGGTGTTTTTAGATTAATTCTAAGGTCAGGTTGCTCAAGGCTTTGTATTTGGATGGACATAAGTTCGAATTGGCCTGCGTCAAAAGCTTGCGGTACAAAACAAAACTATGGGATAGGCTTGGTTTAAGATCCCAGAAAGGCCATGATGATAAAGCATTATTCGATACTCGACTTATTTTTAAGCACTTCCTCTATACCCAATACTAATCAATTAAATTTCAAAGTCTTTGAGAATAATTAACGAAGATAGTAAGGTCAGAAAAGTATCTCAAATATGTGTTATTATACCTGACGAATCAACTATTTCTCGTGTTTGCTTCTTGCGCTCCCTGCGTTTTTGGTCGCGTTTTTGGTTATGTTGGAAAACAATTCTTGCTAAGCCATCCAAAATGGAAGGATTGGACGAGGGCGTCGTTTCTTCATCTCCAGTATCTGTTTCGACATCATCGCTGGCAACTTCAGCTTCCTTGGAATTTGAACAGTTTGTTTGTGTTGCTTCAGTTGCAGAACTATTCCGTTTTAAACGATTAGAACGTCTTGTTCTCGATTCGTTTTGACCGTGGGAGGAATTTCCGTCCGCATTTGAGCGATCCTGAGGAATTTTTATACAAATCGAATTTTGTAAATCATTAGCGATGTCATCCTTGTGCGATTGTCTTCCAAGTCTTTTCACAGACCTCAAAATCTCATTGATTTCGTTATCCGAGTTGTTGCTTTGCCGCCTAGAACGTCTCCTACGCTCCGGTCTGTTATTTGAATTTTGAAAGTCATCAATCGATATAGTTTCAACAGAGCTTTCCTTGTTGTTGTTTTTCGGGACTGGTTTGATATAGTTGTGTTCAGACGGCGCAGATGAGCCACTGGCAGATGGTATCGTATAGTTGTGTTCTTGTTCATCGAACATCGCTTCGTTTTTGTCAAGATCGATGTAGTCTGGATCTTTCTGCTTTGGTCGTCTTTTTCGTGTAGGTAGGGTCTGTTGGCTTTCGTTCCGTTTCTTGTCCACTTTCAATGATTTCGAAATATGGAAATATTCACTTTGAAGTTCTTTAACACATTGTTCTAAGCCGAGATTGGTCAGGAATTCAGGATTAGTTAAGTTTGGAATGATTGTTGGTTTAGGTTTTTGAGAACTCATAATGTTCCCTTTCAGTTTGTCTTTATGCTTCCACCAGATTTTCGGTTGGTGTACGTCAAGTAGGGATCGTATCAAATCATCTTGTTTTGCGTAGGATTTCGAATCAACTGTATTCGTCTGAGTATTGATAGGCAACAATGATCTGTACGCGAGAGAAGATGAGGTAAGCGAAGGCATGGAGTAGACAATCTTCGGTACAGAGAGTCTTGGGATTGGTATTTTCTCATTGTTGGAGGGAAGAAAAAGCGTATTTTGTTGCATTGGATTATTCATGAGGAATGGTTTAGGATTTCCCCTTGTTGTTTGATTTTGTGAGACAATAATATAGCCTTTAGAAGTTTTGACAATGGGAGGTAGGTTGACCTTATTGAGGATTGACTGCAAGGTTTGAGTAGCAGGTACTGGTGTGTTACTTCCTGAAGTTTTCGCTATGAGTACTGATTTGATGATATTGGTTTTTGAGACCGGCGTTGATATGGATGGAGTTGAACTAGTAAGTTTGATAGTAATTGGTACATTGTTATTTTGGTTTGCCGAAGAAAGGATATTTGATCGGTTGGGATCGAGTTGGATAGTTTGGTGTTGACGCGTTGATGTGTTAGTACTGGGTATCGGGATAGAGACAAGAGCTCTTGGCTGATTGTTTGCGGATGTGTTGGTTTGAACAGGCACAAGTACGACTTTGTTGTTACTAATGACGCAACTCATGAGCTGTGAACCACCACCAGTACAGTTCTTAGAAACAGAGATGAATTTGGATGGTTGTTGGATGATGGGCGTCATATTTGTCATGGTGGTTGTAGTGGGCGGTAGGTGGTTTTGAAGAAGTAAATGTTTTACGTTATTGTTGTTCGGTATAGTTCTTAACGAGGATTGGGTGACTGAATAGGCTTGAGTTGGATTTGTGCGAAGGTTTGCTGTTGTTTGTGTAGTTGTTCCGACATTAGGTACACCTATTCAGAAAAAATAAAATCATAAATGCAAATTTTAATTACGCCACTTTTACTTGTTTCTGGTAGTGCTGTCTAGTTTTCATCTCAAAAAAGTTATACCTGGTACCTATGTAAGTGGATCAATTTACGCGAGGATTATACTTCACGAATTGTTAGTTTACGAAAATCTACGAGATTCAATCCTCACGAAATTTTAAAATCGGGAATTTCACTAAAAGCCCTAGGTTTTTTGGCAAAACCTCTAGGAAAATAAAGGAAATTAGTTGAAAAAGAGATCGAAATTATTTTTGAAAAAAAATTGTCTCGCAAAGATATCTGCTCGCAAAAATTCACCACCTAAGGTTCTACATTAAGTGGTGGGTAAAATAGATATTTGAGTAGAAAAACCATAGAGATTATTCCTTTAGGAACTGATACAAGGTTAATTGGCTGTGAGGATCGAAATCTTTCTTGGCTTTTCCGAAAGGGTAGCTTGATAGTTAGAACAAAAATGTCTGAAAAACTTGACCTTAGGGCCAGGCCTATGGTCAGTCGAAAGTTACGCAACAGTTCAAATATAAAGATGAAAAAATAAAACATGTTCAAGTTCAGGAGTGTGTTGAATATAGCTTTATTCGTACCTGATTGCAATGTTACAATGACAATGCCCTTGAAATCGGGAACAGCAGCCGCGCCTGTCTTCGTTGGTGCCTGAAAGTTCAAAGGAACTGCTTTAGCACAAGTGGATATCGATTTAGGACGGGTAGAAGTACAGGTTTGTGGTGGAGCTGAGGTTAGCGGTTGATTAAGCTTTTTGTTTCTCTTTGCTTCGGCTGTTATGAGTTGAGCAACCACCTTAGGGAATCCTTTAGCCATTAGATGGTCAACATTTTTAGTGTCTTGAGGATTCAGCTTTGACGGTGCATTGTTAGAGATTGTTTGTTTGCGAGCCTGTACTGGTTCCTGTTGAAGGTTTTGAGAAAGGTTGGATGATGGTATTGGGATTTTGATGATAGTTGGTTCATTGGTGTTAGTGTTGGCGGAGCCTTCTATCGAGGTTGTTGGTGCATCAGAACATGGGATTTGAACAACTGCAGCAAATAAACTGTCAAGAGTGCTGGTGGTTGCCTGAGTTGGTGGTAATTGAGATACGATATTAATGCTTGTGTTTGATGTTAGTTGTTGTTGGGGACTCGATGGAATGGCTTGGACTGTTGATGAGTTGCTCCCTAATAGAAAGTCAAAAAAGTTTGAAGAGCATGAACAAATGGAAACTAATGATTTGCTTTTCATTTAAGCTTTGCTATGTAAATTCTCGCGATTTTATATTCCGTATGTATACTCAGTGAACAAAACCTTTTGCTGTCGAGACTAAAAGAGTGGGAACAAGCTACATGCTAAATGAACCTACCTGAAGGCTAATGTAATAAGAAAATTGCGAACTGAAAAATCAGAAAAAAACCCGAGCCAATCGCGAGAAATGCTCATTTTCTCTACAAATGACAGAAGGGAAATTACCCAAGCAAATGAAAAAAAAAATAATTTTTACGGTCGTAAATAATTTTCCGAAAAAAACAATTTTTAGGCAGTTTTCGGCCCAAGTCAAACAATGTTAAATCTCAAAATATTCGAATCGCGCTGTTGACGACCAGAATTGACAACAAGATGGCGGACTAGTCAGCTCTTAAACTGGACACGCTTCCTTTTATATCTAAAACCCGATCCAGTCAAGTAGTTAAAGATCAGTGGTATGAAAACTTACCTTTTGTAGTGTGATGGCCAACTTTTTGACGCTGTCTTAACAAATTTGCCAGCTCGTCCATCTTCGAAATCAAATCACCTTTTTCTGAATTGGTCTGCATCTGAATAGATCAAAAGTTTTTTTATCAGAAAGTCTCACTGGTGTCAGGCTAAAACCAGGTGAAAGCCACCTTAAAGGCCCCAGCTTATTATAGCCATGATGCTGTAAAAGAACGCAAATCAGCAAACTTAGAAACAATAACTTTCTACTAGAGAGACTCGGCAATCTATTAGAATAAAATATCTTTCCAAACTTGAAATCGAAAGGAGGGGGAAATGTATAGCACGGAACATTGGAAAATTTTAAATTTAACAAAATAAATGTTTCATTGCAAATTTTTATTGTCATAGAAAAATGGTGAGAAAGTTTGGAAAACTTTCTAAATTTGGGTTGATTTGTCTTGATTATTTACCTGAAAAGAATTAAGCGGAAAGGAAATGACAGGGAGTTTACCACTAACCTGAAGAAGACTTGTTAATTCTGCAATCTTCAGCGACATCGGGTCATCAGATGGATTAGGTGATTGCTGATCGTTCTGACCGGAGCTGGTGGTGATTGGCGTCGATTGTTGAGCTGCGCAGTCTGTAGGTGGTTTTGGGGAGTTCTCTGGCGATGGAGAATCTAAATTGATGGTTTCTATAACTTCGTCATCTAAAGATTGTACCGTATCTATCGTTGGTGTTTCTGGAGGCGACATTATGTTGCCAATGATTAATGGTTGGTTTGGTGCATCGGATTGTGAATAAGATACAGCAGTGTGTACAGGCATGTCTGGGAACTTTATTCTCACTGAATTGACCTTATCGGAATCGTTTGAAGATACAGGATTGACTGATACGTTTGGTGAGTTCAGTTCACCAATTGGTTTATTGATTTCCATAGTGGACCATGTAGTTATCGTCGAAGAATCTATTGTTGTTACCAAACCTGTTGAAGATAGCGATTGTGGATTGGTTGGCTGTGGTGGTTCTGTCGAATATTGATCAACATTGAGATCTTTAGGTCGTCCTGGTGAATCACCCGGTGAATCTGAATGGATAGTTTCTATGAATTCATTTTCTAGAGATTCTGATTCTGTTGTTGGTGTTGAAGTTACGTTGCCAATAACCAGTGGTTTGTTTGGTGAATTGTATTCTGATTCCAGGTCTTTGCCAATGTCAATAATGTTGAATGACCATGATTTTTTGGTAGATGGTTTATTGGATATTGACGTTTGCGATGGATTTGAGGATGTGACGGTCAAAGGTTCAGCTGCCAGTGTTGGTAATTGTTCTGAATCATCACCCTGAAGGAGAATGGTTGTTCCTCCAAGTTTGTATGATTGAGCATCTACACTTGGGGAAGGTTGAATAGAAAACTTGGATGTTTTAGAGAAGACTTTTCGTTGTTGGTCTGAAGTTGTTGTTGGTCCGGTGGGTTTATCTTCCCCAGGAGCATCAGATGTAAGGTCGATGACTTGCGCTGGAGGACTTGGCGGTTCATCCTCAGTGACGCTACAGGAGGCTTTGTCTTGTACTGGTGTTGGTGTTTTCATAGCGTATAACGAACGCTTTCCACTAACAATCGATGATCCTTGATTCCAGGGTGAAGTTTCGACCACAAAATAAAATGAAGGATCTTGCGTACGGTGTGCATCCAGCGTTGGAATATCAACATTATCTTGTATTTTAACAAAATGTCCTTTTTTAATTGCTTCAATCAATTCAGCTCCGTGTAGACCAGTTTTAATGTTGTTAGATTTGTACAAATCATTGTGAAATACCAGCGTCACGTGTTCATCCCAGGGAGCAGGCTTGACCGTCAGCTTCCAGGTGGGGTGAACTCTTTTCACTTTTTCTAGTAATTGGTAGTCTCTATCTCGTATCTGGACAACACCCTTTTTCTGCAGACCGTCAATGATTTCAATGAGATTATACCCAAATAAAATGTTGGTTTGATCAAGTGCATCTGTAATAGAATGCGTATTGGCTTTATTTGGAGCAGCATTGGGAAGACCCGCTATTGGTTTTGATGTTTTTGGTGATTGTTTGGTTGTGACAGAAGGCTCTGACAAGCTGCTTGGATTTTGAAGAATAGAGATGTTGGGAATAGCCGTTGTTGTTTGGGACGTATTTGTCGGTTTGGGCAAGATAGTTCGTACGCGTTGATGATTGAGAGATGTGATCGAATCTTGAGACTTGAAACATGTAGGTTGGTTCTGTGAGCTGGATGTAGTAGTGACTGCGTTCAGAGAGACTGTTTGAGATGTAATCATTGTCGAAGGTTGACTTCCTAAGTCGAATTTGGATGGTTGCGAATAAGTCATTGCTGCCAAGTTTTCAAGTGACGATGTTACTTGAGCCGTCATCGATGGTCCAGAATTCATCATTGCAAATTGCTGGAAATCAATTAAATGACCTAAGTTTGGTTTCGCTGAAGATGAATTTGTGGTGGTTACAGTTTCCTTACTGGAATCTTTGGAGAGTTTTTGATGAAGAGGTCCAGGAAGATCGATTGATACATTTTGGCCAGGTTGAGTTTGATCCTTGGGCTGAGAAGTTGGAAGTTTTTGAGCAATAACCCATCTCAAGAATTCAGCAACATCTGACATCAAAAACAATACATTTGATTCGACAGCTTTGATGGCCGATGGTATTGAAATAACAGTTAGTTTCGATAGTGCTGACATAATAGGACGTCCCCTTACTACCTGATTGCTCATTATAAAAGGTTCCAAAACACCCCTGACATCTGTAGGCAGGTTAAACAGTTGGGCTGGTGAACCAATTTTACTACACTTTAACGAGTATTTGATTTCATCGCTCACATTATCAACGACAGCATTTATATGACCAGCTTTTGAAGAGAATATCAATAAAACTTGTGGTTTTGACGTCTTCGGTAAGACTGCGGTAGGAGTGTTCATTTTTGTAAGCGCTGCCAGAAGTTTTATCACGTCCATCTCAAAATCAGGTGAAGGAGTAGTAGCTGTTATTGAATCCTGAAGAATTCTGCTTAGTAATGAGATCTCCATACTGGAAAGCTTTACGAAGATGCTTTGTTTTGGTGCCGGTGGTTCATAAGTTTGTATGATCTTTGATGGTTGGATGGATTGTTGTTTTTGTTGTTGTTCACGGGTTATCGGGATTTTATTGGCAGGATGAAGGCTCTTCGGTGATTGAGTTGTTAACCTTTGGGTTCCAGAACTACTTGTAACCTTCATTAAGCCTACAGACTCCATAGCCTGTATTTTAAGGATTTTAAGGAAGAGTTCATTCAACTGGTTGTGTACCTCTGGTGGTAGCCCACGGAAATGACATTCGAGTGTCATTGAGACGATTGTTAAATTTCTTAAAGCATATTGAATTGCAGGTAAGGCTACTGGTTTCCTTTGAATAAAGTTTTCTAAAACTGTTTCAATATCTCTTGGTAAATCGACAATCCCTGGTGGTCGACCGATATTGCCAGACTGGAGTTTATATTTAGTTTCAGGTGTCAGGTTAGCAATGATTGCCATCCACCACGATGCTTTATTCTTGAAGACGCTTAAAATCTCCGGTGTGGCTGGATCCATTGATTTCACAATCACTTTGCAACATATATTCACTTTAGCAAGTAACCCATTTAAATAGCGGTGGGTAAAATTCCTTTCAGGAATAGAGGAGAGGATAGGTGCTGTTAGTGCATTTTTTAGGATCAAAACAAGCAGAGAAGCACTGGGCACGGTTAACTCCTGGATACTTTGTATTAATTGTAAGGGTGAAGCGGGCTCAAGTTTGATAGTGTTCTTTCCTTTGACGGGCTGCGAGTCTTGTACTGTGAAAATAAACAAGCAAATAAAACTATACTGTTGGACTGAACCTAGCCTCGTAAACATAGGTGAAGAAGGATCACCGAAAGACTACTTTAAGGGTTATCTTTAAATGCACAATTCCAACTTAATGGATGTACCTAAAGCCACTTATTTGAAACTTTCGACTACTGAAAGTCAGTCAGCTTTTCCCTTCTCTTTAAAGTAAGTAGTCTCAAGGAACTTAGAAGGTCGGTCTACTAAATTTGTTTTCATCCATTTTTTCTAACTTACCTTTAAGAACCGCCAGATAGTCGTTCAGATGTTCAGCGACTTTGGGTTTATCCAAAAGCATTTCCACCGATTCTTGGGCTTTCTTGGCAACGTCAATGGCTTCTTTTTGAAAGGCTTCCATCACAGCAGCGGTGCTGGATACGGTAGTAGAAGTAGTATGGGTCTTATGTGACGAAAGTCTACCGGAGGTTGTCGCGAGAGGTGCTGGTGCGCATGGCATGATGGTGGGAAGTCGGTGTTTTTCAGGCGGTAACATCGTATTGGAGGGCGTAGCGAGAGAGGGCGTAGCGAGAGAGGGTGTAGCGAGAGAGGGTGTAGCGAGAGAGGGCGTAGCGAGAGTGGTCGTTGCTACACGTGGCATGATTGGAACGTATTTGTTGGCATATGCTGGCAATTGAGGGGTGCTTAGTGTTGTTTTCAGTTTGACTTGAGGCTGAGATGGTTTGGGAGGTTGCTGTTTGTGTTGCTGGAGTTGCGAAGCCACAGTGTTATTGGTTGTGTTGTGCACCAGTTTTACGCCAAGTGTTGATGTAGTCACTGTATTTGGTGGAGCAGCTCGAATGATGATCGGCTAAAATGAAAATGATTTAAATGAATCAATTTTTCCTTTCATCGGAAAGAATTAAAAATGAAATGTTCACGATACCTAAAGAATGGTCGCATTAAAAAGTATCATAAAAAGCATATCGAATTACCATGGTAGCAATTATTGTCTTTTTCAGAAATGTACAAACATATAAATAAGTTTTACTGTGAAAGCGATCCGTAGTGAAACGGTGCGGAAGGTGTTCTGGGTACCCCTACCTTAGGTATATAGCTATCAAAGGATAAGCCCTAGGGTCGCCTCCGACCGCAATCGTCAGACTACTATGATAGACTGGTTCAAACAAAATCCTTATAAGGGCCCCCCAGCAGTTTGCGTGAATGTGTGAATAGGCTTAATGCATGAAAATTAAAAAAAATTGCGTGAATGCGTGAATTGGAAAGCTTTCAGTGAACAAAAATTGCGTGAATCGCGAAAAAACATTGCGTGAATGCGTGAATTGAATGTTTGCTAGGGGAGGCTCTTATAAAAGGGGTTGCTTTTCCATAATAGTGGATAGAAAGGATAAGCCATCATAATAACGATGAACAAAGAGTGAAAAACAGGACTCAATGGTACCTGGATGACTTTTTTTACAGGAGCGGTAGCTGTTGAAATGGAAGGTTTCATGTGAGCCATTACCGCAGAAGAGTTTTTCATCAACAATCTTCTAATAATAGCATTCTCCATAATCACACTGGATTTCTTCACCTTCAATAAACCATTTGCCAATAAGGAATTTGTCATCTTCAATGAGGTGCTTGTTATTATCACTGAAGCATTTGTAATCTTTGATGAAGAAGGAATTGTCTTCTGACTCGCCTGCAAGAAGAGAGTGTCTATGTAGATATGGTAATTTAGCAAGACAGAATGATAAGAATCGCATATTCCTGAAGGAAAATCCACTCTTTCGATCAAGATTGACTAGCATTATTGCTCAAGTGCTATTATAACTCCTGTCTAATACTTATCAGAGTGAGGCGGAACGAAACTCTGTTTTTTATGGGGATACTTAATGACGAGAACTTAAAAAAGTTTATAGAAACAGCAGTTTTGCCAGAAAATTGGTTTTTAGGCCTCCAGAGTCGTCCGGGCTTACGCTGTAAGCTTACAGCGCTGTACTGGAGCCTTAGTTAAGCTTATTACTTAGAGCTAATAAGCAATATGGACTTGACTCTCGAAGTCTTACCGAAGATTCAACATTACTTCCAGCAGTTGAACTAGTACCAGAATTGACCACGTCCTTTTGAGTGCCAAATTTAACAACTTGCGAAGGACCAAGCTTCAGTTGTGATAGACCGATTGGTGTATTTAAGACTCGATAGGTTACTGGTGATGATGAAGAAGCAGTTTGATTTCTTGTACTAGTGATCACAGGAGGATTCTTAATTTGACCTGAAAATAGATGATATAATAAATTACAATATATTTTTACAAGTAGTCAATTATGCACGCTACACTAAACGAGGCTCAGCTTCAATATCTTCAAATCATTTTTAAAGACCCCAATAGCTGTAGGTAAAGGTCTCGTTGGGTACGAAAAGCTTATTCCAAGGGGGCGAAAAGCTTATTCAAAGGGCCCGAAAATCAAAATCAATAAAACACCAAGATATTCATTCAACCAATAAAAAAATTGTAATCTCAGCACAAGTTTTCAGACGAACAGACATTCTAACATTTAGTCGTATGGGTTTACCTTGGCTGACTTTGATTTGAGGGTTTGACCAGGTCGGTTTTGTTGTTTGTGGTTGATTTCTGGTTCTTTGATTCCTCGTGTTCGGTTTGTAGTCACCGTCATCACTGATGTCTGAATCACTAGAAATGAACGAAACTTTCAAGTAAAATAAAGGGTGGGAGGAGAATGCTTGATTTATGCAGATGAGATGGAGTTTCTATAAGATACTTTAATAACTTTAATAATTGGTCATTTAAACGAATAAAAACAACACGTTCTTTAGAAAAAGTAACAAAATTGTTTTATTACTGGTTAACGACCAACCAAATCAAATAAGAGCTTGTAAAAACTCCATCTCGTCCCGATTTATGGAAAGGGGATGTTTGGCTTATATGTGAATGTTATCTAAGTTTCAAGAGGTTATTTTAGCTTTATGAGAATAATAATTTCATATTGGCCATCGTCTATATTATTTTCGGTTCCAATCTCTTCGACATTAGAGGACGTTTAAAATCACTATTAAAAAAAAACCAAAAGTCCAATACTGCTAGGTACTTTCAAAAGTACTCTCAAAAGTACTCTCAAAAGTACGAACGAACGAACGAACGAACGAACGAAAGAAATTATTCAAAAATCACCTACCTGCCAGATGACGGACTCTCAGGAACGAAATCAGAATCACTATCGTTATCAAGTTGCTCATCATCATCCTCGTCTGATTCTCCTTCAATTTCTTCAACATCAGAATCTCCAACAACAGATGTCGTGCCAGAGGTGCTCTTCTCTTCAATGTCTCCAACAGGGCAACTGAAATCTGTCAATAATGCCGCTATTTGTGGTGGTGATGATGATTCTACTTGCTCTGCGTCTAACTTTTGGCGTTTCTGAAGAGAAAAGAGAAGTGAGTAATTAAATCTACAACACTACAAACCGCACTGGGCTCAACTCTAGTATTATTTGCATCATTCGAAGGCCCAGTTGTAAAATTGATAAGCTAAGTTTGATCAACAAAATCTGAGGGTGTTCGAAGTCTAATCACCTAACGATGTCCTAACTTTGTTTTTTAGGTGCAAAAACTCGTCCCAGGTCCCAAAAATCAAAATACTTGAAAATGAATAGAACATTCCCAGATATTCACCCAAGGAGCAAGTGTGCTAAATTTCAGGTAAATTGGACTTCTTTTAACGTCTGGAGACTGTGCCAAAGTTTTAGCCTTGTTAGGGCGAAAAATTCACCCCCAGGCCCCTAAAATCATAATTTTTGAAAAATGAAAGAAACACCCAGGAGCCGAGTTTTTAACTTCTCAAAACTTCTGAATTTTGGAGCCTGTATGTGTACAGATATTATCAGATTCTAGCTTAATTACTAAGTTGAAAATTCATAGAATTGTATTTCACAAGTCTATTGACCTCTACAAAATATATCGGACGGAGAATCGAGACAAAAATACCATTAGATGCTACAAAATCCTCTACAACCTAATAATCCTCTACAAAATAATGTTGAAGCAGGTTTTGAAAAATCAGTTTGTTGCTAAAGGTTTGATGAAATTTTAAAGTCTCTATACAACATTGACTCACCTTTAACAGATTTACGTCAAAAAACAAGATTAAACTTTTTTACCTAAAGAATTTCAAGGAAGGGATTTTTGGATTATGCGATTAGACTTAATAGAAAAAAGTGCAGCTTACACTATCAGCTGTATTTTTGACAGGGCTTGAAGCAAATTTAGATTTCAGTTTCATTCTACGAGCAAGGTCAGCATCATCATCATCAGAACTGGCATCACTTGGCAAATCCTCCTCTTCTTCCTCCTTCTTCACTTCATATTGACTGCTGTCGAACATCTGTTGTGGATAGTGGTAGCCAGTATTTGAGGATTTGATTTCTGGCTGGTCATTATTGCATTGATTCTGAATCTGTTGCTGAGATTCATACTGGTCATTGGTGAATTTAGCTTGATTTTGATTATTGTCTGAGGTTTGTTGATGCAGATTTTCGGATTTTTCCTCTGCTTGATTTTCATTCTGTTGTTGGTCATTGTTGTTCATCATGAACAAAGATTGAGCAATCAAGGCAGCTTCGTCTGCTTGGATACTGGTATTGTCTGATGGTCTTTCTTCATTTGGTTCCAACTTGATGTTTGCATCATTGTATTCATCATAACCGAGGTCCTCCTTCTTGATTTGGATTGAAGTTAGATTTGAGCTAAAAGATCATGGAAAAAATGAAAAAATTGAGCAGTGGGTCAATCAGGGGGGGGGGTCAGTACTAAAATCTAAGACATAATATGAGTACTAAAAGGGTTTTCGAGAATTTTTGGCATACCACCACCCCATTTTAGAGTCAGTGATATTTTAGTACATTTTTGGTGACATTTTGTCATAGAGACCACCCAGCTTTGGCTTTCTCAGGAGAAATTTTTGTCTTGTCTTGACCATTTTTCTCAAAAGTGCTGATTTTTGCAACATATAACATTCATTTTTGCAAAAAGTGATACTTTTAAACAATACTGCTTTATGAATCAAGCAAACATTAAAGACATTTGAATGAATGCTAAAATAAATGAACTCAGAAAATGTTGTTAAAATCAAAAGAATTCAAGTGTTTTTTGAAAAATTATAAAAACTTTTGAGAAATCACGAAAAAAATCTGAAAAAAATCCAAAAATATGATGAAAATCACTATTTTAAAGTACCAAGTAGGTCAAGTAATTGTAAGAACATGTTTTTAATGATAAGAACCAAAAGTCTTTTCAATGTTAGGTCTGGTTAGGTTTTATATAAATCAGAAGAAAAGAAAGTAAATGTAAAATTGACCAGCATTCTGGAGGTCCACCACTGTACCTATCCATTTCAAAATGTTGTCAACTTTGAAGCTTCAATGAAAAATCGGTTTGAATGCTCTGTTGAATTTTCTCTGCACCAGAGGTTGTTCAATTTCAGATGGATCTGACATCATCCTGGCAAAAGAAAAAGTAAATTTTATTAATTTTTATAAAAAACTATTCAAAAATAAAAAAAAATACGTCATTATAATTCCTCATAAGAAAAATGGTTTCAAATTTCAATTAAATGAAGAGTTAAGTGCATCAAATGTTCTAAAGTCGTTGCATTGATACCTCAATTTATATACAGAGATTGATGGTATTGAACCCTAGTAAACTTATTTTGATGGGTCATTCATTTAATTTGGTATATACACAAGATCAAAAGTTAGGCTAAAATGAATAATCATTTTCTGAAAATGCACAAAACTGTCAAATATTTTTTTTTTAATTTCTATACTGTAGAAAAGTGATAAATATTGAGTTATTTTGTAAACATTGGTGAAATGTTTGGGTTCTTTAGCTAAAGGAAAAGGTGTTTTTAGGACTTGATTGAGTTTTATTAAAAATCTTATTATTTACAGGAATTTTTAGAGTTATACATGTTGCAGTCATGATGAACCAATTTCAAAAGGCAAAAAATGTAACCTGATAACAGCTGCATATTTTTCTTACAGGCATGGTAAACCTCTGAAGGCACTATTTTTTTAAACTTCACGCAACTTTGTTCGCATCTCCAGCCTTATTAGACAAGCGTGGTCCTCACAAATTTGAGATAGCTTATTCGTCAGATTGTTTTGTTTTCACCCATCTCTGTAGAGCTTTAGTGTGGTGGGTAGAAAACAATTATGATCTGATCTCAGGTTAAGAAAACCTGGCTCTGACTCTTTTCTACTATAAACTGAACTTAGCAATAGACAGTCTAAACTTAAACTCCTATATCAGGATTAGAAACTAGGCTAGTCTTACCTCTTTTATCTTTTCCTTTACAACAATACAATGCTGACAAGTTGACACAACTAATGTGTACATGTACATTGACAAGTAATCCCTGAGAAAAGTTTTTATAGAAATCTGCAACAAAAACGAAAGTGGTCTCTTCGCAGCTCTTTATCAAATTTCCACCAATGAGGTTGCTGCATTTCAAATGGCCCTTCTTTTTGGCACCTGTGGCCTCTCAGTGCCTTGCACCTTGCACGACGGACGACTGTAAAATCCCACCCTTCATATATTTGTTTCAATCCGTGATCTGTGGCTTAGGTTTTGTCTCATCTTCAATTTACTGAAGAAAGCGGGAATTTGATGCGAGAGTTAGATTGTCAACAAAGTGCCGTAAAAAATCATTGAATAAAAGAAGAACTTAAATCTTAAATATTTTCATTTTGAAGAATAGGTGCAAAAAAGTAAAACATAGAAAAGTTTCATTTTTCATTGCTTTAAAAATCGAAATGGGAGATTTGGAAAATTTTCTATGTTTAGTTTTTTGCACAAACCCCTGTAACTATGGTATGGCGTATGGGCGAGCACCCCGTTGCTAAGATGTTGGCTTGAAATCGAAAATGAAACCACTTTAAACGAAAGTAAAATCGGCCTGTATTAGAAATTCCGTAATCTTGATATACGAGTTTAAGTCTATACTGATAGAGCCAGATAACCCCTACACACCCCTTTTCATAATGTTTTGAAGTGTCACAACTACAAAAATAAAATAACGACCCACGGTATGGCTGTAATATATATACCCCGAACATATTTTCAAGCCAAAAAAACAAAAAATTCTTGTTGGTCAGAACATTGATTGATGTTTTGGTCAAGTTTAGGCCACAAAAAAAAATTTGGATTTTCACCTTCAAAAACCTGGCCAAAACATGTGCGGGTCAGTTCGGGACTTTTTCAAGTTTGAAACAACTATCAAATACAACCTTGACACCATCATGTCGTGTTGAATTTGAACTCCACACTGACTCCATATAAATGACTCCAACGCAACGTCAAAAAAGGATAAAAAATATTACAGTAAGTAAAATGACATGTTTTCTAATTTTGTTTTTGTGTGTTTATATTGTTATGTTTGATGCTGAAGATGTCAATTATTCAAAATGGCATTGCATTCTACACAAAAGATCTAGCTAAAGAACCCTTGTGGTCAGCCAGAGTGTCAAACGTGATGTCTAACCTCCGTTCAACGAGTTTTTAACTACACTTATCTTATCACATATACAAACACCTGATTGCAAACAACTCTCGTTGCGGCTTGTTTTATCGCATCCGATCAGATTCTAGTATTTTCTCTTGCAATCATAATGACAACTATTAGTTCTATTAGCTTAGAACCTTGGCTACCTTGTGGTGGGCTGTGTGGGTATTGACTATTGTAGAGAGGGTGAAAACTAGTTTCAATCAGCAATTCCGCCCCTTCAATTTTTTTCGTTCTTTCTAGTCCGTGGTAATTTTCCGGGGGTCAGGATTCGATTATCAGTTAGGGTCAGGGTTGCTAGTAACGGCTTGTCACTGTGCCGGGTGCATACTCGGCGCCTTTGGCCCCGCAGGGTTGCTAGTAACGGCTCGAATTTCAGTCAGGTTTAAAAAGGGGTACTTTCACCCATATTATAATAACATTACCCCCGTCTTTTGCCAGTTTGGTATAATATGTTATGAATTGCGTAATTCTGCTGTGCGACGATAGCTCAAGTGGTAAGGCGTCGGGTTAGGAAACCAAGGTTGCTTGCATTTGGTGGTTCGAACCGAGGTGTGGGAGTATAGTTTCAGAATCAGCAAAATAGCTTCAAATAGTCAAATGCAGAAAAAAGTAAGTCCAGAAATCAGAAAAAACAGAGTTAGAGACAGGAAATAGAGAAAAAGAGGAGAAGGGCGGAATTGGTGATTGAAACTAGATCTTTCCTGTAGAGAGAGGGTCTTTTGCATTGCAGAAAGAAATATGACAGGATAACCAAATCAAAATACCTGAAAATCACACTTTAACAAAACAAATATACAGTAATCAGAACGTGTCCAAGATTACCAAAGTTGGCAAAGTGTTAGAGTGGAGCGCCTGTTAGAGTAGGATGTAAATTTTCTTTCTTTTCCAAAAAGTGTAAAAATGATCACATTTTTCGGCCATATTTGTTTACATCTTAGCGATTTCCCGCGAGAAAAACTTGGAACACTTTCGTTTTCAAAAATATAAGAAGACAGTGCTGAAAAACAATCGAAAATCAACAAAAAGTTTAAGAAAAACTTACAAAAGTTTGCATCGTAACTGTTTGTACTAAATAAAGCAATGGAAAATTGTTTGTAATAAAATCCAACATGGGCATTTTAGTTTGTTACAAGTCTACCATCTTGTTTATTGATTAGAGACTTGATTGGTTTATTTTTCACGCATGCGCAACAAAATATGCTACCATTATGGATTTTTCAACCAATCAAAAACACGTACTTCAGTGAGCAAGCTGCATGCGCTGCGTTTGGAGTTTCGCTTTCAAGTTTTTACGGTGGCCCAGAAAGCTCAACAAAGAGAATATCGATCGGTAAGAGAGGAATCTCGTTTGATAGAGAGGAATCTCGTTTGATACAGAGAGGAATCTCCAAGAGCAGCCACCGGCTAGAAAATACAAAATATCTGTTCTTGAGGTCTTTTTCTCTTGGAGGGTTGGAAAATACTATCTGTTCTTTGCCCAGGATACTCCTGGAAAAACTTATCTGTTCCGGAAAAAAAATGGATTCCTGGAAAATGTATATCTGTTCTATCAGAAATTTGACGCTCCTGGAAAATAATAGCTGTTCTCTAGAGATAAGGTGGTTATACTATTGGAACAAAAAGATGTCTCCAGGAAATTTGATGTGTTCTTCATAACATTGCTGGAAAATTCCCGGAATATTAGATGTAGTTTTCTTAAATGTGTCCTCCTGGATTTTCTGAACAGATATTTTCTAGGCTGTTCCTGGATTTTTCCTAGGTGTTCTTTTAGGATATGTTTCCTAGATTTATTCATAAAATTTCTTCTCCTGGAAAAAAAGAACAGATATTTGGAAAAATCCGCCGGTGGCTGCTCCTGAATCTCGTTTGGTGTAAAGAGGAATCTCGTTCCATAAGAGAGGAATCTCGTTTGATAGAGAGGAATCTAGTTTGATAGAGAGGAATCTCGTTTGATAGAGAGGAATCTCGTTTGATAGAGAGGAATCTCGCGAGGAATCTCGTTTGGTGTAGAGAGGAATCTCGTTCCGTAAGAGAGGAATCTCGTTTGATAGAGAGGAATCTCGTTTGATAGAGAGGAATCTCGCGAGGAATCTCGTTTGGTGTAGAGAGGAATCTCGTTCCGTAAGAGAGGAATCTCGTTTGATAGAGAGGAATCTCGTTTGATAGAGAGGAATCTCGTTTGATAGAGAGGAATCTCGTTTGATAGAGAGGAATCTCGTTTGATAGAGAGGAATCTCGTTTGATAGAGAGTTATCTGATATTCCGATGGTGTATTGGCGGCCGCCCACGCTAAAGCTCTGAAGGAGCGGGCCAATATCATCATCGGAGACCTATAGTAGTCATCGTTTGATGTACCACATCACAGTCGTGTCTAGCTGTCCTTACACTTTTTGCTTGACTATCGGTTGCACCCGAGCATGAAAATCTCTGCTGCCTGAGAAACCTTACAGAAAAATGAAAAATGGTAACCCAAAGGTTCCAGATGTTAAAATTTTCCCGACCTTCAGAGCTTTAGCGTGTCGGAAGAAAATTTCTACATCGAGTACCAGATAAGATAGAGAGGAATCTCGTCCGATCGGAGAGGAATCTCGTTCCGTAAGAGAGGAATCAACGGCAACTGCAACGGCAATACGTGAAATCGCGTATAGGTGTTTAGTCTAGCAAGCTAGACGACTAATTTGTACATAGTAGAAATAAAGCAAAAAGTAATGAATGGAACAATTCTAGTCGTCTAGAAACGCTTTGTGCACTAACTCCAAACAAAAGAAAAGTGTCAATATTGCAATTATAATTTTTTCCTGCTCAAAATAATTCTTGAGAAAAAAAATATGTGTGGATTTGTGTATTGAAAGTTTTTCATTTGAGTTGATTTCGTTTTGAGAGTTTGTTGTTGCTTGGTTTAGAAGAAAATTGGTAGGCGCTCATAATTTTTAAAATCACAAGCTTCAATTGGAAGCGTTGCGTAAAATAGCAGCGCAACCCTGGGGAAACGCTGCGAAAAACCGCAACGTTGCGGATCTATGCAATTTGCCGAACTGAACTAAGCTGTAGGTATGATGAGTCTTAAGCTTGAGCCTAGTCCCTTAATTTACCCAGTCCATTAATGCTCTGCTTTTTTATGCTTACTGATTAAATTTTGTCGGCGGCAAGGGCTGAAAACACTGTTAATCAGCAGCTTTTCGCCATATTTTGCTTGTTCTCCTATGCAGCTCCTATTCTAGCAAACGCCCAGGCGCCATAGATTCTCTTGTGTTCATCGGCAACGTATTAGTAAATTCTAATAACGGGAGTTGGTAAGACGGAATACCTAGCCTGAATCATAGACCTCTGCAAAACCACAGGAAGCATAAGCACGAATCCGTTATAGTATGATCAAAATAACAAAAAGAATTAGTGTTGGAAATTTAGAAAAAAATTTATTTGGCTTTAGTTTGACTTTCTCTGAATTTCTAACCAACCAATTGTTCTCAATTATTAGGAAGATCGCGAGATTAGTTCCCGCTTAAATCAATTCCTGACTAAACAATTGTCAGTATCTCATGGGAAATGATGGATGAAGCAATTGAAAAATGCTTTGGTATTATTCAATTTTATCATATAATATATTTTAGCAATGGTTAAAACTTTCTTCTTTTTTTCAAAATAATAAACAGCGAGCCAAAAAATGAGCTTCTTTTCTTACTTACTATCTATGTACAAAATTGCGCGCTTCCAGAATGGCGTAACTATGGAAAAACATCGCGTAATAGTTAAAAACTGTATCGTGATTATTCTATTGAATTGACGCGATACTTTTCCAGATATCTTGATTTCGGTTTTTAGAAAACCTTTTTACTTTTAAAATATTATACTAAAACAGAGAAATCAACCCTATAAATATTAATATGAGCAGGTGTTATCAAGGACACCATTTTATATAAACATCTCAATCTCTCATGTACAAGGTCCTTAGAGGCTACTTAGATTGAGATAAAATCTCTTTGTGACAAGAAATTGACGTATAGAAACACCTCAAATATCAAAAATTAGCTTTTTCAGAAAATAAATTAATTGTCTTGAAAATATCATAAATTCAGAACTTGAAAACTTGAAATCTTTTCTCGAACGAGGCTAAAGACACAAACATTTTATACAAAAAAACTACAAAAATAAATGAAAATTTCCTAGAAATCAGGACGATTTTTGGACCATCAAGATCAAGGAAAGTATCCTAATCTCAAATCGGTTGAAGAACTGTCCCTGTTCATGAAAAAAACTCAATAATAATAAAATCTACAAAAGACAAATAAACAAAAAATGGTTTCAATAAAACAACAAGAATAAATATCAGTAAATACACAAACAACCGCGAAAAAAAATAAAGTATAGATAGAGCCTAATGATGAACATACCAAGGATCAAATTCAATCGAATAGAATAATAAACAATAATTAAAACAAAATATACTAAACAAAGGTTTTTAAAAGGAGGATTACTGTAACAAAAAAAGGTATCTCTTGAAAATTGAGATTTCTACAGGTTCTACAGAAATTTTTGCCCCACTTAAAAAAGTTCTATGCTAAAAAGAAAATAGTTTTCAAGTTCGAGAGATTGTCGAGAAATTCGAGGAGATAAATTTATATCCTCTAAAGTCCATAAAATAAATATTATTAGAAAATAACATACAACATGGGCTAGTACTAAATTTAAGTAACGAACTTCCAAAAAAGGGGTCTCGAAGTTGAATTCATTGTCAAGTACTACCAACTCCAACTGTCAGTCTCCATAATTGTTACTGCAACACTGTTGAAACTCTCAAGATGTCACCATCACTGTATCTCTGTAAAGAAAAAAAAAAGAATAATAGTATTAATTTCAGTCGCCCTCTGAGGGTTACAAAGAGGAAAAATCCTGAAATCTGGGAAATATCCCGAGATTAATACCTCTCAAACAGTGGCGTTGTGGCAGGGGGGGCCGGGGGGGCCATGGCCCCCCCAGCGGAGCTTTTTTGAAGGGGCGCCGAAGAGCAAGGGGCGCCAAAAGAGATTTTTTTAAACGCCCCAATCTTAAAAATCATACTTTATGCGCCTTAAATTGCGCCCAGGACCAATTTTACTGAGATAATTTTTAAATATAATTGCAATTTTTTTCGCTCGCTTCGCTCGCAATACAGTTAAGTGGTAACTTTTTTGATATCTAGCTAATTTACAAGTTTTTTTTGTGTACAATATAGCATTATTAAATGTAAAGCTAACTGCGTCCCAAGACCAATCTGCTGACAACAATATTGAAATCATAAAACATCTATTTTTTCGCTCGCTTCGCTCGCATAACACATTGTTTCTTTAAGTTTCATTTCACTCTAGCAAGTGTAAAATTTGTCTATTTTTATTTAGTGATTTAGGGTATCTTGGCAGTTGATTTAAAAATATTTTCTAGTCGGCCCCAACCATGGTGGGGCCTGTTTTTCCCTTTTCCATTCATCAAAGATAAATCTACTTTTCTCCACTAAATATTTCCTTCCTCATTATGCCTAGGCAAATGAATTTGGTAAAAGTTTAGAAAATGATGGGTGGGGACACCACTTTGAAAAATTGGAGGGGGGGGGGCGCCATTTAAAAAAAATTGACTTTGGCCCCTCCAGAAAAATTTTCCCACAACGCCACTGCTCTCAAAATGTTGATTTTCAGGAAGTAGTCCCGCTCAGAATCTATAATTACACAGTATTATTGAAAAGATTTCTACAGCAACCAGTCTACAGAAAATTCTTAATAATAGGATTGTCTTTGACCGGAATCCATCACCGGTTCGAGCTCTGATGTGCTTATTTTTTTAGCAATTTTCAGCCTAAAATGTTCTTAAATGCGTTATTAATTTTTCAGACTACTGTAAATCGACAATATGATACAAAATAAAGAGCACTTAAATTTAGCAAAATTTAGACAATATTTGACACTCGACTTTTGAAGATCCACCCCTAAATTCGGTTAAAAACTGCTTAAAAAGAGGAAGAAATTGTAGTTTCTTGTCATTTTTTTCCAAACGGAGGCTGGGCATGTTCTTAAGATGTTCTTAATTTTTCGACGAATTTCAGCCTATATGTTCTTGTAAACTAGGTTCTAATAAAAAAAAAAACGTGTAGTGGTTTTCAGTAAACCCTAACCCTTAACCCCCACTATTATGGAAGACATTCGATTCGCTTAACCAATCATCTCTTCGAATCGGTTGCTTTAATCCATAATGGTGGATTTCTGATATATAAAAAGGAAGGTCAAAGTAGACTTACGCATGCTGGAGGTATTCTTCTCGTTCTTCTTTGATTGCCATCGAATTTTCTCTGTAAACAAAAACGAGAAACAATCATTTCAACACGTGCTTTAATCTAGTAAATTCTGTGATGTATTATTGAAACGAAATCTACAATCCACTGCAGTTCTTATTTTCTCTATACGATGCATTATGGGTATAAATAGCATTATCGAAGACGGAATGTTTGAAATAAAATCTATAAAACGAGCTAATTTCATAGACCCCTGTCAAGATTTTGATCTGTCAAGTTTCAAGAATACTAAAGGACTAGGCATAAACCATTGCAAACAATTGTAGAACTGGTTGGAAAGTAAGATCGAAAAAATTGTGAACTCAAAAGGCTCAAGTTTCGCAAACTTCTAATGCAAAAGCGTGTGACAAATTACAGGTTGTACTTACTGTTCACCGTTTTCTTCGTGAGCGTGATGTTGTTGCGTGGGCGGAGGTGGCGGTGAATTATCTTCTTCTGAATCTTCCTTTCTTGACATGGCCATAGATGGAAGATCCGTCACATATTCACCACCACTTTCGGGTGGAGAATTGGGGCGTTCTTCGGGCGCGTAATATTCTCTTCGTGGTCTGAATCAGAATGAATTTTGAAAAATTATTTTAAGTTGTCTTTGGTGGTGAATCGGCTTACAAACAAGCTTCCCTTCCTTAAACAATTTTTGGACAAACGTGACAAGTTTAAAAAGAAACCCTGAACCCCCTGGTTCGTTATTGATTTCAAATTGAACTTACAGTCCTGGTTTTGTCATTCTTCTCCTGAAGAATTCAACATCATCGACCGTCCATACAGCTCCTTTGTGATTTTCTTTTCGAACAAAACATTTGTGTAGCGATAAGTTGTGTCGAACGGCATTCTATACAATAGAATTTTTATAATACGGTCAAATATATGATACCATGAAAAATCTTACAGTTAAGAGCCCAATTAATTCTTTGTTCAGATTACAGAGAGATTCACTAACTAGAGAAAGTGTTTATGAGGGTTTCCCTTGGTGGGAGCTGAGAATTAGTTTGAATGGTAGAAGGATTCGAATTATAGGAGTTCGAATACGCGAGAGGCTACTGTAGATTTTCTCCATTTCTTAGCATGCAAATTTTATCTCTGAACCTTAAAAGATAGTTCCTCCTTCCCTGTACCGTAAAAATGAATACTCAAACCAACCTTCCAAGTGCTAGTGTTCTTTCTGAAGAAAGCGAAGTTTTTGATAAACCAGTTGTAAATTTCGTTTAAAGTCAATTCTCCATTAGGTGAGTCTAAAACACCTTGTCGAATAAGTGAGGCATACGTGTAAGGTGGCCTGATGTTTGGGTCTTGGTATAGATTACCCTTTGTGCGAAGTTCTGGATAGTGAAAAAAGGGGGAAAAAGTTAATCTTTAGTATTTGAACGAATTGAAGAGGGTCATAATTCTAAATGATACTGAAATGTTACGGCATAACGAGACTAATTAAAATCGAACTTGCAAATAGAATACAAAACTCGAAATAGAGTCACTGTGACTTTGTAAAAAAAATTTAAACTTGAGAATCGTTTTATATAAAAAATTTGAAAAACCTCATTTTACGAAACTTCTAAAAAAAGGGGTCTGAGTTAAAAATTAGAAGAGAAGAACGTCAACTCACGATAACCTATGTCTTCCTTACCATGCCCAATGTCAACCATAGCTGCCGCCTCACCACGACGCCTTACAGGGTGGTATCCGCCTTCTTGTTTGGGCGTCAATGGTGGACCTGGTGGGTGTGCTGATGCCTCAATAGCTGGTCGATGTATTAATTCCTCTGGGTGGGCGGCAATCAATCCGGGCGGTGGGTATCTCTCATCTTTAGGGCTTTTTTCGTCTCCAGGCGATTCGCGTTTTAAAGCTACGGGCCGTCCGATTGGATAAGCTGGATGGACTGGGTAATAGTGTGGAGCCGGTAAGTGGTAATGACCGCCAGGGGCTGGTTTATGGTGAGAATGTTTTCGTGGCGAGTTCGATTGAGGTGGAGATCGTGGTTCTCTCTCACGCTCTCTTTCTCTTTCACGGTGATGAGGTGAACTGACACGATCATCGGGTACGTGGGTGGGGATGGCGTGGATATGGTGTGGCGGTGGCGGGTAGGGTAGGTAGACCACACCTCCGTTACTGACTGGGTGATGGTGTCCGGATCCTGATCGAGGTGGTGGAGAAGCCGAATGAGCCGACTTGTGCAGAACGTACCCTTTATCAGAAGCGTATTCCAAATGTGCCAACATGGCTGACAGCCTTGAACGTTCATATGATAACTAAAAAGGAAGAATGAAAAAAGCCTTTATAAAATCTATTCTACATTACCCTGAGTCCTCTTTTGGAAAGTAAAAGCAATCAATACATACTCAATTGGAGAAAACATCTCCAATTGAATGAAGTTTCAAGTTAAGCATAAGACAAAAAGTTGTAAACATGAAACCTTTTATGGTCTAAGATACTAAGATGATAAACTAAAAACATCTTACCCTTTCCTCCAACTCTTCGACGGCATATTTCTGAACTCTAGCCTGAGCTGCTGCTTTTTCGTCCATTGCATGGGTTGTATCTAAGTGTCTAAATCGTAAAGGAAAACGTTCATCGGTTGTAAAAATCTCTTTATTTCGTTTAATTCCATGTAACGACTGTCAACATGGGAAAATTTGGTAAAAATCAAGTTCCAATGGATAATAACAACTGCAATTTTCAGGTGTGGATGAGTACTGAATTTCGATTAACTCAATCGTTAGTAACCATTTTTTAAGTTACCAAATAGAATCTCATTCAAAATTAAAGGCGAAAACATGACAAAAAAAGTGATTACCCTATGGAATTTGATTGTGTTAGATGAGTATCCAGAAAAATATAGTGTTAATATGATAAAAGATGATACAATTCCTAATTCATAGAAAAGGAAACAAAAAACTTTCATTAATAATTGTTATCGTTCTTTAGATTTGCTTACCTTACAAAATCGTGTTTATCCATACACGAGGTATTACAAGAAGGCCATAGACAACGACCATCGGCAAACAAGCGCGTAATGACTAGAAAAGTGAAAATAAGTTAGGATATACAGTTGACGCTCTCTAATTCGATCTTCAAGGGGAATCGGATTTTCATCGAATAAGGGAGCTTATCGAATAGTAGAACGTCGTTTATGAGAGTTTCTTATTGACGGAGAATTTAAATTTCATCGAATAAGGGAGCCTATCGAATAGTACAACGTCGAATAAGAGAGCGTCAACGGTAGTATAAAATAGAAAAAATACACTTTACATGGACAATAAGCATCTATAGGTCTTACTCTGAGAGTGGGAGTTAGTAAATTATACAAAGTATTCACTTTTTTACTTTTGTTATCTCTAGGTTTTGTATAGATAATTGGCGTGCAATAGCAAGAACCAAGTACTTGTATGGAATGTAACTTACTGGCGTGCTCATCCATTCTTTTTTCACCACGCCTCTCGCCACTAAAATAAACCAATAGAAGAATCAGTTATTTGCCTGTTTTTTTTTGTAGAAAGGGTCTACCTGCTACCTAAACACAACCTCGTCCCCGTTTATCCTGAGATGTTCTGGAGTTTTTATAAGATATAGTTTTTGTACTTCACTAATTGGTCATTTAAGATAATAGAGATGACTCGTTCTTTAGAAAAAGTAACAAAATTGTTTTATTACAGGCTAACGACCAACCAAATCAAGAAAGAGCTTGTAAAAACTCCAGCTTGTCCCTTTATCCTAGACTCCATGTTACTCATGGACACCAGAGAAAATTATATGTCGCTATCAGTAAACATCAAAAGGCTCACGCAGGGGTAAAGAAGTTACACCTACACACCATCATAAAAAATATATCGACATTGACATGATATGCTTGTTCTAACCAGTACAAAGAGAGTTGTTATCCCGGGGGGTACTAGGGTTGCGAGCTGACTTTCGAACTTTAGACCCTTACCGGGACTAAAAAGGAGAAAACAAAGGAAAATTTTGGGAATTTCACGACCCTTAGCGGGATTAATTTGACCAAATTTGACCAAATTTTGATCTTTCAGGGGGTAAAAAGTTGAAATTCTCCAATTTTCCGACCCTTAGTGGGACTGAAATTAGATTTCCTGATTTTTCCGACCCTTAGCGGGACTTTGGAAGTCCAAAAAAGGTACCCTTAAGGGCGGCACATACCGTGCCCTCCATTTGCCTAAGCACCCCCCCCCGGGGTTGTTATGCAATGGTAAGATTAAGTAATTGAACGTGAGATGAGAAAAATGAAAGTTTTGGTGGAAATTTAGCACAGTCAAAAAAGCTAAAGGGTAAAGGAAGGCAAAATCTTAAAAAACAAAGCCCGAGGGTAACTTTCCAAGTCAGATGCTTAATAATACATACATCGATCTATGATGATGGGCCGGTGAATTCGATCTTGATTGGTCCGTTGTCACCATCTCCTTATAAGGCTGAATAAAAAAAATAAATTATTAAAATCAATATGAAGCAGACAATTTCGGGTTACAGAAAAGTGTAACTTGTCGCACAGGGTTTGCTACTAGCGAGTAAAAACCAAACTATGTGTTACCGTACGAGAAAAAAAGATAAACGTCTAGAATAAGTTAGGGACTTTTAGAAGATCGTTCGCCGGAATTTTCTTTCAAATAAACCTGCAGTACTTCGAGAACAAGGGATCGTTAATCGGGTTTACGAGGTTTAGATGACAGTCAAATATTAGTATCTGCGAGAATGTTAATGCAGATATTCAAGCATCTGACGACAATCGAGCATGGCAAACTCGAACCCAACCCTAAATTCACGAAGCTTTTAAGCAAAAATGTCAATAGGTGTATTTTGAATGAATTTTGCCGTTGCAGTTACCTTGACAGCGAGAAGCATGTCATGTTTCGGTTCATCGCGATAATAGTGCGTAACACGACCGTGATGCGTGTGCACTTTATCTGATTTTATATAATCATCCTCAGTCGGGCTCGGACTTTTCAATTTCATGTCAACACGGTAATTTGGGGCGTGTTGGGTGGTTTCAACGGGCGTTAAAACCTCGTTGTTATTTAGGATGTTGTTCCGCCCTTTCTTGTGTGGTGGTTCACCGTTGTTTGTATTAATGGGTGATGAATTTTCTAGGTCCATAAATGACGCCTTTTTCAAAATGGCGCCGCTCTCTGGGTCCTCGTCTGCCGTAACGTTTTTCGTTGATAATTCTAAGAAATCTGTGTTTCTATCAATTTTCATTACTATTCTGTTGGAAGAGGAATTAGGATGAATTTAAAAGAATGGTTGAATTATCAAAATCAAAGTTAAATTCCAATCATAATCCAGTCAAATTAATCTTAATTGTGGCTTTTTATAGTCAACAGTGCAAGTATATTTATTTCTTTCAGAAGAGGCGTCAAGAACTTGAAACATTTTCTACGAATTCCAAAGAAAAAAGCGCAGGAAGAGCATTTTAGTTCCTGTTTCGTATAAGTGAAGCAAGTAATAGTAAGAGGAATGTATCGAGTTTATTTATGTGTGTTTTTCTACGACGGAGACGATAAGGTTCTGATTTGACTAGATCCTGACCAGCCGAGGACGACGGTAAATCAGCACTTTTACCGTCCTTGATTTTGCGAGTCAGAAGTGCGGGTTTTTCCAAATCGCTTCAGTCACTTTACCGTCCTCGAATACGCAAGTATATAAACTCGCTATTTTCAAACGGCGAGTGTCTTGATATGAAGACAAGCAGATGGGGCTACTAAATTTTCAAACGTCGAAACAAATTTAGTGACTTTATATGAAAACAACTGGCAACTGGCACACATAGTACATAAGTTAAAAAAAGTGGTTGCAAGAAGATTTAGCTGTCTAGATCCAGCAACACACACTTAAAACCTTACATCACTTGCAAACATGGTTAAAAATCAAAACGCAAACAAGTCATTATTTCAAGAGGAGGGTCTTACAAAACCATCATTATTCCTGGTACGATTCAAAAACAACAAATCAATAAATCTCCATAATCCAAAACCACAATTGTGGTTTTTTATGACCAATAGAAACACAAAAAAAGGATTGACTTTAAGCCCTTCATCAAATAGACATGTAAACACACACACTAAGAGGCTTATGAGTTTTTTTGAACTACATCACAACAACAAAACCGTACTGTAATTTTCTTATTTTGACACAAGTTCGTTTTTATTATTGACGAGAAAACAAACAAATAAAATTTCATAAACTTTGTCATCATTATTATAACCTATCATCAACAACATCATTTTTTGAAAGATATCTTTTACCCATTTTTTCGGTCAGCCTTCTCTAGTTCGAACTTCTATATTTAGTAGATCTTTCTATAAATCGAGCTTTTTACAGTATCCGTCAAGGAGAAACCCTCTTAAAATAATTTCTATAATTCGAATAAATAAGATTCCCAGTTCGAATTCAAATTAGCGAGAGTAAACTGTACTATACAGGCAGTCTTCTCTTGTCAGAACTTCTCTCGAATCTTTCCTATAATTCGAACTAATGGAAGGGTTGGTCCTCGATGAAAAGATGAGGCAGGAATTCATCATCCATAATCTACCTTGAAACATTGACTGTAACATTCAGGTACTTAATAAGAAGCGTCTACACGCCAATTTTTTATCATACTCACCCAACCAATTACTTTTGGAAATATTTTCCAAGCACGACAGAAAAACGCCTGTGGCATTTAAAAGAAAGATATTTAACTATTAAAAGGTTGGAAAAAAAGAACCATCAGAGCTATGTCGAAACAAAAGAAGATTAAAACTTCGTGACCAGGCCAAAAATGACGAAAATTGAAAGAAAAGTTAGCTAGATTAATAGAATCTTAAATGAACGAATCCAAGATCAGAAACATTACGTTGCATTCGAGAGAAAAATTTATAATTTATGATAAACATTTTTATATCATTGCCCATCATCGTCACCATTTTTATTTTCTTTAAAGCATGATAATGTTGATTTTACAATGTGACCTTATAAACACTAACAATGTTGTACAAAAAAAATCTTTTTCAAAATTTCTTAAATTATTTTATAAGAATTCTCAAAAAAAACTGAAGAACCGATTTTCATTCAAAGGCACTTATCTTATTAACTTTCGATTATTCTTCGGAACAATTTCTAGAATCGGGTTGCGCCAGTCTTTGGAACATCATTTTCAATACAAAAGAACTTATAAGCTGAGTTCAAAATAAGTATCTGGAATAATCAGAACAGACAATTTGTTCTTATGAATGAAAGAAAGAGCTCAGTGTAAGGTGATATAAGAAAAACTTTTTTCAGTTAATGACATCTTTTTTTACTCTATTTTTATTTATTTACCCATAAACAGTGAAAATTGTATTTCTAAAAACACGAACTCTCACCACTAAAGGCCGTATCCAGTTCCTGTGTAGAAACCACGTTTCATACGAATGAATGACCCGGTTCTCACGCTGACATTTAGAATTAAAAATTCTGAATGATCTACCAGATACCCTTTTTTATGAGAACGGACAAAAAGATAAGAACAATTTAAGAAGAACATTGAGGTCTGAGCCTGGAAAAGTTTGAGGTTTAAAAGCTCTTAAAATGTCAAAATTTGAAAAATTTTTAGCGGTTCTTTTAAAAAGGCTAACTAACAAGAGGGCAATAAGGATATCCCAAGGGTGCTAGAAAAGTGCCAGGGTAGATGGTTGAAAAGCACGAGCCATACGTGTTACCAAAAACTCGAGGCAAGGTCACAGATTATTTCCCTCAGCGCTGCATTTACAATTTCTCTTTCTAGTTAATAGAAACCATGTAGCGAATCAACATAAGGTGCTGGTTTCAATTTGAAAACAGTAAGATTTCATTGACATGTCTTGGAAGGTGAAAAGGTCTCGTTTGGAAAAGCTTTCATAAACATCTCTATTTGTTTGTTTTGAAATTGAGACCGCGTCATAATACATAGTTTCACTGCTATTGCTTCCCTTAGGCCGTCAACTTCTTTTTATAAGAATATCCAATAAATGACGAACGCTAAAATTTAGGCAGTGATCATTTTTTCAATAACTAGGCCTAGGTATTTTTTTAGAAATCAAGCTCTTTAATTCGGGTAAAAATACTATCGACATATGTCATTCCTAAAGGTCTATATTCAACAGTACCAAGTGACTTTAAATCTCCAAACGGCTTTGCAGCTTTTAGATCAAAACAGTAAAAAAAAAGTTAAATCTAATATTTTATGCAAGGAGCTAAACACAGGGAATTTAAATTCCGATAGGATGTTTACTCTGAACAAAACACTTTCAATATGAGACAACCTTAGTTTGCTGTTCTGAGCTTAAGAATCGAAGTATTAGAACGCCTTGTTGTCAAAGGCCTATAAAGTACGGAAAAAAAGAAGCCTTCCTCAAAATGTAAGAATACGCCTAAGAAAAGCCAATTAAAAGTAGAATTTAGAATCGGTTTTAAAAATGTTACATTAGTAAGGTCACTCGAAAGATAGAACAAGTAAATTAGGCAAAAACTCCTAATGATAAGGAAAGGCGGTATGTAAACCAGGATTGAATTTAACGGGAGTAAGCTAGACGACTAATTTAGACATAGTAGAAAAAAGTAATGGAGGGAGCAAATTTTAGTTTTATACAAACTAAATCCCGTAACAATAATCGTATTATCATATAATGCTTATACTACTGTATTACACAAATTATAAACGACTCCAGTCTAGGAGTCTCATGGAGGATTTGTCGCATTTTAGTGGCGAACCTCTGTCAACGCCGCCGATTAGTTGAAGGTATAGAAATAAAAAATTTAAAAATCTTGAGACAAATTACCTATCCTTATAGTTTGGTCATCATAAACGTTGCTTCCACGAAAACCTGATAACAAAACTCACACCAACCCTGCCACACGGATACTGCAACAAGGGTTACTACTACTGTTTCTTTGAAAAATCCTAACACAATGAATGAAAGAGATTGAAAGAGGAAAAGCGAACATAAAGCGCCCAACTGACTTCAACACACATATTTACTTTGAGAAACAGAGTTTTTTTTTTACAAATCATAAAAAAAATGTTTTTTTGTGTTTCACCAACACATACTGTTTGCCAGATGTTTATTTTAATGTAACAATAATTGAAGGGTCATCTGAAGGCGTAAACTTCTTGCAGGTTTTCCTTTTGTTTTTCTACTATCGTGCTGCTTGAAATCACAAAGGTTAGCCTTCAGGAAGTTTTCAACAACAGAGCAACCTGCAATAGGTGCTTCATAAATAAAAACGTATAGGAAAGAAAATAGTTACTGGTGTTTTACATACCTTCTTTTTATTGCTAAATAAACAACAAAAATCGTTTTTTTTCTTCGATTATGCAAAAAAACAACCCAGTTTCTCTTTTCGCCAAGATATAATCTATACTGTGTCTTTCAACACAAATATTAAAGCTTACTTTTAATGACAACAAAATTCAAAAGAAGTAAACAAAATTTTCGAATAGGAAAACTCGATGCACAATAGAATGATGGGTTGTAATTAAATTATTCAGCCTTTTGGGAATTGCGATATTTATCGCCTTGAAAAACGTGTGTTGCTACACGCTTTTTTATAAGAACACTCAACATTTTTGAAGCCTTGGGATGTTCTTAACTTTTTGAGTTTTAAGCCTAAAAATGTTCTTAACATGTTCTTATTTTCACCATTTTCTGGTATATTTTTTAATTTTTCTATGAATTTGGGTGTTCCCCAAGCCTTAAAATGTTTTTAACTTGTTCTTGTTTTAATGGTGAATTTTTTTATAAGAAAATAACAATTCTTTGTAAGGACATTTTATCATAGAAAGATGCATCTTTTTAGTAACGTACTTATAAAAAAATAGGACTTTTCCAATATCAAATTCTCTATCTTTCGAATATTCTATCAAACTATTGCAGTGACTGTTTTGTAAAAAAAATATATGATGAAACAATAAAAACTCAGTTCTTATAAAAGCCAATATTAAGTCGAGTAAATTGGGAACAATTAAGAAAATAAAAATAAAAATAATAACAAAAATAAAACACCCGTCAGATAATTATTTATAAGAAAATTGGTCATAAGCCTCGCTCAAAGAGAATTTCGTCTTGAATTGAAAGTAAACAAAAGCCCAGTACAATTATCTTGTTAAGGTTTTTACTTGTCCACGAAAATAAAAATCATCCTAAAACACCTGAACACAATCGAACTGCAAAATTCCTGTGATTGGCGAGGATATCGAGGACAGCGGTAAGTAAAGTCGACGGAAAACAAAGTAGATTTAACTAGTGTACGGCTCTATATCGCCTTTGTTCACTTTAAAACAGATGACGGTATTTTACATTTGCTAACTTTATACAGTCTCCTTCGATTTATCTCAAATACATAAACTTGCTATTAAAAACAACAGAAGAGGTTTTTTTCGTCAGGTCACCGAGTTAATGAAACAGGGGTGTGTACAAAATGGATCATTGCCCCCGCAGGAGCGTAGCGACGAGGAGGCACTCATAGTTTCACGCATAGATATTGGACTGGAATCTCGAAATTTTGTTGCGCGTGTTTGTTTGTTTTGTCGCCCAAGCATCCCCGTAGTTAGTCTCTTCCGTAAATGTTCGGTTTTTTTCCGGGACAGTAGTATACATATTTTCATATTACGTTATATGCTATTACCATTATTACATATTACAATTTTAGTTTTGATTTAGCTTTGAAAAGCTGAAGCGAGTGTTATAAATGCAAATCATAACATTGTATGATATAACACGAATTACAATATTGCTTGTGCAAATCAAAACAAACAAAATGGCAGACTGGTTATGATGATGAGCTGATTCATTGACTGGAAAAAGTGTTTTGTATGTCAAATTTTATTTCTTGTCTTTGAAACTGAATACTAACTACTGTAATTTAGTCAGAAGTTCACTTCATCAATGATTTCAATTCTTTTTCCGGAATCTTTAAAGAAATTTGCTCAAGTTTTCAAATGTACATTTTGATATTTTTGTTCAAACTCTAATTTATCTTTGTCTTTTATTTTATTAATAACTACCTTTATTGTTTATAGAGCTTCTCGAGCTTTAAATACCATCATATGGTCGTAACTCGAGAAAGTCCTTCTTAACTTTAGTAAAACAAGATACCGGCAAAGTACAAAAAAGTTGAATGTATGCATATGTAAAGTTGAATCCAAAAGTGGTTGAATGAATGTTGAATGTCAATCAATGTAAACAAACTTTTTCTTTTGGTCTTCAAAATAGATTTACCTCACTTAGAGTTTTTTCACTGTTTTTTCAGTGTGGTAAATCTATTTCAAAAACCTGCAAAAAGTTTGTTTACATTCGTTTAACTTTACATGCGCACATTCAACTTTTTCATGCAGTTGTGATAGCCTAAATAACTTACGCTCCAGTGGTTTGGTCAAATAGCGCCAATTCTGGCTTTCCAAGTTAGGATGGACCTTCCCGAAGGCATTTAACGGTGGTTAGACTAGGTACACAGACAGTCATACAGAAACACCATAAAGCGAAAATATATATAGCTATAAACTCAAAAAGTCTAGCTTCCTGAAGGCACGTCTCTTCATTGTCTGCGCTGCTTGGAGAAAAGATCGAAAAAAAATTTAGGCGCATTTCAACTTTTCTCGACTGTACGTCTGAATGGACCACAATGGCATTCCTTTTTTTTTTTCTTTTGACCAATAAAATAGAAGATTTTGTTTGAAAAGTGCAATCACAGCGTACGCCTTAAATAGGATTGGTTTCTACTTCACCCTATTTAAGATGGCGCAGAACTTTTTTATAAATTTCATACGCAGTATCCTCTTGACTATTGTTTATTAGGCAAAGTTGCAATAGAGAATTGTTGAAATATAGCAGCCAATGAAAAAAAAAGCTATTTCTGATTGGTTACCTTGTTGATTTATTCACCACTATATATTTGCCTACAATCTATGTAGGCAAATGTCTGCGGCATTATCAGAAAAGGTCTATTTAGTGAATAATAATCACGATATATATTGTTGTAAGAAAGAAACTAAGGAGAAAAAAACAAACAGGAGATGTGAAAACCTGTAAGCTAATGATACCATAATTTTTGAAGTATATTTTTGAGAAGCTTTTCCACCTTTTCCTTAAATTTTATTAAATTATCAAGCTGCGAATTCTTCAAATATTTTTGTTAATGGAATATAATTTTTTTTCAAGCAAATGCCTCAATCAATCAATCAATCAATCAATCAATCAATCAATCAATCAATCAATCAATCAATCAATCAATCAATCAATCAATCAATCAATCAATAATTAAATCAATCAATCAATTATTCCTGATTATTTTTTAATGTTTTAATCTTTAAAGCATTAAAGCTTTATAAGTGCATGACATAATCTTTATGTGGGGGCATTTAGTGAAAGCTATGACTAGTTGTAACAGTTTAAACAGAGACTAAGAAGAAGATGAAGAAGATATAAGTATTTCGGAAAAACCTCTTCAAAGAAAAACAAAAACAACTACGTACCATCATATATATCAAGCCATACAAAGAAATGATCAAAAGCATAAAAACGCGCTTTGATTATTTGTTGATGTTAACGTTGTTTGTTGATTAAGAAATAAATAAAAAGAAGGTTTTCTTTTGTTGATTTTAAGACACGAGGTAAACAATAAACATCTAAACACAAACAAAACACCGGTGTGAGGGCAACACACGAATTTTAAAAGTTTCTCCATAGAGGAGGGACACAAAAACACACTCCTTCTCCATGTGACGTCAGCCGTCAGCAGGCCACAACGAAAACTCTCTTGATATTGAAGATTCCCCCAAAGCCAAAGTAAATAAAGAAATAATTTTTTGACTGTATTCAGCTCGATGGATATGAAAAAATTCGATTTTCAATCTTTAAAGACAATCAAAAGTCGACGAATTGCGATTTCTTGAAAATCTTTATCAGCGAAAGTCAGTTCTCGCGAAACGAATTTGCTAATTTGAGCTCATTTTAAGTTTCTTCCTGCGAAAAAGTTTTTACATTATACTACACTTGAGTCTCTATATATGTAACTCGAATCTGCACGGGAAACACAAATCTGTTCGAGTTAAGAAAATTTGGAATATATAGAGTAACGTTTATAAGGCATTGTTAACTGAAAAAATGAGAAAATCGAGAAAAGCTTGTAAGGAGAGATTTGAGTTAAAGAGGTTTGAGTTAAGAAAACTCAAGTAAAGAGAGTACTGTATTACAAATTTTACGGAATTCTTCATAAATATCCTTTACTTACTTTTCGATAATTAAGACCAAAAAACATCTCAAAGCAGTATATTCTTTTCAATTCTTCGCAACGTGATTAGAACCCAATGAATCAAATAAACACGCGATACACCTAGCCGATTTCCTGCATAATGAAAATTCCCAAAAATCTTTTCTCAAAACCAACTGCATGACCCCCTGTATGCTTTATGACGTACGAACAGGTACGAAAACTATATACACGTTTTTTTTTATAAGAACAAACTATATAAGAACATAAGGCTTCGAGGCCCAAAAATTTAAGAACATTCTAAGAACATTCTAAGGCTTTGGAGACTTAAAAACATGCATTTTATGAAGAAATTACATCAAAATGCTCAAAAAATGCTGAAAATAAGAACATTTTAAGAACATTTTTAGGCTTCAAATCCAAAAAACTAAGAAAATCCGAAGGCTTCGAAAATTGTTGACGTTCTTATAAAAAAAAAAACGTGTATGGCAAAAGCTTTTCAATAGCTTCATTTAAATAAATTTTACAATGTATAGCAATGTGCCCTCCCGGTTATTACCATAATAGCTTTATGGCAACTCCTGAACTTGGGCACATGATGTACGGTTTAAAAAAGTTTTGTAAACAATTTCGAGAACCAAAAAGTCCACAATAAAAGATTATGATTATGATTTTTTCGATTATGTACAAAATACAAGCAAATGATCACTGTTTTAGCCCAATTTGTGATATACCGAGTGACCCAGAAAAAAACATAAGGGTTCGACGAATAAATGTATTCGAAAAGAGAAAAGGCAACGTTAAAATTTGGTGCATAACTTTTTAAATTTGATTAAGTGGTTCTCAGGTTATAAGTTTTTGATGAAATCATCAAATAAAACCAAGTATACTCTTAGTTACCCTCGAAATAGTCGCGCGGCTGAGGTCGAAAAACGTTTCATTTCGTGATACATCTTTTAGATTCCAAAAAAAAAAACAACGGAAACTCGCGAATTAGTATGTGTAGATTACAAATCAAAAAAGTTTCCACGATATTATCGTGCAAGTAACGACTAATTGGCGATTTTTTGCGTTTCCAGGCAAAATTGCAAGGCCTGGAATTTCATAATTTTTGGGGGGTCTTCAAATTAAAAAAAAACCTATATCACATGATAAAGCTCTTCAAACTGAGCAAAAAAGAGTATTACACCAAAGTCCCAACTTCTCTAGATCAAAATTTATTGGCCTATTTGTGGTGAAAAACTGATGGAAAAGAGAGAATTTCCCCACAATCTGCATCAATTTATGCAAAATTAAACACCTTTTTGACCACAAATAGGCCCATAACTAAAATTACTGTTTCTGATAAAAAAAAGAGTTAAATAAAGCAGTGAGAAAAACATAGAAAGAACAACAGAATAAATTCTTACATATTTTAACTGTGTTAAATGTTAAACTCTTCGTTCAATGGCGCAACCGCCTAAAATTTTCTGCGTCCCCTCTCTCGCATAAAATCTAACAAATGTTACACCACCTTCAAAAGATTTCTGAAGAAATATCATACGAAAAACAACAAAAAATCATGAAAATAAAAGAACAAATCTAGAAAAGTAACTTTCTTCTAACAAAGAAGTTGTTTGTTTTCGATCTATTTTTTCGAAAAAAAACGATAAATAAATGAAGGAAAACAACAAAAAATAAAGTTGAAAGAAGATAGAGTGGCTCAAAAGAAAAAACAATGTCTGCGGCATCTTATACAACTTATCAGTCAATGTTTGTTGTTTGTGTTTTCCTAAAAGTCTTTTTCTTCTATCTTTCAGTCAAAAAGAAAGAAAATGAAGAATAAAGTAAGAACACAAAGGGATAAATATTTTGTTAAATAAGTAAGAATGCCCGCGAAAAAAGGTTTTTTTTTGACAGTATTGTGAAAGTTGTTTGTTTATGATGGTTATTTTATTTACATGGTGAATGTTTATTATTTATTTTAACACTTTGGTGTGAAAAATGAAAATGAAAAGAAAGATTTTAACTGGAAAAGTAAAAACAAACAAATATTAAATTTTTCATAAGAACTAGTACGATTTTTTTGACATTCTCGGCAGGCACTTTTAAACCCTGTGGGAGGGAGTTTAACCCCGGGGTTAAACAATAAATTGGAATTGACTCTCTGAAAGGGACCCAAAATTACGAAAATATCAAAAAATATTAATTAAATGAAATTTATTTTCAAAACAAGACCAGTTTAGCAATAGACGATATCGACTTTCCGAATTCTCCCCGAATGATTACCCATGATGCATTGCACAAAAAATTCACGGTAAGTCTTGAAATTCTCTCTACTTTTTTTACTACCAAGCTCGAAATGGCCTTGTCAATAAAAGCGCAAGAATTTGAAAAGAAGAAGAAAACTACAGCTAAATTGTAAAAAACCAATCAAAATATAAGAACACTCTTAACGTCCTTTTCTAGTTCTTATAAACAAAAAGTTATCGAAAATTTATTCATAAGAACATGAGTGTATCGAGTGAATCGGACTACTTGAAGATCTTTTTTCACTTTCATTTTTTTGTTACTAAGGGGTGTCTAGTAGTATTAGAAATCAGAATACGCATTGTCTAAAAATGAAACTGTTTAAAAAAGTATTGAAAAACGTAAACAAAAAAAAAAAGATGAAGAAACACTACGTGCAGGTCAAATTTCAAAAACAAAATATTGAAAATTAAAAACTATCACAGCGACATCTCATCAAAAAAACAAAATGCTTTGAATTGAAAGACTTTGAAAACATATTTGCGAAAAAACAGGAATGAAGAAAACAGTTGCAAAATTTCAATGAATAAATTATGATAGGATGCGATTCAGTGTCGTTGGGTACTGTGTGATGTCAGAACATACAAGCTGTATTTGGTAGCCATTGCGAAATAAGTTGACTGACATGTCTCAATTTTTTGGTCAAAATGAGGCCATATGTAAAAAAATATGTCCCATTTGGTGACTGTAAACTTCATTTTATCACAATACAATCTTGCTAAGCATTGGGGTGACAAAGATTTCAAGCATACATGTTTTTTAAAAAACAAACTATAATGTTCGTACTTTACTAATATTTTGTTTGCCTAGAGACTAAATGTACTTAAAGTTCAGGTCAGGCGGAAAAACCGTAAAAATGGGGAGGCTGAAGGCACAAAATGAGATAAAATTCGCTACAAATTCGAGAAAAAAATCTCATTTGCTCAAAAGTGGCGAGGCTGAAGTCTCCTTAGCCTCCCACTTCCGCAGTGCCTGAAGTTTGCTGTTACATAAAAAACACTGTATAACACAACACGTCTGTCTCACAGCCCCGGTTTATATCGAAATCCCAATGTGAATATTGCTCCAAGATTGAAATATCTAATGGCGATGGTTTTGGATTGAATCTCGAATGCGGATGAAATCAAAGTCAATTTTCCGGTGGTGTTGAAATTGTAGGGTATTTTTCCCACCGTGGACGAAATTTTGGCCAAATTTCCCACAGCCCGTCTCTGACACAGGGATGTAACACAAAACACGAAAACGTAAAAAAAGTTTAAAAAACGTACTGGTGAAATCAGATGATTTAGTAATCTCGAAGAGCAAAAGTTGGTCATTCGGATGTCACCAAAAACGGCATCAACAGCAACAAAAATACTCTTCTCTTCTTTTCTTCCTTCAATTTCAGTAATGAAGAATAAAAATCTTCTTCAATTTCACAATAAAATGCGGTTATAAGATCGAAAGGAAAGGATCTTAAATGGACGCTTTGCAATAACTGTGTTCTACTTGAACAAATAATGTAACATGGAAAAAAATAAAACAACTCTCAGTTCTTCAAATGATTGTGATTGATTTCCTAATATTATTACTAGTTTTTTGATTACAAATATACAAAAAAGTTACAAAGTCAGACACCATCGATTAAGAGTAAATATTTATGATTACCAAAACAGACCTACAGTGTATTTTCACAAACACAATACGAACCTAAATTGAAAATTGAAATATATAAACAAAATTCAAATCGTTTGGCACGTCAAACAAATCATACGTTTTTTGACACAAACGAAATAAGAAGGGGTATGTCTAGACATTTACTTTGATAAATTTAGAGGGGGAGGGCCATTTGATTCCCAGGGTGAACAGGGAAGGTGAATCGAGAAACAACCTTGGGTAAGTGAACAATACGTGTAAATATGTATAGGCTCTGAAAAATTGACAAACCTAAGAATTTAGATCAAAATCCCCCAAAAAATGCGTTCGAGCTGGTTCGAAAAATTAAGAATGGAATGGAAATATATCATACACTCTCTTTTTTTGTTAGAACATTTTTATAAGAACAGACAGATAAAAAATTAACTTCATTAAGAATGAGAGAATAAGAAAACCCGACTATGCTACTTCATTGACTTTGTTATTTCTATAAGAACAATGAGGCTTAAAAATGCTGAAAATAAGAACAATTTATGGAACAACCCTCATTCTGGAGTCTGTTAAATGACGCGCCTTACGCGCCCACGCGCCTTCCATTTGTTGACGCGCCCACGCACCTTACGCGCCCACGCGCCCTCTTACGCGCCTTATTATCAACGCGCCCTAAATTTTTGACGTGCCTTACAGTATTACTACCTTAAATTTTTGTAAATTTTGACGTGATTTTTATTGCCCCCCCCCCCCCACATGAAAGGCGAATGTTCTGCAAAAATTATCAGAAAAAAAGACGACAAACAACGTGGTTCATTTCATTTTTCTGATTTCTAATCCAAATTTTTTAGCATTTCTGAACAGAATGATTTTATTGTCTTTATCGTTTCAATTTTCAAAGCACTTCGTAAAAATTATTAATAGCTCAATGACACATGTTTATAATATTTCATTTCTTTGAATTCTCAGTGTGTTATTTTCTTGCGAGTTCATACTAATTGATTATCCTGTATTTTTCAAATTTTAGCTATTGTGCTTATAACGTTATCTTATAAAAAAAAGGGTGTAACGGTAGGGCGATTACCAGGCTAAAAGTACATTCCTTAAAATCATAAATCAGGGCTATGGGGCATTTATAATAGTTAAAGTTTAAAATGAATCGATTGTGGTGTACTTGGGATTATAGTATCGCCATTGATTAATTCACGGCAATTTCAGCTTTTTTCACGTGAATTTACTCTCAGGTGCCCTATTAAAAAGGTGATCGATCAGAAAATATCTAAAATGACTAGTTAGATAGAAAATATTATTTCCGGAAAAAGGAAAAGGAAAATATTATCCTTGCTATTTTTGCTTAGGATGTAATATGAAATTGTAAAATTTAAAAATCGCGTGGTACGCACTGTCTGCATCCTAATTCGGTATGAAAATCGAAAGCCAGGTGAAACCAAAAATTAAATTAAACAGTAATTTTGACCTACCTATTTATAAAACGAATAATTAGAATTTACTGAAGTAATGATAATGTTAAATTTCGTTTTAATTCTATTGAACGGAGAAAGCAATTAAAACGCTCGATGTTAACGGGGAAAGAAAATAATATCGACACTTTAATCAATATTCAGAGAAATTAAAACTGAATAAAAAAAACTTTAGTTTTCAGTTTTCATTATTTCATCACAGATTTAGGAGTGTCGGGGTGGAGGATGGGGAGGGGGTAGTCAAAAAAGACATTAAGTAAGTTGAAAAATGTGACGAAATGTGAAAAAAACGATTCCGGCACATTTCCGGTTCTACAGACCGGAAAAAATTTTTTTTCGACAAACGGTTTTCGACACCCTTTTCCGGCAGTACTAATGTGCATCTATGTGCAAAAAATCGCAAAGAACTAATGAGAAAATCTCGAGAAAATCTCAAAAAAAACGCTTTTTCGGGACATTTCCGGTTTAGCGGCCGGAAAAATTTCTTTTCGAAAATTGGGCTCTGTCACATTTTGGGCATTGCCATTTTACATCATTGTGCAAAAAATCATGAAATCTGTCGAGTAGAAGTTGAAAAATGAAGGAAAACCGTTTTACGCCGTTTAGGCTGTGCCGGCGATTTTTAAGGAGGTCCGGATTCAAAGGATGATTTTTGGAAATGAACGAGTAATTTTGGGCGGATCATAAAGAACATTTTTCTGTAAAGAAACAATTAATAATTGAAAAAATGTGACGGAAATGTGAAAAACGCGATTTCCGGCACATTTCCGGTTCAACAGACCGAAAAATATTTTTTTTACAAAACGGTTTTGACACCTTTCGGCAGTACTAATGTGCATCTATGTGCAAAAAATCGCAAAAAACTAATGATAAAATCTCGAGAAAATCTCAAAAAACCGCTTTTTTCGGGACATTTCCGGTTCTACCGGCCGGAAAAATTTTTTTTTCGAAAATCGGGCTCCGTCACATTCGAGGGTTTATAGTAATGCACCTTTGTGCAAAAAATCAGAAAAATTGAATGAGCCAATCTCGAGAAAAGTTGGTAACTAACGAACGAACGAACTAACTAACTAACGAACACGGGTTAATTTATAGGACCTCCACCCCACCGGGGTAGGTCCAAAAATTACACCCTGGATGCACACTACCTTATTTTTTGGTAAAAAAAGAAAAGTTCACTGTAAATAGTTACATTTCTCTTTTTTTCTATAGGAATCTTAAAAAGTTTTTAGAAAGTTTTATTAAATGAATTGAGACAACTATATTCTTATAATTAAATTTGAAAAATTCTTATAACAAAGCAGGGGACATACGAGCACGAGGAAGAAAGGTTGCTTACACTGGGCCAAAATAATCGGTAATAAGGCAAGTAAGTAAGGCGCGTCAAAAATTTAGGGCACATCGATAATAAGGCGCGTAAGAAGGCGCGTCAAAACTTAAAGGCGCGTCGAAATTCAGGCGCGTAGGCGCGTAAGGCGCGTCATTTAACAGACTCCTCAGTCTGGAATGGCATAATTTTGGCTCAAAGTAACAAAAAAGTGTTTTACTTGTTCCTATAAAAAAGAGTGTAATGAGAAAGTAGCCAGTAGAACATTCTATGCCCTTGACCTCCCCCCCCTCCATTCCCCTTAATACACCCCTGTGTGTCACAGACCCGCTGGGACTCCAACCCCACTGGAAAATATGGCAGACATTTCGTCTCCGGTAGGAAAATACTCTGGAATTTTAGCCCCACTGGGGAATTGACTTATATTTCATCCCCACTCGAAATTAAATGTTTAAAAATTTACTCCAAGACTATCCCCACTGGATATTTTAATTTTTGAACAATAGCATTTCTATTCCCATTGGGATTTCAATTGGAATTTTTATCCCAACTGAGGAAAAAAGTTCCACCGGGGCTGTGAGACAGAAGTGTCTTAATCAAACTTACTATAGATCTCTGTTCCTCACACAGTGTCTGGTCGAGAAAGCCCCGGTGAAAAAACACTCAGGGATAATGACATGTAGTCTTGAAAAAACCTTAGGCTGGGGGTACAATGTTTGCCGGTTGACGGGTGGTAGCCGCCCAACTTTTGAAAATAGGAAATTTTTTGTTATAAATCGATTGGAAAGCCAAAAGTTTGGTAATCCTCGGACCCTTATCGGGGCGATTTCCGCCGGTTGCATCAAAATGCTCTGGGTGCATTGTTTTGGGTGTTTGTTTACAAGAATACAGAATTATTTTGAAAACAAAACTCACGCATTACAAAGAACACTTGCATTCTTTCAAACAGCAGTGCAAACAAAAAACAAAATGGTAAACAAGGTTGGTACGAAAAACACGAATTATTTATGAAAAGGTCAACCGACCTGCACACATTTTTAAACAATGTACATTTTTTCGGCCTTTTCTCGAAAATGAAGAAGAACAAACAAATGCGTTTTATGTACAAAAAAGATTATAATAACTTTTTATCTTGGCATTAAGAAAGAGGATACATACACATTTTTTACGAGAACAAACTATATCAGAACATAAGGCTTCGCTGGCCGAGGCTATTTCTTAGGAAAATGGTAAAAAATATTCACAAAATGGTCGAAATAAGAGCATGTTTAAAAACATTTTCAGGCTTAAAACTGAAAAAGTTAAGAACATCCGAAGGCTTCAAGATTTTTGAATGTTCTTATAAGAAAAAATCGTTTATCTCAAAGATTCGAGTTTTACCTTTTAAAAAGCAAAATGAACATTCGCGGCGGAAAAACTCCTAAAAATTTACCTTCGAATTTCTTCTGATCTCACTCTTGCCGAAAAAAAGAAGAATTTAGATATCAATGTTGTTGTTTTGATGTTGTGAAAAATCTTCTTTTGAGTTTAATTCAATCCGTCTCATCGCTCGGTTTATGAATATAAATAAAAAGTGTATGCTTTTTTGATTTGAAAAATAATAACAAACAAGCTCTTCTCTGAATGAGAAATGCTGCGAAAAATATTGAATGCTCTCTTCATCATCAATGAGGAAAAAACAAAAACATAAAGTTTTCATGTCAAGTCATCACGAAATCGAGCTAAATTCTAAAGGTATATTATAACACGCCAAAAAGTCAAAATATGAAATCAAGGTCTCCTGATACTGGAAAAAAACCCTGTTAAATATGAAACTCAATAGTTAAAAACAGCCAGGTTCACTGAACTTCTAACTAAATCTCGTATGTAGCTCATAAATTTCTAATTTTGAAGAAAATTACATCTTTATCATGCATGAAAAGAAAAAATAACCCCAAAATGACAAATGGAAATGCAAAACTCCGAACCAGTCCTCCACAGACCAGTTTAATGCCAAAAAAGGTCAAAAAAACCAACCCAATACACACCCCTATTAATATTTTCCAGAGCATCCGAAACTTTAAAATTATATAGCTAGGACAAGAGCTAGAGAAGAAATATTTCGGCTGAAAAAAATCAAAGATTGAACCAAACTATCTCCATCAAAAAATAAACTGATCAAAAAAGATGAAACTATACAAACCAACAAAAACAAAGCAGCTTTCTAAAATGAAGCCAAATGAAGAAAAAACACGTCTAATAGCAAATGCGCCCTGTAAAAATGCTCAAAATGAGTAAAAATAAAATACAAGCGTTGTAAAGAAAGAAAACCGAAAAGATGCATAAACAAGAAAACAAGACATTGGTAAACAGAAATCGATCATCTTGTACGTCCAAAAGACGTCCAGGAGAGATCCAAGATGTTTTTTCAACGTCCATAAGATGTTCTATTGTAGATTGAATGCGAGATTTGTTTTATTTGATATGTGAAAGTTTTTGTATACAAATATGAGTTGCAATGTTTTTTACATGAAGAGGAATACATGCTGGGAAAATTATAATTCTTCTTTTTGAAATAGATCAATTTATAAGAACATTAGTTTAGCTTTTCTTTCCTGCAAACTGCTGGATATATCTAAAAAATAAGAATTTAGTAGAATAGAAAAGAGAAGGCATCAGATCTAAACAAATGTATGACAACAATAAGTTAAGAGCTTGAGGAGCCAAGAGAAAGCAGGAGCAAAAATATTAGAAATCAGTGATAGATCTTTTTGTGAAGTTGAAGTGGATATTGTTTCTTACAAAAAATGGTGTACAGAAAGGTTTAATAGGCCATTTCACGGTCGAAATGGATCATGGGTAATCAGGACTGATTGCGCCTCCATTACGGCTTCCCGTTGGCTAGAAGCAAAAATCTTCAATTTTTTTCAAAACTTTGGACCAATAGTAAGTCGTTATTAGCGCGCAGTGGTCCTGATTACCCATTACGCTTTGCGACTGTGAAATGGCCTATGTAAGAATAGAGTGAATAATCTTTTGTTCTTATAGGAAGCAAAAAAAGACAACAACTGAGTAAAATGATGACCTTGCTCAAAAAATTGGTCATTCAAAAGTTTGACCAATAATCTACGATACGATTCTATATATTCCTAAGTCTTCTTGATGTTCTGAACTTTTGAATTTAAAGCCTAAAATTTTTCTTAGAATATTCTTATTTTCACCACTTTGTGGCTAATTTTGTCGTTTTATAGTTTTATAGTTTGCAAAGCCCTAATCTTTTTCTTGGAATGTTCTTCAAAGCCATACACGTTTTTTTATAAAAGAACAAACTATACAAGAACATAAGACTCCGATGGCCAAAATATTAAGAGTAAGTTAAGAACATTTTAAGGCTTTGCAGACTCCGAAACACCCTAGTTCTTAGGAAAATGGGCAAAAATGCTCAAAAAAGGATGCAAATAAGAACATGTTAAGAACAATTTTATGCTTAAAACTCAAAAGGTTAAGAACCTAAAAAAGTTAAAAACTTCAAAAATTTTGGATGTTTTTATAAAAAAAACTTCGTTCTTATAAAAAAAGTGTATAAGCACTAAAATTTTGGGTGTTGCTTCCAGTGGTACGTAAATTTTGAGGTCATTGACCATAAACAACACACCCGTCTCACAGGCCCGGTGATAAAATGGGGATAGAAATTCTATTGTTCCAAGGTTGAAAAATTCAGTGGTTTTGGAGTGCAATTTTTAAAAATTGAATTTCGAATAGGAATGAAATCAAAGTCAATTTCCAAATGAGGCTGAAATTCCAGTGTATTTTCCCACCGAAAGGGTCTGTGACACAGGGGTGTATAAACAGAACACTTCTCATCTACTCTCTTTTTTATAGGAACAATTTTACAAGAAAAATGAGATACTCGAAAATACAAAGAAATCTCAATTTTTCCATAAAATTAAAGGTTTTGTTTTTAAATAAGAGTGATATCATTTGCTTACTCATCAATTTTAATTCAGAAGCTTTTTCATATTGGATTGACACGTGTGTGGAGCAAGATTGGTCAGAAAGAGGAAAAGAAAAAATGTAGGCAGTATTAATACAATAGGCAGACACTGTCCTAATATGAAATATGTGTCTGATATGAAACGGAAACACTTATGGAAAAATAAAACCTTTAAATATGTCAGGGCGTTCCATCATAACACCCCTGTCTTACAGCCCCGATAAAACTTTTTTCCTCAGTTGGGATAAAAATTTCCATCGAAATCCCAATGGGGATAGAAATTCTATTGTTCCAAGGATAAAATATCCAGTGGGGATGGTTTTGGAGCGCAGTTTTTAAACAAATTTCGAGTGGGGATGAAATCAAAATAAATTTCCCAGTGGGGCTGAAATTCAAGGGTATTTCTCCGACGGCCAGACAAATTTTTTGCTAAATTTTCCAGTGGGGTTGGGGTCCCAGCGGGTCTGTAACACAGGGGTGCATCATACGACAATGGGCCAGGAAACGTTGTCTAATCTTTTTTTTTTGCCAAAAAATCTCCAATTAGTGATCATGGTGTAGCAAGCTTTAAAAATTCTTTACACTAAACAATTTATTCTAAACAAGCTCTATGCTCTCAATTTGAAAAATACACCCCCTAAAAAGCAAAAAAAAGCGTTTAGCTAATGCGATTTGTTTCAATGATAAGAAAATTTGTTTTAAATCAAACTCAATCTTCTTTTGACTCAAAATAAATAAGTAAACCTTTCCCATCTTATCTAAAGAGGTCAACCTTTTATTATTACCATCGCATTATAAAAGTGTAATAATTGTACCAAAATATACAAGATTAAATTGGATAAAACCTGCCATCTTTATTAGAACTACACGTTTTTTTTATAAGAACACACTATATCAAAACATAAGGCTTCCCTGGCCAAAATGTTAAGAACAAGTTAAGAACACTCAAAGGCTTTGTGGACTCAAAAACACTCTATTTCTTAGGAGAATGCTAAAAAATATTCACAAAATGGTCAAAATAAGAGCGTGTTAAGAACATTTTTAGGCTTAAAACCCAAAAAGTTAAGAACATCCAAAGGCTTCAAAAATTTTGGATGTTCTTATAAAAAAACGTGTATATCATTAGCACAATGCAAAACAAAATAACTAAAGCTTAGGCCTTAGCCCTTTTGTCCCTGTCTGAATTTTTAGTCTAGTAATCATAAGAACAGCTAGAGGTTCGTCAAGTTCTTACAGAAAAGTCACATCATTTTGTAGGCAGGTATAATTGTTATAACTTATAGGAAAAACTATCGATCTTGAAAATGAGGTTTGTAAGAAATCAAGCAATATGCTTATAAAGAATTTGAATCTTCCAATTTTTTAAGAATGCAATCAAAGCGAAGTGCTTATAAAAGATAGATACACTACAAACAATAGCTGAAGCCTATTTTGAATAAAATTTAGCTTCTTTACTACAAGGCGAGTATAAACATAAAAATATCCGAGATTAGGTATACATCACTATAATGATAAAAGATAAGCAAAGTAGTGGCAATGTTTAGAGCATTTGTGTGTATATAATCATTTATCAAAGCTTTCATTTTTACATATAAGTGTTCCCGTTTCATATTATATTTCATATCAGGACAGGGTATTGTTATGAAGCATTTTCTTATTGGGGGGGGGGGACTGAAGTTTAGTGACACCGCGAGGGCGAACCATGGTTTGGCCCGAGGGGGGATTTTGAAAATTTAAGCTCTAGATTGCTTGAAAATGCACTCAAAACAAAACTTTGCATTTTGCAAAATAACCATTTTTGGAAAAATTATTGGGGGGGGGGGGGGGGGCATAGCCTCCCCTTGTCCCTCAGTTGCTACGGTTATATTGTGCTGATATAAACAAAAAAATATTTTTCTTTTCCTCTTTCTGACCAATCTTGCTCCACATCCGTGTCAATCCAATGTGAAAAAGCTTGTAAATTTAAATTGATGAGTAACCATACGATACCACTCTTATTTAAAAACAAAACCTTTAAGATTAAAAAGAGAGTAAAAACAAATTTTTTATCAAGCAAAAAGGTCACAAAAATTGTTATGTGTGTCTGTATTAAGAGCGCTAAGTCGATAAAAAATTTTTTTTCATAAAAACAACAAAAAAAGTTATACAGAGACCCAGGAAATGTCGTAGAGGTGTATAGACAACACAGACCCAGCCGAACAACCGTAAAAGTGGGGAGGCTGAAATACTCAAAATGAGATAAAACTCGCCAGGAATTTGAGAAAAAAATCATTTGCTCTAAAGTGGGGAGGCTGAAGTCTCCCATTCTCCCCGCTCCCGCCGCTCCTGCAACAAATCTCTTTTTCATTAAAACGCTCAAAATATTAAGCAGAAAATATATCAAGCCTAAAAAACCTCAATTTTTAAGATCATAATATAAGAACAGGATAAGAACAATGAGGCCGAGAATGAGACTCTAAATACTGAAAAATAAGAGCACAATTTTTTCTTGCTTGAGAAATTAGAAGATTGAAGGTTGTTCTTCTCTAGTCTACAGCTTTAAACTCAATGACAACCCTTCTCACAGACCGGTAGGATTTTATCAGCCAGTGGGAGTAAAAACAACGGACTGAAAGTCGATGGGGATTGATATTCACATGCTTTTTATGGCTGGAGATTTCAATTCTTTTGTTTTCAAGTCAGAAAATTCAGTGCGGTTGGAAAATATAGTAAATATTTTGTAGCGAGGATTTTCCACCGGGGATGATATTTTGGCTAATTTTTCCAGTCAGAAGGGGTCCCAGTGGGTCTGTGAGAAGGAGGTGTTCAATGGTATAGAAGTCGCTTTAAATGAGCACAATAAGCAAGGGTACTCTTAGGTGCCAAATAAACGGGCCCCCCCGCTTGTTAATTTTTCGATTTTTTTCCAACCCCCCCGGACCTTATTAGGACCCCCCCGTTTATTAATTATTGAAAAAATTCCTAGCTTCAAAAAGGAAAATTCCTTGTTTTACTCTAAAAAGCCTAAATTTGGTATATTTTGACCCTTTTTAGGGTTTTTAGAGGTCCATTTTCCAACCCCCCCGGTAATTAGGTCCCCCCCCGTTTATTTAATTTCAAAATTTTTTCCAACCCCCCCATTTATTCGAACCCCCCCGTTTATTTGGCACCTAAGAGTAGAATATTTATTTAGATTACCCATTTCAAGACAAATTGCGGATACATACAATGTGGTGCGTATGCCTAGTGCGACGCCCGGTTTAAACTTTTGGTTTAACAGAGTTTCAATTTTCCTCTTTTAGGCGAGATTTTGGAGAGTGAAAAAACACCAAAATCTAATACAAATAGATTTTTTGGAGATTTTCGACATAAATTTCGCTAGCGAGTCAAATTTAGCTCTCTTGTGAATTAATTTGAAGTTCAATATCCGGCACCTTCCGTCAATCCAGTAATGTCAGTATAGCGGTGAGCATTTTGTGACAGGGGATTCTAATCTAGCCCTTCGGACTCTATCGTCAAATAAATTCGAGCGAAGCATCAAAAAGGGGGGGGGGGCGTACGATATTTCGGAATTGCGGAAATCGACCCTTTTTTCTTCGGAATTTCATAAATTGGGCAAAATTCCTTTGGTATATATTTTGGAATGCTGAAATTGTTTCGGTATCGGAAATCCATGACTTTTTGCCTCGGAATTTCGGTATTTTAAAGTTTTTATCCCCCTTTTTCGGAATTTATACATGAAAAATCAAATTTGATGAAAAATTAGTCAAAACGAGGAAAAATACCCAAAAAATCGGTATGGAAATTGCAAGTATTTTTTTATAGAATCTCGGAAATTTTAGCAATATTATTTGGTATTTCGGACATCGCACCCCGTACGCCCCCCCCCCAAAAAAAATGAAGAGCTAACTTACAATTGCTACACGGTGTCTCATGCTGGCGTGATCTTCCGGCAAATTTTATTTCTATTATATACGAATCATAGTCTTGCTTAACCTTGACCAAGATGTTTAAGTTTGATACAAGCTTAGCTTAACTTGGCTCTTAGCAGAAAAGATGCAATTTTATTGTATCACGCAATGAACCTTGGAACGCATGAAATCAAACTTGAATCAACATAAAATGGTTCGATCTTGGTGGTGAATTAAGAAAATCTATAAATGTTTTATGTGTCTAGAATACTAGATTTTTCTATTTTACATCTACAGTGTGATTCAAAAAAAAACCGCACCCTAGACTTTCTGCCGTAATTTTTTTACATTCATTTTAAATATGGAATTTTGAATTTTATAACTTAAAATTTTGAAAAGATTATTAATGTATGAAGAAAAAGAAAAGAAGTGAAATTTTGAATCACCCTGTACTGTATATAAGTTAGAGACTTTATTTGTCATCTTCCGAGGTGATTTTCTAACATCATGTTTTTGTATATTTTAAGGCCACCTCCTCTGATTAAGATGAATAACTCTCTCCCCTCTTTCCCTCTCTCAACAACAAACTGGCTTCATATTCTGTCTAAAAATAAGAACAAAATAAGAATAATTTAAGGACTTGACCATTGAATTTTGAACAGTATCAGAGCACCACGACGACACTAACCAACAATCATCAATCAATCAGAAATTTTTTGTTTTCATCTCAACAGAAAACACACATACACATATACACACGTATACAAAACTGTATAAAAAGTAAATTTTCTTGTTGAGAAAGATGTAATAGTAAACAATGAATAAAAACAGTACAAAGAATTATAAATAAAATTACAATATCAAAATTGGATTAAGCACATAGCAAGGGCTGGCGTTTTGTCGACTTATTCATGCTTTTTTGATTGCATTTTTCGTGTTGTTACTTATTTCATGTAAACATGCTCAAAAATCACATACTGTATGCAGTAAATTAAATTATAGATGGATCAAAGGACCATAAAGGTATTACATGTTAGGACAAGGCTGACAAAATTTCACGATAAGGCACGCGAACAGTATGACTCAATCTCGGAGGGTTGGGCACTAGTTTTCAGGCTTCTGCTCATCCTCTAACGAAAAAAAAATCTAATTTTTGGCCGACATCGGAAAGAAAGAAGCAGAAATTTGGCAGATTTGAGTTTCACCCGACTTTGCAATTGTGTCAATTTATTCCAAAATTTCCGTCAGACCGTCTAAATGAGGATCCGAATTGAACATACGAAAAAAATTTCGCTCCTCCGCCAACCGTAAAGCCGGGAACCCCCTTTATGATTTCACAGGTCAATAACTCGAATCTACTAAGCCTATGACATGGACAAGAACTAATGATTAGCACGTATTCTGAGCCGTTTCCCAATTGCATAGAAATTCCCATAATAAATTTAAACATCGCTTGTAGCACTGAAGATGATTTTTAATCGAAAAGCTTTTTGTTCAATTTTAAAATAAGACTTTGTTGTTTTCCTTTAAATTTAACTTTTGGAATGGCAAAATTTCAAAAAAAACCCATAATAAAGATATTACGAAATCCTTAAAATCTTCTAAAACCACCCTTCCTCTTTTAATTTAACACCCTCATCGCCCTTTATATCGAATAATTGACACCAAAACTCATCAGATGAATCTCAGACAGACATAAATAATAAATGATTGAAATCATGCAGAAACCTGTTCAACCTGTTACATAAAATTTGTCTTCCGGTATTATGAAGTAATATAAAAATTAAAGGAAAACTGAAAAAAATGAATAAAAAATTAGTTTTTCAGAGACATACATAAGTACCACTTGAGCAGCTAAAATGAAATTGAAAAAAGGAGAAGGAAAACAAAAAAAATGTTATACATGTTATACAGTTATATTTCTTTAAAAGAAAATAAGGAAGAAATAAAAAAATAAAGAAAATAAAGAAAACAAAAAAAAAAGAAAGAAGAAAAAATATAAATAGGAAGAGATGATGAAAAAAGAGGGGAAAGAAAGAAAACACTTCGTTATTTGATAAACATAACAAAAAGATAATAAAAACAAAAAAATAAATTTAAGAAAAATAAAAAAGAATAAAGATTGTGAAGATAGAACTCAAAAATAAAACTGTTTCACATTGTGAAAAAAAAACATTTAATATAAACACCTGCACAACACATCATCACCATCATCATCATTTGTGAAAAAGAAAATAAAACAAAACAAAACAGAAGAAAGAAGAAAAAGACGGAGAAAGAAAATAAAACATTTCGTTACTGTAAACATCTCATCAAAAATTTCAAAAAAAAATTGTTGTATATAATAGAAACTGAACAAAATTGAAGAATATTGTACAAATATTAAGGGGAAGAGGGAAATATGACTCCGCGGCAAGAAGCTATTGTAAACAATACAACAATACAAGAAAAAACAGAAAATATTGGCTAACGGTTAAAGAAAGTAAACAATGCCGAGGATAGTCTCGTGACAAATGAACACGAAAGTAACACAACATGTTCGAAAGCAAACAAACTGTATTCAGCAATGGACTAACTCACCGTGATACATCAGTAAACTTTATGTAGGGTCATTTTGACGGTCATATGGGACATGACAACGGTAAAACTCTTCTATAAATATGCCAGGTGTTATCTATTCATAATTTGGTGTGTAAAACATCTATTACTCTTAAAGGTTTCGTTTTCAAATAAGAGTGATATCGTTTGCTTACTCATCAATTTTAATTCACAAGCTTTTTCACATTGGATTGACACGGATGTGGAGCAAGATTGGCCAGAAAGGGGAAAAGAAACACATTTTTTTGCTTATATCAGCATAATATAACAATAGGCAGACACTGTCCTGATATGAAATATGTGTATGATATGAAACGGGAACATTTACCTTATCGGAGAAAAAATGTCGGAGTTTTATTTAGTCGGGGTTTTTTTTCGTCGGGGAAAAGATTTCATCACTTTCGTCACTTTCCCCCGACATTTTCTTCCCCGATAAGGTATGTGAAAATAAAACCTTTAAAGCCACTAGTAATTCCTTTTCCTCCGAACGTTTTTAAACTTTTGATGCGGAAAATGTGGAAGAAAATCTGATCCTCTACCCTATTTTTAAAAATGACAAAATGTCGAAGGTTTTTACGTTTTCAAGTTTAGAAAATCTTATGGCGATTGTCAGAAAAGTCTGAAAATGAGAAAATGTCTAAAAAGTAATATGAATTCTACACTAACAAATTCTCCGATTTTATCGCGATTTTAAGTTAGGTAAAGCTGACCATGGAGATTATTTGAAGATAATGAAATAGAAAATAAACAAAAGGAAGCAAAAAAAGGAGAAAAAGATGCAAATGGTGTGCGGTCGAATTACTTTAAAACAATACAGCTAGAAGAATATTGCATTATGAGATACTTAAAAAAATGCATTCTTTGTCCAAAGCAATCATACGAAATGCGATTGTGAAAACATCTTATGACCTAGAAGAATATTTCAGTAAAAATTACATTCAAGGGGTCAAGCAATAAACACGTTTTTTAATAAGAAAATAAGACTTCAATGGCCAAAATGTTAAGAACAAGTTAAGAATATTTTAAGGATTTGTGGACTCTAAAACGGCCAGTTTCTTAAGAAAATAGACAAGAATGCTCACAAAAAGGTAAAATGTTAAGAACATTATTACGCTCAAAACTCAAAATGTTAAGAAAGTCCTAAGGTCTTACTTCTTTTAAAAAATGGGGCTTTCGAGAAACTGTACAGTATCATTTTTTAAGTGCTCGATTGGTTTTTAATAAGCGCATTCATTGCCGCAGCCAACGGGGGGCCTGGGCCTCCCAACAGATTTTCAGTATGGTGTTTTTTTTTTGAAAAAGGTGTAAATTTCGTAAGATAGTCTTATGATTTGAAAATATATTAATATGCACGCGATTTCTACTTGCCTTTTGCTGAAAATTGACTTTCGGAGAGGCAGTTTTAACCAATTTGATGGGTATAAAGTCCAAAATTTTCCTGGCCCGCCGGCCCCAACCATGGTAGGCCCTCCTTAGATACTAAACATATTAGGCCCCCCCTAAAATATCATTTGTGTTTACAGCACTGGCATTATACAGTATTCGTTAAAAATTTAATTCGCCAATACAAAATCCTTGTGAACCAGAACCGATGAGACCCTAGTCTGAATCTCAAACCTCTAGGGCAGCCTAGTAGGAGCCCTTACCACGAACCAAAAAAATCAGCTAAAAAATCAATCCCTGCTAAGAAAAATATTTAAAAATTTATCACAGTGGAGAAACTGATATATTGGGCAATAGATATGTAAATATGAATTTTTTCCCTATAAATAAAGGTAATAGTTAAATTGATATTCCCTGGCTAATAAATTCTCACAGAGCTGCGTAAACCTTACAAAAAATGCAAAACTCTATAAACCTCGGGAAAAATATTTCTATGTATAATCATTAAATAAAAAAACACCCGAATCGAGCGACGAGGGGAATTTGCGAGAAATATTTGCACATTTACCATAAACCCCGGAGGCGCAGCTAAATGGATGCCAGGTATGTGCGAGCCATAACGGGTCCCTTTTTAGCACCTCAAAAGGTGCAAAAGTCATTTAAAAAAAACAAATTCAGTACCCTGGGTAATATACATAAATCGAAGAAAACAAATTCAAAAACAATCATAAACAATCAAACAAGTGAAGGCCACAAACACGTTTAATATCATAATAATAATTCTTCACACCAAATATTTGTGATAGAGAAGAAATTGAAACAGAAATCATTTCTTCAAAAAGAATAAGAAGAAGTAGTAACACATCAGCCTGCGCGCGTCGCCTTTTTTTGTTTTGTTTCGCGTGTGTTTGTTTCGCATGAAATTCATCTGCTTTTTAATATTAAAAAAAAACTGCATACACAACACGCGTTTTCCATCTTTTTTATTATATATACAGTTATTTTTCTATACAAAATGTTGTTTTTGTTAGAGAAACAAAATGTTATAAAAAAAAAAGTTTATAAAATTGAGCTTAAAACAAGAATTTAATCTGTATATCATATAAATTCAATGGGGGAAGTGTTTTTTGTTTTACTTGTTCATGGTTTTATAAAAAATGTTCTATATAACAACAATAATAAAAATAACTCATCGGAATTAAATTGTTTTCTCTCTCATACATTTTGTGTAACAACACCGCTGGCAGTAAGTACCCAGCAGCCTTCTTTTATTGTGAAACGGAGGTTTACTTTTGTTTACATGCTAATAAAATTTAATTCTATCAAACATATCAAGTCGACACCCCTTGTTTCTTTTTATATTTTTACCCTCTTGCTCTATTGTTTTTTGATCCTTTTAAGGGATTAGGGCACAATGAAAAGAGACAACACTAAATGCAAAATGATTGGTCCCTTTTTATGCGCGGGAAAACCCTTTTCAATCGATTGAAGATTACTTGAAGTTCAGTTGATACACTTTTCTTTATAATTGAGGTTCACTTTTTCTCACTTTCAGCACTTTGAGCCTTAAATTGTTACTAATTTGCTCAGAAGAAGGGCAGAATTGAAGTATTTAGGTTTTGAGCCTTATAATTTTACTTCAGATTCAGCCATTCCAGGATCAGCGTTGTTCTTATAATGTTCATTTTTATTGGCGAATTTGAGCCTCATTGTACTTATAAATTTTTTCTTATAAGAAAAAAAGAGTAAACTGTGAGGCACGATGGATTAAAAGTGAGTTATCCTTTCGATACACTTATCAACCCTTACAGTGTGAGAAAACTGGGTTAGATTTTGTCGGGTAGGATTGACGTCAATCTGAAGTCGTTGCATTGATTTTAAACACATAATCTTGGTAGCAATCCATAGTAGTAGCTTTTAAGGTTGAAAGTTGTATTGTAACTGAGTCCTGGAAATCAATGCTCCAACGATGACTTGCATCATGCACCTATGCGAGATTCTTCAAACGATAAGTCTGGCACTAGCAGTTTTACATAGGGAAACTTTTTTACAGTTAAGACCTAGTCTTTTAATGGTTTTGGTTGATCATCAAACACTCTTACTATCCGAGGTCACTCAATGGGTCCAAAAGTCGTTGCACTCAGATGGCAAAACTGAAAACAATGGAATTGAAATTCCCTGACAGTAAGTAAAAATCATAAAGGAAAGAGAATTTCAGGTCGGTCAGCTCGTAATGTTCGTCATTTCAACCTTTTATCTAAATTGGCAAAAAATATAGTGCTTCTTGGTAGGGTTGGGGACTCAGTTTTTGGTTACAAATACTTTGGATACATACACAACATAAAAAAAACAAATCTCACATTTTAAGTAAACAGAAAGAAAACACCCTGTGTCACAGACCCGCTGGGACCCCAGCCCCACTGGAACACTTAGCAAAGATTTCTTTCCCGGTGGGAAAATATCCTTGAATTTCAGCCTCACTGAGAAATTGACTTTGATTTCATCCATTTTGCAAAAATTGCACTCCAAAACCATCCCCACTGGATTTTTTAACCTTGGAACAATAGAATCGCTATCCCTATCGGGACTTCAATAAAAATTATTATCCCCACTGAGGAAAAAAGCTCCACCAGGGCTGTGAGATAGGGGTGTAAGAAAGTGTGAAACAATGCCGTTTAGCCATCACAGCTGATTGGAAATCCATTGAACGTCCCTGTCAGGGATGTGACATAGAAATGTTGTTTTGACGTTATGATGTGGGTGTAGCCATGTCAAAGCCGATCCCAAACCAAAACCTTCTATAGCCATCTATTTATGAGTAAGTGACGAATTTCTTTATGAAGAAAAAAAAACAATTTTCATATTTATTATTACATTGAACAGTAGATAAATCCCATTAAAACTTGTCTCAAAACATTTGATTATAAAAAAATATATAAGTATAAAAAAAAGGAGAAAAATTGTGTGGAAAGGGGGCCTTTTGTTATTATTTACTGTAACTGTCTATATGTGAACAAAAAATGTGAGGTTTTTTTTAATATTACATTTTTTTGATTACGTTACGCCTCTATTGTAAGGACAACATCCTTGACATAATAGAAACAAACTAAAACTGTATAATAATATTGTAATTTTTATTTCATATAAAGCTTTATAACCAATTTTTGTTTTATAAAAAAGATAACGGCTTGCTTGAGATCAGAAACATACAGCCGAGATAAACAATAACAACTATGTATAATACACGTTTTTTTTATAAGAACATCCAACATTTTTGAAGCCTTCGGATGTTCTTAACTTTTTGGATTTTAAGCCTAAAAATGTTCTTAGCATGTTCTTATTTTGACCATTTTCCTAAGAAATAGGTTGTTTTTGTCCATAAAGCCTTAAAATGTTCTGAACTTGTTCTAAACATTTTGGCCATCGAAGCCTTATGTTCTTATATTTTTTGTTCTTATAAAAACAACTATGTACCATAAGATTTTTGTCAGATCTAGTCATCATCATGCTATCAAAGAGTGACTGAAACAAAGAATATTATAGATATTCAGCTATGGTGATTAACGTTAAAATCAACAAAAAATCAACAAAAAACTAAAAGAATATGAAAAAGCTTTGAAATAACATACAATTTAAACTCATTAGAGAACACCCAACTTAAGTAAATAGTTTAAGAATAAGTCAGTTTAGCATGACGAATTCAATGAACATAATCATGTAGCACCGTAAATATTACATAGTTATCCCTAAAAAATGATGGCGTTGGACAAGACGCCCCTGTCTCACAGCCCCGGAGAATTTTTTTTCCTCAGCGGGGATAGAAATTCCTTTTGAAGTCCCGATGGGGATAGAAATTCTATTGTTCAAAGGTTAAAAAATTCAGTGGGGATGGTTTGGAGTGCAATTTTTAAGCATTGAATGTCGAACGGGGATGAAATCAAAGTCAATTTCCCAATGGGGCTGAAAGGTTATTTGCTCACCGGGGACGAAATATTTGCCAAATTTTCCAGTGGGGCTTGGGTCCTAGTGGGTCTGTGACACAGGGGTGTGACAAGGCAACAAATCAAATCATTTACTCCTCCATAAAACAAAAATACCCATTTTGATTTAAAGTACGACAATCCTGCCATGTTTTTTTTTTAATATTAATATTGTAAACATATAGGAAAGATAGTAAACAGAGAAAATAACTTTCTCGTTCACGCTGTGGTATGATTGAAATCTATACACGGACTACCGTCAATTTGGATAAGATTCCTCTTCCCAGACTAGGATTCTTCTGTCTGTCCGGGTATTATTCATCTTCCCAGAATAAGATTCCACTAATTTTTCCAGGGGTATTTCCTTTCACTGTTATTCCCAGGATAACCAAACGATAACGATAATAAAGGTTGCTTCACAATATATGGAAATAACTTGTTTTGAATTAAGAGATTCGCTAATTTTCTGGAGTTCATTTTTGAACTACACTCTTTTTTATAACAAAAAAATCATAAGAAAATTAGGCTCAATTAAAAATCAACCTCAAACGACCGTCAGTGGAAAAAAGTATGATTAGAGTTCGACGTTGAATCACACTCTGTGTGTATACGCGAGTACTAGAATTTTTAATACTTCCATTGAATATCTACCCCAATACTGCTCCTTCAGTAGAAAAAAGGATTGGTTTCAAGTCTACAAGGGTTGAACGACGTCAGAACTTTGAAGTCGTTGCATTGACCACTTGCATTTTGATGTCATTCAAGGCCGGTCTCCACTTTCACGCGACATGGACAACAGTTTTTTCTTAGCCTTTTTTTGCCTGAAGAAAAGATTACGTTATAAAAAAGTTTCGCGCGAACAAAAAAAAGTTGAAGGAAGTTCTACTTTTCCCATCCGTTACGTCATTTTCGACCAATGGAATTGAATCATTTTTCAAACGACCAATGACCTTACTAAAACGTCAAAAAGTTTTCGCTCATGTCGCGCGAAAGTGGAGACCGGCCTTCAGGCAATACAAACTCGAATCCAGTCCTCTTGTGACGTCAGGGTTGATAGGTGTATTAAATCACTCTGTGTGTATGTACAGGGTGTCCCGAAAAAAGTATCGAGTCGTACCACTTCTATAGAAAGAAAGTTCTTGCGTGTGTTTCACTAAATTTGCAATGTTTATCAAAGTTTCTCTCTGTGTCATATTAATTGTCATGAGACATTTTTTTATGAATAGCTTTAACAAAAAACAATTCTCAATAACTTTAACGTCGTGAAAATTGTAAAGAAAGTTAATTATTTTTAATCTTAATGACTGTTGTAAAAACAATTATATTGTTGGTATGTATTTTCTTACATTTTGTTAAACACACTTTCTACAACCTTCTACTCAGAATCATGATCGAACTCGATACTTTTTTTCGGGACCCCCTGTATATGCAAGTACTTAAAAGGCGTTGACCCAAAAACACAATTTGCCGAGAAACAAAACCAAGCTCTTGAGTTTCAATACTGCATCAAATGAAATCATATAACAAATAAAATAGCATCAAAATGTTAGAAATTGTGTAAAAATGAGCGGGGGTATTAAATCAATGTTAAGACAATAAAAAATGCAAATGCAATCAAAAGCATGTAAATAAAAAGAATGCAACACAATTGTAAAAATACAAAGGGAGAATCAAGTTCATTTCCATTGCAGTAAAAAAAAAAGGTCAGGAATGCGCGACTTGTAATTGTTTATTATAAACTTTTTATTCTGCTGTTTTGTTGAAAAATTTATAGATTTATATCAATTTTAATCCTTTTTAATTCTGGCATTTTTGTACTGTTTTTTGTCAACTTTTTCTTATTGTTTTGCTTGTGGGTTTTGGTTTTATTAGTAATACTATTTATTACATGTCTTAGAAATGCAGCTAGAAAAATGTCGATTTTAACAAAAAAATAGTATCAATATTTCCTCTCTATTTATTTTTGTTAAAGATGGTATCTTATGTTGCTCAAATAGGAACTTTAAATTAACCTACAATATAAAAAATATGATAGAATTTGTCCACCCTTCAACTGAACATTTTTCAGGCCTCACAGATGTATTCATTAAAAAGTCTACAGTAGATAAAATTCAAAATTTCAGCATAAAATGTTTCCTTTTGCTAAATTTGATAGGAAGCAGATATTGTATAACCTGATAACAGCTGGCAATGATTTTTTTACGGGCACGAAACAACCTCTGAAAGGTCCTTGAAAATTAACAATCTGAGGAAAATAGTCGTCTCACGGAAAATTCTACAACAAGAATCTTGTTGTGCGCCGGGTAGTCAAAAACTAAATTTTCCTGATACGGCACCCTATTTCAACTTTGTCTCGCTACTTTGTTGTCGTTCCCAGCCCACTGTTAGCGATGCACGGACCTCGAGAAATCGAGATTGCATACTCGTCAGATTGTTTTTTTTTTCACCAATCCCTCGAAAGCAATAATCAATCAATAATCAATCTGATCTCAGTTCAGTATTGTAGGAGTGAATGTTGACGTTCCTAAGGTCAACATTAATGATTTTTCCAGAAGGTTATTCTCGACCAAATTTCTATCATATTAAATCTATTTTTGACTTATGGAACGAGACTTTTGACAGCATTCGTTTTAAACATTTATTCTAACTGTTACCAAACACCCCTGTGTCACAGACCCACTCCATCCCCACTGGGAAATTTGGCAAAAATCAATGTCTGAAAATCGCACTCCAAAACCATTCCCACTGGATTTTTTAACCTTGGAAAAATAAAATTTATATCCCCATTGGGATTTCGATAGGGATTTTTATCCCCACTGAAGAAAAAAGTTCCAACGGGGCTGTGAGAGAGGAGTGTTTTTAAGTATGTTAACATATATTATAAAGGCTTTCTTTTCCCGGGGTCCAGCTCAAATACGACAACAATATTTAATTAGGATGTACATAGTTAGTATAACAATAGGTCATCACTGTATATATTTATTGGTTGGTTAAATGGGTCCCACAGTTTAACATTGGAATCATTATTCTCGCTACTGCCTGGACTGTATTACAGTATGCCATTTATATTTAGAAAAAAAAAACAATATTGATGACTTTAACTGCTCACCTAATACATGTTAATGTATGTCTTTGTGAATTTATTTCTGTCGTATTAAGATGCCAAACCTACAGTAGAATTTCAAAGGTTTTCAAAAAGTTTTCGAGAGCTCTAAGTCCGTTCCTTATCTTATGAGTTTTAGACTATTGACTTCCAGCTAGACTCGAGACTTCTGGCTGGGAGTGGGAAAATGAAGCAACTTATTTCATATATCTAGATCGCCCGCGCGTGGTTTTTACACAAACACGCCGGATTGAAAGTAAAATCTATCGCTAGTTTAAAAAAAATGCAGTCCTCAAAAACAAAGGAACCACTAGTTACAATCCCTCGTCATGATTGTGGCGCATTTTAGGTGCGTTCTGGATGGGAAATAAGTGGCTTCATTTTTTCTTGCCTGGGAAAGGTTAGAGATTCTACTTTAAACTCAATATTTTAGACCTTATCAAATGCTATTATACTGTTTTTTGTGAGAATGAAAAGATACATTATTGTTCATAGCTTCAGCCAGGTTTCTAGCTCCCCCCAACAATTTAGCTCCCCCCAAAAAATTGCCTTGTGCTAACACTTCAGGTCCCAAGATCTAAAACAAAAACATTGTTCTCCCGCCCCCGTAGAGAGAAGTCAATAAAAAAATATATGCGAGTACAGTACTGATAAATGAAAACTAAGTTTTACTTGTTTTAGTATTTATGTTTACAAATCTTTTGATTTGATTTAATAGTAAGATTGGCCTGGGAATCCAAGCTCATAGTTTTCATTTTCATTTGTTTTCCTTTTTTCTGCAGAGTCAGCTTTTTCCATAAATTATGCGTGCGCATCGAAAATATCAAAATGCGCACGAAAGTACTGCTAAGTAATACGCCGAGAGCTGGCCAACCTGCATTGCAGGGAAAAATCTCCCTGCAGGCGAGTTACCTGCACCAAGCGTTAAACAAGCAGCAAAAATATCATAAACTTAGACTGTGAATAAAGTTTAACGCTTGGATTCCCAGGCTAGAGTAAGATAAGAGATCTTTTGAAATTAGCTGAACAGCCCCCAGAGTCTCAGTCAGATCATCTAGGCTCCCCCCAACAATCTAGGTCCCCCCAAATATTTTGGTTAATTTAGCCCCCAGGCTCTTTAAAGGCCAAAATATTTCTTAACCCCCCCCCCCAAAAAAAAATAAGGGCTGAACCTATGTTGTTAAATGTAACAAATACGTTTTTAATTTGTTCTTGCTCTGAGAAAGCTTGCCAGAAAGTAAACGTTTTTTATAAGGAACACGTTCATAAGGAACTTGAGGCTGAAAATGGTCCAAAAAATAAGGATTGTTAAGGAGCTGCTCAAGTTAAGACAAGAAAGCCTAAGCGGCGTAAAGGCCCAGCAGTGTTGGCAGTGTCAACATATTTTTTCGTTGCAGAGTCGCAATACAAATTTTACAGGAGTAAATTTTTTTGAGATAAGTACCTTATTCTAATTTAGAAAGAAAGATTTAACCATTACCGGTATTAATTATATGTGGTTTTTTCTTGCGCATGCGCACAATATAAAGTCAGATATTTCGATTTTAGCCTGGACGCGTCAATTGATAATTACGCGCATAGGCCCCGACAAAGTCAAATCTTTTCGACCAGTTGCGTTTTAAAGACCCATATATATAGTAAAGGCACATACCGCTGCGCGCTGGGCCAAATAAGAAAAAAACTTAAGAAGTAAAGAGTTAAACTTGAACTTAGTCACACTTACAAAAGCCTAAACAAAAGACGATAAAATGTTGACGAAACATCATTCAGTAAACGTCTTCTCTTTACTGTAGTCAATTTTGATACTAATTAGTTCTTAGCAAATTCAAACTTAGCAGTACGGAAGTAGCCGGTAGAAAGTTTCAGAACTCATCTTTCGTGGAAAAACAAATATCTTACAAGTATATCTTGCCAAAATGTTTTTCCTAGATTTTAGAACACATCCGACCATAAAGTAGCCATAAGTTTAGGGAGACAAATAGTGAAATAAAGGTTTCCTAGAAATCAGTACACATCATTTGTATAAGAAAATTGAAAGTCACAATATATGTGGTCTCCTAGAAGATAAGAACACGAATTTCTAAAAAATCTCTCCGCCGGCTGCTTCTGGCAGTAAATAAGGATCTCGATATGGAACTCCAGGCTCAGAGCCAAGTTAAAGTTTCTTATAAAAAAACGTTCGATTACACTGTTGTTAGCAATATAAGACAACCAACTCATCGCTGGTGACAAGTGTCCAAGAGAGGTCCTGGTGTACATGCTGAATGTCTCTGATCTTCATGTCCACCAGAACCTTTCTTGGTCACCAAAACAAAACATCTTCCAGACTCTTTTCCAAACACATATCACACCAAGAACAACCAACACAAGACACAAAACTACAACCATATACACCTATACAGTACACAGAGAAGAATTTTCAATGATTTATTATTACAATTTGAAAATATAGTACGTAATGTGAGTTTTTCAATGAGAAGTGTCAACAATGAATAGGAAAAATGAGCGAAGAAAACAAACGGGTACATTTTTTTTTTTAAGAACATCCAAAATTTTTGAACCATTTTTGAGTATATTTGCTCATTTTCCTAAGATATTGGGTGTTTTAGGGTCCGCAAAGCCTTAAAAGGTTCTTAACTTATTCTTAACATTTTGGCTATCGAAGCCTTATGCTCTTATAAAGTATGTTCTTATAAAAAACAAATGAGTACCTGTATTAAGTTTCATAGTTCCATTTAGTAAATATTGCTTTAATGCAATCTTATAAGAACAATTCTATAATAGGAGCAATTTTATAAGACCAGAAAGCTGCGAGGCTTAGATTTAAGAAAAATTACAACACACTTTTTTTATAAGAACAACTTTATAAGAACACGAGGCTGAAAATTGGTCAAAACCTAAGATCAAATTAAGAACAATTTCAGCCTCAGATTTCAGAAATTATTAAGAAAGTACAGATTTAACAGATTTAATTAAGAACATCATAAGAACATATGAGCCTGAAAATTTAAAAAAATTAAAAACAGCCCAGCCTGATCCAAAATTTACTTGTTATTATGAAAAAACATGTAAAGAATACTCAATTAGAAAACGAAAAGAAAAGTGCATCAAGAACATTCAATCTAAAAACCTTGAAAGAAAAAAAGAACAACTGACCATCTGAGGCTTTGCCAAAAACTGGTTCTTATAATACAAGAGCGGGTAATTAAATGGTATAGTCCAAACGTGTATGAAATGGAGGGTACAGTATGTGCCGCCGTTAAGGGTAACTTTTTTGGATTTCCAAAGTCCCGCTAAGGGTCGGAAAAATCAGAAAATCAAATTTCAGTCCCACTAAGGGTTGGAAAAATAGGAAAATTTTAACTTTTTACCCCCTGAAAAATCGAAATTTGGTCAAAATTGGTCAAATTTGTCCCGCTAAGGGTCGTAAAATTCTCAAAATTGTCCTTTCTTTTCTCCTTTTTAGTCCCGGTAAGGGTCCAAAGTTTGAAAGTCGGGCGGCACCCCCCCCCCCCCTCGGTGAGAGAGTGGAGACGACGAGAGAAGTGTCGCTATTTATAATTCATACTTGCGATGGCAGAGGTCTCCGTACAGGGGGGGGGTTGTACTTTTACGGTGTGACGGGATTGGCCCTTTTTTAGTACGGTATTACGGGATTTGACGAAAAAAGAGACGGGAAAACGGTATTTTAAAATCAGACGGTGACGGTATTCAGGTACATTTTTGCCCTGTACAAGCCGGTGTGACGGTGTTACTATTTTTTCAATTTTCGGGATTACGGGATTCAGCAAAAATTTTGCCGGGAAAACGGTATTTCGAACCCCTTCAAACCCCCCCCCCCCCGTACAGGAATTTTCTTATCAAACAGACAGTGCGTACCGAGTGTAATACGAAGCGATAAACGTGAGTTACACTCTGGTACAGAGTAATGAAAATATCGCAGTGCATGATGTTAAATAAACCTTTCTATTTTTTATTGTGTTATTGTTCTCTCTTGAAATTCAATCACCTCACTTTCCTGGGGGTTCCTTTTTCGTTTGCACAATATTTATTTCAGTCATGCATTTTTGTTTTTTCATTTTGTTTTGTTTTTAATTCTTCCTTTTACTTATATAGAAAACAGCGCACGCATGTCAATTCAACGGGGGAAAAAGCCATAAAATATAGAAAGAAATTTCAAAAAGGAAAACTTATACAAAGTAATACTTTTTCCCTCAGTCGAGAAAAAATAACAATAAAAACAATAACAATTTATATGAAAGACTAAAACGCGTGTTTAGAAACAATCCCTATTAGAAAGGGATTAGTTTTCCCTTTTTTTCAGCAAAAACAAATTATCCCCTTAAAGCGGCGAGTAATCTTTTTCGTCTCCAAAATGTTCTCAGGCAAAATCACGAAACACGTCTTTCTTGCATCTTGCACCAAAAAAAGAAATCATTTGGGGAGGGATAAATAACCTGATAACAGGTTATCTAAAGCTAAAGACGTGGGCGAAAATATACAATCTGAAGAATATAGTCGCGCATCTGTCGTGGACCGCGTAGAATTTCATTTAAGAAGAACGGGCCCGAGTGCAAACTCGAACGTGAAGGGTGTCATGGCCGACAACTATTGGGTCGGGAGAAGGTTGGGAGAAATGTCAAGTTCTCCCAAAAGCAAATTCAAATACAATACATTTTAGGGAAAGGAAGCATACAAAAAATTATTTTATTTCACTCAGCGTGTCGCGATAAGAAAACTCCGCATCTGTTATCAGGTTAAGGATAAGTGTGTAAGTAAATTCTGTGTTATACACAGTATAATGTACGTAAGAATAATGAGGCTCAAGATGAGTCAAAAAATAGGAATGGTTTAAGAACAATTCTAAGACTGTAATAATTAAAAAAAATAAGAAAGTTCGAATATCTAAAGATAGTGTAATATAATAGTAAGTCTATGTATCACTTTTTCCCTTCTGAGGCTCAAATTGTTTAGAAAATAAGAATAGACAAGCCTCAGCAAAATTTTACTTGTTCTTAAGAAGAAAATGAGTAAGTTTATGAGAAGAAAGCTGAGCCTTAGCAAAAATTTACTGGTTTTTTTTTTAAGATACTTTGAATTCCCTATAAGGCGAATTCGATAGTTTTGTTTCATTTCCGGCGATATTACCGAGTTTATGTATGTGTGTTCTTCTGCGACGGAGACGGTAAGGTTCTAATTTGTCAGTGCTTTTACCGCCATCCTCTATTTTGCAGGTCAGCACTGCAGTTTATTCCAAATTGCTTCAGTCACTTTACCGTCCTCGAAAGTACAAATACATAAACTCGCTATTAATACTTAGTTGCTAACACTGTAAGATCGACGGATTTTTATTACATCGATCGCGGAAAGTAAAAAACTCCAAAAACCCTTATTCTGTCTCCAAATAAGTAAGTCTGCGACCCCAGTCGGAGGCAACCCGAAGGTTCCTCATTCGATAGCTTTCTACGTGAAGGTACGGGAGGGCGCCACTCTTTCTCCCTGGATTGCTCGACTTACCCTTGATACTTATCTTAATTGCTGTGCATCAAGCAGAGAGGCATCAAGTACAATTTTGAGAATCTTTGGTATGACCGGGCTGGGGGTTGAACCCACAACCTTGCGAACCGTAGCCGAATGCTCTACCACTGCACCACGGTCGCCCTTTTCTCCAAATAATATGTTTAAACACCCATATAACAGCATAAACCCGTAATTAAAGTTTTTACTGGACAATGTTAAAAAGCGGAGCGACTAATAAATGATTTCTCAGGGTCTTTTTGGACGCATCCCTCCTGGACGGAAATATGACCTACCCAACACAAGTGGTAAAAATCTTTCCAAATTCATGATATGCACCACTGGAGAGTCTTCTGAGAACTTTTAAAATTTTCCACCCAATACGTCACTTAAACAGTTGGAAAAGTGACGTATTGGGTGAAAAAAAACTCCGAAAAGTTGCATAATTTCGTGAAGGCATTGCAGTGGTGCATATCATGAATAAAAGCTTAAAATAGTGTGATTGGAATTTAAAAGTGAAGCAACAATAATTACAAACCATTCCAATGAAGCAATTATTGACGTCATTATTGAAGGATACCATTTTTCTTTCTATGTTCCTGATCGTCCTGTTGCTCATATTCAGATGTGACAAACCCATAAAACTTTATTTCATAACCAGTCAAATTGGGTTATTATTCATGTTATGTTGTACGATGGTCATGTGACTAAAACTGAGGATTTATGAATTCATTAATATATGGGTGTGTAAACTTTCATTTGAAAATGCTGATGGACAATTATAACCCAATACCTCACTTTCAAACCCCAGCTGGCACACAACGTTGTTTCAACGTTCATCTAACGTTATATGGACGTTGTGAACGTTAAATAAACGTTGAAACAACGTTGTGTGCCAGCTGGGAAAGGAGCTGAAAGGCTTCTTACCAGCAATTCCGGACATTTTTTTCAAAAAATCTCTTTTGATGGATTTTTCTTTAAAGTTTGTATTTTTGTTTTTCTCTTGGTTCAAACTCGCTCGTCTTGCAACTAACCCTGTCCACCAACCAGCCCACCTTACTCTAACATAACAGAAACTCGGCATAAAGGTGCGGTGAGCGTACCAGTAAACTCTGGAAAGTCATTCAGTTGACCAAATCTGGTAAAACGAGCTTTGTTATTCGAAAATGTTGAAGAAAAATAAATAACTCGAGAACGAATCTTTCTGAACAGAAAAGGACTACAAACTTCGCAAAAAAGCACCCAATTTCAATGATGAATTGACAACCAAAATCAATATTATTCGTTTTTTGATACTTACTGATAGCGCTAGATAATACACCGGCATTGTCTGTTTTTCCGAACCCTTAAAATTACGCAATTCAAACTGTGTATTCTCTGGCGCCCATCAGTGACGTAAATAAAGCCTGGTATACACGGGAACGAGGTTGTCATTTTCCGATACCGAACCAAAAAAAAGGATTCTGAAATACAGAATAGTTTTTTTTGCAAGAATAACCCAGTTTCCACACAACGTTTTTTCGACGTTTATCTAACGTTCACAACGTCCATATAACGTAAGATAAACGTCGAAACAATGTGGGACAGCAATTCCGAAATCTCGTACATCCCCTACACGTCTGAGAGTTCGTTCAACCATCGAAAGTTAGAATTTACAACACCCACGTAGTTTGACACACTCAAAACAATAAGTACGCAAGGATACAGTTGCAGATATACCCTCAAAATATACAATGCTAAAACATGTGTAACGATACCCCTTTTATAGCATTCGAATGAAATAATTTAATAAATAAATGATGAAAAGAAACAAAAGAATTTCAATATTTTTGAAAGTCTACAACACCCACGTAGTTTGACACACTCGAACAATAAGTACCCAAGGACAGTTGCAGATATACCCTCAAAATATACAGTGCTAAAATGTGTAACGATACCCCTTTTTATAGCATTCGAATGAAATAATTTTATAAATAAATGATGAAAAGAAACAAAAGAATTTCAAAATCTTTATTAGGCCTTGTTCTCTCTGGACAAAGCGACAATTAATCTGACGTCATAGATTGAAAAATGGGGAAAGGTCTCCATGTTGTCTGTACACAGACCCAGTATCTACGGCTAATTTCAAAATTCATTACCGTAGAGGGTTTATTGTCATTGTCTTTTCTCATTTGATATTTTTACAGCCGAGAGTGTAAATTCAAATATGACGAAAAACGGCAATTCAGGAAAAAGGATTTAGCACCCAATTTATAACGTCTTACGAGAAAGGCTATTCTTAAAATGGACCAATGCAAGCACTCTCATTGGGTCTGGAATAGAAGCAGACCTTAACTGGTCTTAAATATCAAAGGAGACCTTTAGGGGCTGCGATAACGGACTTTTTGAAGGGTCTTATTTCAAATGAGACCATTGGGTCTGGAATAGAAGCAGACCTTAACTGGTCTTAAATATCAAATGAGACCTTTAGGTGTTGTGATTACGGAGGTCTCGTTTCAAACAAGACCCATGGGTGTCTAAACCCAGACCCTTAAAAGTCTTTTTCAGAACACAAACGTGGTCTTGATGGGCACCACTTAAGGGTCTTATTTGAATCAAGACCCTAGAGTCTGATTTGCAACGAAACCTTTTAGGGGCTGCGATAACGGATCGCTAATTGAGACTCCAAAAGGTCTCAGTAAAAACCTTTAAAACTGAGAGTGAGCTGCAGAGGTTTTTCTTCAGTTTTTTTCACATAATTTAAGTAGAAAACGTGTGATCGCTTACGTAAATCAAACTATATAATGGTAGAAGTAGTTACACAACTTTAGTCAAACTGGAAAACCTCTTTTTGGCTAACCAACTAACATTAAGCCTATCCAACGAAAATGGCAATCATTTCAGTATCTTTTTCATTTCATTTTTTCATGACCGTACTTAGAACAAAAATGGTACTTTATGCCTCTCACCTTGATGCTCAGCAACTAAAGAGACGGATCAAGGGTAAGTGGAGAAATCCAGGGAAAGGAGTGGCGCCCTCCCCTACCTTCGGGTAGACAGCTATACGAAAAGGGAGCCTTCGGTTAACTGCGGTCGCAAACTTACTTACTAAGTGGAGCAACCCATAATTCCGGATATATACCGTCCCGCTCATTAAAAGCAAGAACCCCATTTAGCAATTAGCTACTCCAAGTTATCTCTAAAGCCAAACTATTTTTAACAAGGTCACTGTGAAAGGGGCGTTACAAGATGGACGAAAGACTTCACACTATTTGCATTAGGGCAACTCATTGGAAACTCATTCCACAGGATTCAAGTGTTTCATTCGAAATCATTATTGGTTTCTTTTGGTTGGTTTTGTTCGTAAGGAGTTTGTGCAAATTTATGCAGGATTGCCTTAAATGGTCTAACATTACTAGTAAAAAAGTTTAATCTTTGAGAAAGACCATTGAAAACATAATCAGAGATTTATGTATTCAAGGAAAAGGTCTGATGTTACTTGAAAAGAAAATCTTATCGGAGACTTAAATCTCCCTTTAAATCATAACTAAAAGCCATATAGCGCTAAATCTCTATTTTACAAACTTTAGAGCAATATGGACTAATTTTTAAAGGATGGTTTACACCACGAAATGGACGAGGGGGTGCCGAGGAGATATGTTTTCTGCCTTTTTCTGCTACAATGTGTGTTCAGAGCCTTAAATATATTGGAGTAACAAAAATGAAAACATTGCAAAGCTAGGAAGGATTAGTGGCGCTTAAATTCCAAACGAAAAACAAGCAATGGCCTATCATTGTTCTTCAACTATCTTGCACAGAGATAAGCGGAATAGATCATGCAAATATTTATGTAAAGAAATGAAAATTATTATTCCAGCTCATCCAAAATATTTCGAAAGTTTATTATGAAAATATGTTAGTCAGCCGACCCTCGAGTCTTTCCAGAGATGCCGCAAAGGATGCAAAGGATTAAAAAAAAACAGAATTGTTTTCAGATCTCTAGAAAGGATAATACAAGACTGACGTGCTTGTAAGATGTGAACAGAAACTGGACCAAATAGTCCATGTACCAGTAAGGTCGACAATCTATTAAAATCTATTTGCTTGTTTACTACTACCGTGTAGAAACCATGTCAGCGGGATCGGACTTATTCCTTGGAAGTGGTTTCCACATCGTAGTAAGAAAGGGTGTACACTTTAAAGCGAATGGACTTCAATAGTCTGAGCCCCTTTGGTTGAGGTGGTGTGACGTCCAGGTGGTCTAGAAAATAAAAAATCCAGGGCAGTCTGGTTTTTCGGGTGTAAAAATCCAGGGTGATCAGTAAAATGAGGTTGAAAGTCCAGGGTGGTCAGTAAAGCGAGGTCGAAAATCCAGGGTGGTCCAAAAAATAAGCAAAAAAAATCCGATTGGGTCCCTGAAAAATTGCAAAAATAATCTTTCCAAAAAAATCTCCTTAAAATAGTGGGTACAAACAATTTTTTCTACATAACCCAATACTCGATACTTCATATAAAATGAAACCACGTTTATTTCCAAAAATTATCAATAAAAATCGTCAATACGAGCATACGAGCCATTACAATTTTAACTAAATACCTCGATCCAAATTCTACTTCTAATACCTAGTTATAGTTAAATCATTGACATTGAACATAGAAGTTTCCCACTTAAAGAAACCGTTAAAAAGAATTTAATGCCCAAGCTTCCTGTAACCCTGAATTTTTCAGTTCTTTAGAGTGATACTGTATTTTCAATTGAACGGCCGGATATGCCCAAATTACAGGGGGAGTACAAGCTTGGTGAGATGACAGGTATGTCCACTGACCTTTATATATCCCTGAGTAGTGCTGACATTAGGTACCACTTTTCAAAAAACTCCAATCAAAGATTTTTCTTGGCCTGGATTGAGAAACTTCAAGGGTATATAAAGTTAGGTAGGGTAGGTCAAGGGTATATAAAGGTCAGTGGCTACATCATCAAAAAGCACTCAAGAGAGTGGATTCAGCGCGCATATCATTTGCCAAATGGGTATGCCCAGATCAGTCCAAGTTCATAAATCGATCCTTTGAGAAACTGAATTTCAAATTTTGTCCAATTGTTTACGTGTTTATGACCCTTAGTGTTCAGTAAAAATTATTAAATTTTGGTCGAAATCTCAAGAATTTAAAACCATTTGAGGAAGTAAGTTTTCGATTTTTGCAATTTGGGAGTCCTTATAGAAGCATGTTTTTTCATGTTTTTTGTACCCCTTTCCATCAGTTGCAGTTTTTTGTACCCCTTTTCGTCAGTTGCATTTATTTGAATAAAGGGGTTTCAGATTATGGCAAAGTTATGCAACCTCCGCTATTATGGAAGAAAACATTCCAATTTGAAGACTGTGTGACATAACTTTACAAAATGAAAAAACTTCTATACACCTGTCAAACTTTGCGTAAAAGATACAGAAAGAATACTGATATTGGATTGACCAATATCTAAACAATCATCTGCCAGTTCGATACACCTACAGTATCACCCCTAGCGGCGCGGTCTGTATTTGAGGGAACTGGAAATGAATTTGTAAGGAAGGTTTTTCTCTCTGTGCACCTCATGTTGACGGCGCCACTAAGGGTTGATAGGTATATTAGAATTGATCATTCGTTGAACAAACCACTCAAAAATCGACGCTGAAACCGTGTAAGCATTCATTTGAAGTGTCATTTAAAGTTTTTATCAGGGAGTTTTATTTCATTGGTTCAATATAGAAAACAATTTCAAAATGAAAAATTTACAACTATAAAAGGCCAGTTGAAAAATAATAAAAAAATAGAGTGTATTTAGACAAGAACTTCTCACTTTTTCTAAGAACCAGCAAATTTCGGCAAAGTTTCGGCTATTGTTATTCTTTCGAAATGTTCAGGCTTAATGTTTTTTTGTAATGTACTTAAAAATTTCTTTAAAAAGGTTTTTTAAATTATTACAAATAACTAAAACCCAGCATAATTTCTAAATTCAAAGGCTTAGATTATTTTTACTCAGCCAAAATTTCTTATATGATTTGTCTCACTCAGCTAGTCCAAATGATGGATGAAAACAAAAATAAAAAAAAATTATCAAGAAGAATAAACAAAACAAAAAAATAAGCCACTTCAATAAAAACAACTCGATTCCTAGAAAAAAATTGTTGCTAATTTGACACGTAGAGTCTCCAAAAGCTATTAAAAAAAGACCTTTTTGACCAAAAGTAAGTAATAATATCAAGTACAGCGGAAACAACAGAAAATGTAGCAAAAGGTCTATCACGTTAAATTTCATCTGTAAAATGTGTTCACTTTAATTAATAATTCAAACGAATAACAACAATTTTTTAATAAAAAAGATAAAATTTATAATTAACAACGGGATGGGTGGCCAACACTTTAAAGATCGGCACGTGTGAATAAAAGTTGAGTAAATGCGTAAATCAGAATAATTAAGTGCGAACGTAAAAAAACAACTTTTGATTGAGTAAATGCGTAAATCTCACAAATTCTCGATGTGAGTAAGTGAATTTTCGTTTTGATCTTAAGTTTACCACGCTTTCTCGGATTTTTCGAAAATTTCTCCAATCTTTAAAAAAAATTAGTTTGCGTGTTTGTGTTCACCTCGTGACGCTCTCAATTTAATTAGAACGCAATGGCTCGAAGCCTTATTTTCTCAAGTACTTGTTCTGCCTGTTGTCTCTTTTCTACGTCGATGTAATGACTTCCTACGATTAGAATAGGCCGAACAGAATATCGGCCGTCTAAGCTAGATATAAATCATCCAAAAACAGGTGCGTAGGAGTACTCTTTTGGAAATCGAAAGAAACGCTACTTTAGTTTAAGGAGATACACCTTTTCGGACAAAAAAATGCCCGCGCGACTACGTTCGAAAAGGTGTATTCCATACTAAAAATAGAATACTACCATAGAGGAAATAAAAGACAAATGTACATGTCTCAGACATAGAGTGATACCTAACTGGAACAAACCATAATTCCCGTTCTTTTCTGAGAAAAAGAGCTTGGTAAGGCTAAGCATTGACATAATCGGAGCACATGGAAACATAAAATAAAATCACTTACTCTCTCTTGTCGGATTTCATTAGTCGTGTCATTGTTCAAGATCATTTTATGGTGCCTCATTTGCAGAGAAGAAAGCTGCTTTCCATTCATACTTAAACTTGACGATATCATGGGCTTCGTACTGAAAACTGACTTCAAATTGTCTGAGTCTCTAATCGGTGATAGCCTCGGCAGTATCTGACGTGTCGTTTCTGTTAGATCTAAGGATAGAGGTCTTAAAGGTCCATGATGGCCGTTCGGAACCCCATTTTTGGTAATGTCACTATCAGATGGGCTTTTATTATTCCGAATATTATGATTCCTTGGTAAAATTTTATCATTAAAAGTATCACCATTATAATTTATCGATCTCTCAATGTTACATGTCGTTCTTTGTTTATTATGTAAACCATTTTGCGTTGTTTCGTTCAAATTGATGCTCCTCTTGGCATTCGATAAAGTATTAAATAATGAAGTTGCTTGCACAGATGAGGGTTTATAATTATCAACGTTGATAGCTAAATCGTATAAGTACTGTCTGTGATCTACTGATGAGACTGGTAGTGTATTATTTGTAGCGTTATTGTTATTATTATTGATATTATAACTAAAAGGATAATCTAGCTGAATAGAAGCACACGTGGATGAAGGACTGGTGATGTTTGATGAGAGTTTATCGGGTGGTGGTTTGGCTGGGATGTTATTTTCCACATTGTGGTCATTGTAATACAGTTGTCGTTGTTGTTGTTGTCGCTGTTCGAAGGTTGGTTGTGTGGCGAGTGGTTGCATTATTGGTAACCAACACCACTGGAGATTCCAAGTCGTTTTGTTTCTATTGAAAAATAATCGGCGGTAACAATTATTCTAAAGAACACAAAACAGATTATTTTTCACCAACCTAGAATTCTTTTGCATAAGGTTCACTGAATTTTTTTTTTAAAGTATTCTGAAACCTTTTTGAACTTTAATTTAATCTCATTAAACATGGCATGTAGAGCAGATTTTGCGACTATAGTAGATCCAGTATACAGGTAGATATTAAGTAAAACTCTGTAAATATGAAAAGCTTAGCAAAAAAAAATAGCTAATTTCAAATTTTGGCAGGTTTTAGGCATTGATTCTTTTTTCAAATGATGACGTCGTCAATAATGACATCATCATTTTTGAAAGATTCTTCAGTAACAAGTTAACTTTTTTGGTTATTTAAAACCAACAAAAATATGGTTAGGCAAAACTTTTTATGACAGACTCTATCACGTGATTATGATGATGTCATCAAAGAAAATCATTTTTTACTATGAGCTCCAATCATCATGCTAGAGAGCGTATAAGTCAAGTCCATAGCACCTCTAGACCAAAAATTATGGAGGGTGATGAAAACACCCCACCCTTTGATATAAATCCCCCAAAAAGCTTGTTAATAATAGGGTTAAGATGTAAAAAAAATCCAGGCCCACATTACATAAACTAACCTCTCTCCCAATATTATAATCTAGCCAGGGGGGGGGTCGGTACTAAAATCTCAGACATCATGACATTTAGTGACGTGGTACTGCAAAAAAGCTCAAAAATAACTTTAGTACCATGTGTACTAAAATACCAAAAAGGGTGGTCCCTTAAAGAAATTTTTGAAAAATCTTAGTATTTTGTTCTAAAATCAGCCAAAATGGAGCATTTTTTTAACAATTTTCGAAAAAATCTTCAGAAATCTTTCAGAATTTTTCCAATTTTTTAAATATTTTTTAAAAATATTTTTATGTACAGTTCAGCAGCACAGTTTTAGTAATAAAAATTATATTATTTTGCAGATTGATGCACTAAATTCGACTAGGTTTGTAACAATGACCCCATTTTGGTAAATTTAAAGCCGTAAAAGGGCAAAAAATGGGTGGTATCTATGTTAAATTGCTCAAAATAATTTTAGTACATGTGTACTAAAATAACATTTTCGAAAAATAGGTGGGGGTATGTCAAAAATTAGCGAAAATCCTTTTAGTACTCATGTATGTCTTACATTTTAGTACTGACCCCCCCCCCCCCCCTGATCTAGCGTAAACAGAAAAGGCTGTAATTTTAAACGAATTCGATTTAGAAAAGCTGTTTTGTGCTCATTTACGAGATATTCAAGCTTGGGATATCATCAAATAGTGAAAAATTTAAAAGAATTTGGCAAATGGAGAAAAAATTGATGACAAAAAATTCAACTTCCTGTAGGATTTTGCTCTTGAAGTTGATTGATCTTAGAAAATAATCATTGTAAGTGAATTTACTTAAAATTATTTCAAAGAGACAGGCTTTTATATCTTGTCAATCGATAAATAAAACAATGATAGCAATCCAAAAATAACTTTTAAGTAACAAAAAAAGCCTAATAGAATGATCTTTAAACAAGGTAGAAATCACGCCTCAATCAACTTAAGAGAAATCCATTAATTTGTTTCAAAATCAAATTAGTCTATGAATAAACCAAAAACTGACAGTCATTAAAATAGATAAATCAGAGAAAATACGACCAATGAAATAATTTCCCACGAATGGAAGTTAAAATTTCCTTCCTTTCAAATGAATGACTGGTATACGTTTTTTATCAATAAACAAAAGCTACTTCCTATTCCGAGAAGAAATGGTCCAAAAACCTTTGAATCAAACAAAAAATATTTTTCATTTGGTAGTAAAACAATTGTATGACATCAATTGAAGTAAAAAAATAGACATCTTTGGATGGTTTTGACAAAAATAGCTCATATTTTCCTTTGAAATTCAGGCTCTATTCCTAATTGGCGGAAAAGCTGATAAGTCAACCACAGAATTTAATTTCAATTTATAGGACCTATAGGGTGATCAAAAAACAAAAAAACATGTACATAAGCTACACTATGGGAACGTTGCTTTGCCCCTGAAACAAGAAGTTCCTTTGACGTAAAGTTTTTCATTACTACTTTGAGCCTTAAGATATTTTCTTTACTTGATTGGTTGATTTTAATCTCTGAGTGTGATTCTAAACGTTGGTCCTTCTCGTTGAGCCAAAGTTATTTTTCATTAGGTGGAAATGGAAATCTGGCTCTCTGCAGAGCCTTACCCTACATGATATGAAAAGTACTCAAAAAGCTTTTCCTATTGGCTTTTTTGATTGGTTGGTAGTGAAAATAAAGTGTAAGAAGGTATGAAAATTTCATTTTTGACTTCAGGTGATTACTAAATAATCTTTTTAACTCAACATTTTATACTCAATGTAGTTGAAAATAAAATAAAAAACTCAAAGATGAGGACTATGCGAAAAAAATTTTTCAGGATAACTGGCATAAAAAATTGCATTCAATTTGGAAAACCCTTCTAAAGGTACAGAAAATCTTGCGCTTTCTTACAAAACAGCCTAACTTTCTGAAGCTTATTTTTTAACAATCTGGAATTGTTATCTTTTTCTGGTAGAAAAGTGGCAGTGGATGGCGCGCCAAAAGGGTTTTAAATACCAATTTTTTTTCAATACCAACTCTTTTTTTCCAATTATCAACTTTTTTTATCGATACCAACTTTTTTGATACCAATTTTTTTTAACAGGCCTAGGATTGTTGAGTTAGAAAACTTCGAGTTAGCATTTTCTGAGATTGCAATTTTGGAGTTAGGTAAATTATGACGTCATGAAAGTTCAAAAAAAAAAGAACCATATGGGATTTAATTTGAGGGATTTGCCAGATTGATCTCGCTCACTCTATCAAAATCTGAAAACCATTATTGTAGTACCGTTAACACCACAGTTTAGCTTTCTCTCTGAAATTAAACCTGAGAAGGACAATGAATATGCTATCGCACAATGAATGAATATGCTATCGCACATGTATCGCTCAATCACATTGCTATCAGAGCTAGGATACCAGAGCGTCTTCAGAGAAAATATTTACTCTCGAGAGCTTTGTACTCACGGTATTAAATTGCTATTCAATGTTGGAAAAAGATTGGCAGAAAACGATAGCTAACTATAACTCGACTTTTCATGAGTAGAAATTTCGAGATAGTTGGTTTTAACTCGAAAATCCTTTTATGAAAATGAAAAATCGAGTTGGACATAATTTGCATTTTCAAGATGTCATGATGTAGCTAACAAAAGAGACTTCTGGACCTAAAAAAAGAAGTAAGTAAAACCCTTTTAGCGCCATGTCTTAACTTAGTGCGCAAAACGACGGTATCCTATCAAGTGGTACCCTGAGTATTAGCTAGGCCAAGTTTTCAAAGAGAAAATATTAACCTTTGAGGACAAGGTAAGGTTTTCCAATCGGAAGGCGGTGCATTGCAAAACGTTCGAAAATTGTCAATCAAACTTTATTTTTAAAACCCAGAACACAGAAATCGAATCAAAGCATTGCAGAAGAAAAGAATTTCGAGTGAAAAAATGAAGTGAGAGAGACGTGATGATCAAATTGATTAAAGTTTTTTTGTTATATATCTATCCTGTCTGATCTGAAATATAGGATCTATCAATAGAAGAATAGCTACCGCAAAGCTGTTTTTTTTTCGAGTGCAGTTGCTGAAATTCAGAAGTTCTGCTGTGCTGCTAGTACTAGACAAAAATATTTGGCTGGATATTTTGTTGTGGTTTGGAGAATAAATAAAGGCAAAGACTTTGAGAAAGTCTAAGTCTTTGATGAGGGTGAATACTTCCAATGACACCCATAGCCCTGATGCAAATGTTTCACTCGATCCAAGTACTCAAAATTTGCTTTGGACCTGGAGGAGTTGGAGAGGAAATGTTTTAGATTCGATTCCTAACTTATCACACTACAGTACAGTTTGCGATGAAGAAGTTACAATATTTACTTCCAGTGATAGTGATCCATTCTTGGCTTTTTTGCTGCGTTTTTTAGGAACGATTGAGTCTTGCAAAAAATGGTAAGTCTTTTAATATTTTAGATAACAGCTGGCATGAATGAATAAAGTCGCCCAGCTTTTTTTATCCCAAATGGAATGAACTTTTTCTATGTTTGAAGATTTTCTATGAGCCCTATTCCTAGGGAATAAAACACTCAATTTGTGTGTCATAATATGTATTCATTCTATTAAGACAAGGTTAAGCGTGAGGCTGTAGATCAAATCTGTGTTTTGACTGAACTCAACAACCTTTTAAAGGTACAGTCTGTTTATCGCAACAACTTATGCTTAATTCAAAATCCAATGAGTGTGTTCCATCTTGCTTCATAATAAAATTGTTTCTTTAAAAGATAATCTGGAGAAGAGAATTTACGAATTTTACGGATTTTACGAAGAGAAGGAGTGTAAAATGATGAATAAAGTTTTCTAATTTGTGGTTTAAAAGAGCCTGGTATCTGGGGGTCTTTTGTCTTCATCATAAAGTATGAAAATGTTATCAAAAGGGACTGAAAAATTGCCCTCACTGATTTGACCCATACGCCAGTTAGGTACAATTGCAAGGAAAATCTAGTTGAGTTAGCAAGCTATCGCAAAGTTCCATACAGTGAGATCGGGTAACTTGCATCAGTCCAGACGATCTCAATCGAACGGAATCGAACCAGTCGAACCAGTCGAACCAAATCGAACGCAATCGACTGATTGAAATTCGATTGTCGAACGCAATCGAATCTCAATTGAACGTCAAAATTCTGGGTAATATTCGATTGGTTCGATTGTTGTTCGACTGGTTCGATTGTCAACTCCGTTCGATTGAGATCGTCTGGCTTTATTCTTGCAGCTTCCCAACACAACATCCAAGGTCTCAAACATCACAAGACAAGCCGAATGAAATTGCTTTCGATTTCCCGTAGAAATTATGCGATGAACAATCCGGGGGTCAATGAATCAACGATCGAACGCAATCGAATGTAATCGAACGCAATCGAATATCAATCGAATATCAATTGAATCTGAAAATTGCGGTAATATTCAATTGAGATTCGATTGCGTTCGACAATCGAATTTCAATCAGTCGATTGCGTTCCGATTTGGTTCGACTGGTTCGATCGTCGATTCCGTTCGATTGAGATCGTCTGGATCAGTAGAGGCTAACATCCATCAGTAGAGGCTAACATACATAGCCCTCAAATGAATCACCTAGCTGGTCATTAAAATACAAAATTAAATCAAAACAAGAATGGTAGAGTAGAGCTGCAAGCGGAGCTGCGTAGTTAATTTGTTTTGAAATTTTGCTGCTTAGATACGATTGGTCAGTCATTTGAGGGCTATGCCATGTTTGCCTCCACTGATGCAAGTTACACCCGATCTCAGGGTATGTCAGTGAGATGAATGACCTATCTGGTCATTAAAATACAACTACACAGCTCCGCTCACAGCTCTACTCTACCATTTTCGTTTTTATTTAACTTTGTATTTTAATGACCAGCCAAGTCTTTCATTTGAGGGCTATGCATGTTAGCTTTCACTGACTGATGCAAGTTACCCGATCTCACGGTAATCGTTCCACTATTCATTTCCCCACGAACTTGTCTGAAAAAGCAAATCAAACATGATCCGCAACCTCATCTAAGCCAAACCGTGAAATATATCTAATTTGCGAGCGTTTTAATACAAGAGATATTGTTTAAAAAACACACTTTGTCTTCACAGCTCGAACGGTTAGTGTAAAACACAGGTCACAGGTCACAGGTCACGGGTCACGGGTCACAGGTCACAGGTCATACAAATTACAGACCGGAAAACTGTAACGCACTCGTAACATACAACCCATAACATACAACTCATAACAAAAGTTCCTAAAAATATTATATGTAATGGAAATGTAATATCAAAATATGGTATTTAGAAGACTTAAACGACAAATCATCAACCCCAAAAATTGACAACAAATGACACTTAAATTATGTAAATAATGATGTTATCTCAAAGTATGAGGTTTTGTACACCAATTAACAATAAAATATTTATCATGCGTAATAGGATGCCGACGCTGCAAGTGGATATAGATTGACAGGTTTTGAAAACAATAAATACTCCAAGAGAGCTGTTTTAGAGAGATGAAAATAGTGACGTCATTTTATCAAAAATACGAAGCAGGGGATAAAATATTAAAACATTTTATAAATATAATCCCATTGACGCTATTTTCATCAATTCTTGTTATCATACCCAAGGTGATGCAGGAGATAAAATGAGATATGACATTAGTGATTGTGAAATAGCTATTTTCCTGTTAGGGGCTGTTTAAGGCAAAGGTGAGATCGATATTCGAATATTTCTTTATTCTTTTATATAACATTCGTAACATGCATATAACATTGAAAAGATAACTTTTTTGCATGTGTGATATAGATGTAATATATAATACAAGTATTACAGGTCCGTGTTATACACGGCATAAAACGCAAAATCACGTGGTAAACACGTGGGTAGATTTTTAGCTTTAAAATAGTTCTAGATCAATAAAATACCTTTGGAATTATATCATTGACATTAACAACTGTTTTTCAAACATTTTCTTTGTGTTTTACAGTAATCAAAGCTGACCTGTCAACACTGACCTGTGACCCGTGACCTGTGACCTGTGACCTGCGTTTTACACTAACCGCAGCTCGAATGTGTGATACTCACGGTAATCATCAAGTGGGAGAGTCTGGTATTTGTGGTTCAAAATTATTACAGCTATCATAAAATCACCATAAATATTAATTGATTAATTAATTTCAAATAATTAGGAAGATGGCTTTAAAAGATCAAGGATATTTATTACCTGGGTCTTCATTTTAAAGAAAATCAGTGATTCTGTGTAAAATATCTCAACTCGTTCAAACTATAGCTCCACAATTTGGTCGAAAAAATCGTGCAAGGTAAGCTACCATTTTACTTTTAATCCTCGCGCGCGTTCCCCTAAGGGCCACGGCGCTACGACGCCGTAATGTACCTGGCCTCGCATTTCATGAGAGCGACAAGCGTAAATGCCTTTTTTATAAATGTTGATAGGTGTTCTTGCTTGTTTTTCTCTTTTTATCAATTAAAAATCGTTTTTCTATTTTTAAATTCAATGAAAGAAATAAGTCAAATTTTTTCTGTGCAGCCACGATCCTGAAAATGCAACAATATGGCGGAAATCAACGAAAATTCTAACAAGGAAATTCAATAAAATTATGGATATTGCACACCCAATAACTGTTTAACAAACACCATCATAGCAGATAACGACACCTTACAATGTAAGAGATGTGATAGACTTGTCCATTTTGCTTGCTCTGAGCTCACGGCCTATCAGATTCAGCTTTGTCTGCAATATAAAAGCCGGCGCTTCGAATGTGGAAATTGTGTTACAATAACAACTCTTACTTAAGAGGATTAAAACAAGCAGACAAAAAGCTCGCAGTAACATCACAACGAAATAAGCAGATAAAGATGAACATCATGGATTGAAATTAGGTTTCAACGAGAGAATAACCTCTCTAGTAGAAAGGAAAGTCGAGAAGCCAATGAATAAAAAAGACGTCAACAAAGAACGGAACAACAAACGATCTGAAACACAGCTCAACAACACAGAAACAAAAAAACAATCAAATGCAGAAGTCACCAAAGAACAAAAACAAGAGATGACCATAAAAAGTTTCATCAAATCAGTGAATGAAGAGGAGCGTTGGCTCAAATCAACCAAGTGCAACATCATTGTGCATGATTTAGGTGAAAACAAGCACGAAAACGAAGAGGAGCAACGAGTTGGTGACAAAGATTTTATAGAAAGAATACTGAAACAAAAAATGGGTTTCGATGTGACGATAAACAAGGTAGAACGCATAGGTGCTCGTAAAGATGAAATCATATGGAGACTATTAAAAGTTACTTTCGAGAGTGAAGAAGATAGGATTAGAATACTTGCATCAACCCACAAACTAGATAAAGATAATTTCAGAGTATCAGACGATTTTTCAAGGAAAGTACGTGAGATGATAAAACAATGGCATTATAAAGCAAAAAAAAAACATCGAAAGAAAAAGACAAAAGTCATATATGGAAAGTGAGAGGTAGTCCTAGGACTAAACTCTATTTAAAGAAATTTACGACGGAAACAACATGATTGTGAGAAGAGTGGGTTAGAGGCCCATGTGCCTAACTGTAAGACTCTATAACAGAATTGACAAACGAATGGAATGATAAGATCTATAAATTGTAAAGATGTAAGATTGTTTATATTTCATAGAGGTCAATAGACCTGAGAAATACACTTCTACCTGAGAAATACACTTCTATAAATAAATAAATAAAACTAGCCATAACTTTCATTAAGGTGCCACCGCAGCAAAACGAACACATAGATTTGAATTTGCGTTCAAAAGGAATGATCTTAGCCCTACAGTAATTTTTGTTAAGAGTGACCTCTCATCTGAGACAAAATTCTTTCAAATGCTAACAAATGTGTCAAGGGAGTGATTTACAGTCTACTTAGAGTGACATCCGTGCCTTGTCTTACACGTTTTTTATAAGAACAATTTCATAAGAATACGAGGCTGAAATTTGGCCAAAACCTAAGAACAAATTAAGAAGAATCTGAACCTCAGATTTCAGACATTACTGAGAAGTACATGTTTCCATTTTGATTAATATTGACATTTAAGGCTGAAAAACTCATATAAATTTAAGGGAAGCCCAGCCAGAATCATATGACTTACTGGTTTTTTCCTATAAAAAGCGTATATCTGAAGATACTGCTCTTCATATGTTATTTTACTAATGTACACGTTTAGCAACATAACTGTTGGAATACTTTGAGTAGAGTAATGAAGAGCGCTTAATAACTACTTGTGGTATAAAAAGGGAATTTCCCAGAAAAGGGAATTTCCTTAGATTTATTAACTCTCCAGGGATAAATAAAAGACAAACTGAGATTTCAAAATGAGTAATCAGATCAAAAAGACTCCGGTAAAGTCTTTTTGATGATGATAAAACAATAGAGAGACCGTGACATAAGAATGCTACCGTTAATAGAATTCTTGCGCCAGGTGCCACTCTTTAATTTGATTTTCAAGGGGAATTGGATTTTCATCGAATAAGGGAGCGTATCGAATAGTACAGTATAGCGTCTTTAATAGGAGTTTCTTGTTGACGGTGACTTTCAATATTATCGAATAATGGAGAGCATATAATAGTAAAACGTCGAATAAGAGAGCGTCAGCCTTGTCTTTCTTCCATTTTTCCTGATGGTACACACGTCGTTCGACACGTTCCGACCATTCCAAGTTTCCCTGATGTCTAAAGGTCACTAGGTCCACTCGAACCCAGATCGAAGAATAATGATGATTAAGGGCCGCAAAAACAACAAAATATCAAAGTTTTTTGCACTGTGAGGGCAGAATTTCAATTTCGTACTCAGGCCATTTGCACGAATTTTTTCAATCGTTTGGTGGCATTTTTTTTTTACCAACGAATTTTTATAGCCAGTGATTTTTAATTTAGTAAATTTTAAACTTTTTGTTGTTAAAAATTCAATACTTTTATACTTTATACTTTAAATTTTAGTTTTAAACGCTACTCACGTTGTCCAAAAATGAAAATAAATGCAACAATCAAAAAATTTATTTCCACATCTCAACCTTAATATTCCTCCTAAAAGTTACTCGGCAAAAAATACGTCTACAAAAAATATTCGCAGTCGGAAAAAAATTACAAAATTATTACCTAAGGAAAATAGCGTTCGCGGGAAGAAATTTTTGCGGAATTCAATTTCGTGGTTGACCGATTTTTTGTTTACAATATGGTCAATTTTGCCCTAAAATGCCCGATTTTTGAGATAACTTTTTGAATCCTAAGAATATTTCGTGTTTTGCGAAATTAAATTCCGCAAAAATTACCAACGAAGTTTTTCAACGGCGAGTTTTTTTCTGTTCTAGAAAAATCTAATTTGGCTATAATTTTGATTTACTGCAACCTAATTGAAATCCCCAATCCATTAAGAATAACACTCATTTTATCAACATCTATTAAATAAGACTATTGATACATTGTTCAGACATATAGAAATATAGAAATATAGAAATATAGAAATTTGAAAAAATAGACACCAAGAATCCTCCAAAAGCCTATTTCGTAGTTTTGCGAAATATGTAAATCACAGTCTAAAGCCAACATCATTCTAAAACAAGGTGTGTTTAAAGTTCAGGTTTTCCAAAAAGCATCCTTACTTCATGGACTTTATCAATACAGTTTTTGTTTTTCAAATTCGTGTTAATTCGTTAAAAGTGTAGATATCCTACTCAAAGACGTACTTCCCGATTACCGAAGTTGACCAAAGGAAGCACCCTAGTATTCACATCGCAGACCACCTTTCACCAAGTTTTACCTAGTGCCGACACACTGACCTTTATATATCCCTGGACCAAGCTATATCCCCCATCTTTGATCGAAGTTTTATTTGAATTGGTACCCGTAAAATAGCCATTGCAGTGCTCAAAATCAACGTCTACCGGCGCTACATCTTCAAAAGTTTTCGAGGGAAAGTAGATCTAGCGCTCTCGATGCATTTACACCGCTATTGAGTAGTGCCGCCATTAGGGTATCACTTTAAAAAAAATCCGATCAAAGATTTTGCTTGGCCAGGATTGAGAAAATTGGTCCAGAGTATAGAAAGGTCAGTGAGTGCCTACCACATATTCATCACATCTAGGCTATTTGCTTTAACACCATATGAAGATCCAAACTAAATTTCATTTTAGGAGAATTTTGTATACAGTGTAATCAACCAAAAATAAATGCAAAAAATACTGTGAGTTTGTATTTATATTTACCTTACTCCTCGTTGTTTGTTTGTTTACCTTGAAAGTTCGAAACAAATCTTTGAGACTTTATTTTCGATACACGTTGTTTTTTTTATAAGAATAAACTATATAAGAACATAAGCCTTCACTGGCCAAAATGTTAATAGCAAGTTAAGAACATTTAAAGGATTTGTTAACTCTAAAACACCATGCTCAAGAAATGGCGAAAAAAAGAACATGTTAAGAATATTTTTAAGCTTAAAACTCAAAAAGTTAGGAACATCTGAAGGCTTCAAAAATCTTGGATATTCTTATAAAAAAACTTATACTTTGTTTACTCCTTACAAGAAATCCCTAAACCGGTTCTTTATAAGAAACATGATCAAAATGGATTCCCAATTAAGATTCGGAAGATGTTTATTTGAACGTGATAAAATAGAATATAAAGAACAACAAAAAACTAAGATTTCACACTCGAAAAAAAACTTTTGCAAACTCGAAAATTCAACAAATGAAGATGTAAATATCCCTCAAGATGATCCAAAAAAATATAACCCCTGTTTTGAAAATTTTCATACAGTGAAAAAGTACATTCTAAGAAAAAAGTTAGTACCAAAATTAGTTGGGTAAGAATTATTTACTCTTTCACCCCGTTTACGCAAACACAATTTCATCATGCATGCCAAGTAAATTAGCACAAAAAAATAAATACAAATATCAAGTCAATACAGTAAAAGGGGAACATAGTGACAGTTACGTATGAAAATTCTTGATATTGACAGCCCGTGTCATTAGGTTTGGAAGCGCGTCTTAATGTCGTCAAAAGTTTTGAGACGAAGTACAAAAGAAAAATTCTAGAACATTTCTTTAAAACTGTGCCAAAATATCTAAGAACATAAGGATCTAATTTCAAAATCACCCATTAATTTGATGAATAAATAAACACATTTTGCGTGAAAACTGGTGCATTGGACAGCCCGAGAACATACTTGTCCGAATGTCTCGAAATAAACATTAGGTTAATGTTTATTTGATTGTATTAGGTGGTTTTAACTAGACCAACATCATATTCGGTCCTTATTTTAAATGTAGCATGAACTTAGGGCGTGCACAAAGTCCAATACACTTTTTTATAAGAGCACCCAAGCCTTTGGATGTTCTAAGCTTTTGAGATTTAAAATGTTCTAAAAGTATTTTTAAAATGTTCTAATTTTCACAATTTTTGTGAGACATTTTTCGCAATTTCCTAAGAAGTTGGGTGTCCACGAAGTCTAAGCCTTAAAATGTTATTAGCTTTTTCGTAACGTTTTTGCCATCGATGCCATGTTATGTTCTTATATAATTTATGAAAATACGTCATAGCGTCAGCCTGGATTTAGCTCCCAGGCAAAAATTAGATCCCCCCTGAGTTTTAAGTCCCCCCAAAGATTTATGATTTTTTTGTTAGCCTGTTAGACTTTTGACCCTAGACACTTTTAAAAGATTGATCCAGTAAAAAAGGGTTTTCCAATGTAAATTGCGTTCAGTTCTAAGTTTAAGCTAAAATATTTTGCACACTTTCTATAAAAACATTGCGCCGCAGGTGAAGCCATTTGAGTAATTGAAGCCAACTATTAAGCTGAATTATTTTAGCCCCACGTTAAGTCATGAGATTTTAGCTCCCCCCCCCCAAGTACATAGGTCCCCCAAAAAAAGTGGTGTACTTCCAGCCCCCTCCTTTTTTGGGAAAAATTTGCATAGTGCAAAGGGCGTTTTTTCCAAAACATTATTTCGTGTAGCATAAACGAAGTCATCTTAATTTGCGTAAACAAAAAAGCCAAGAGCTGTCAATGGCTTTTACGTCATAGGAGGGCTTGTTTGTCTTTATTTTCAATGATTTCGAATTATCTTTTTTTAAGCAGTAGGCGCATTTATTTTAGATCAATGACCAGGTTAAAATCTATCTGAAGTGGTTCTATCACATATTATTAACAATTTAACAATATCAGCGGTTATCTAACATAAGTTGTCTAAGACGTGATGTCCGTGAACGTTTGAGTTGTAAAACCTGCGTTCGAAAATATGTACTAGTAATTTGAAAATACAGTTGATGCTCTCTAATTCGACGTTCTACTATTCGATAGGCTCCCATATTCGATGAAATTTAAAGTCCCCGTCAACAAGAAACTCTCATAAACGACGCTCCCTTATTCGATAAGCTCCCTTATTCGATGAAAATCCAATTCCCCTTGAAGATCAAATTAGAGAGCGTCAACTGTATTTTCTTTATTTTTCCATTAGACATAATCTTTTGGACTGTCACTAATTTCTAACTTTCAAAAAAAAACGAATTTTTGTAGCCCTGAGTGACAAAGATACGTCACATACACGCTTTTTTATAAGAACAAACTATATAAGAACATAAGGCTTCGATAGCAAAAATATTCAGAACAAGTTAAGGCTTTGCGGACTCTAAAAACAGCAAATCTCTTAGGAAAATGGACAAAAATACATAAAAAATGGGAAAAGTCAAAAAGTTAAGAACATCCGAAGGCTTCAAAATTTTTAGATGTTCTAATAAATAAAAAAACGTGTATGATAGTATTAGCTACCGGTGATGAAAATAAGAAATTACAAAACTGACCTGACAACACGAACCGCGAAAACTGTTTCCACTTTTTGCGGTTTGACGCAATTCTGCTATGACGTTCACTTTTTTTGCTAATTTAGACTACAGTAAACCTTTTTTGGTCATATAGAACCCTTACTTAAAAAGTAACAAATTTAGTATAAAAATCTGTAAAGATGACAAGTATTTTGTAAATATCTGGTTGGTTATGTTCTTGTGGATGTAAGGTTTAAGCGGTACCGAGGAAGTATCATTGAAGTCGATAGTTGAGAATCTGTCGGATATAAATTATCTCAAGCGGTCTTTGGAAGTGTCTCCACTCTAATTTAATTGTTTTGTCTTGAACCGAATTCACGTTTTTTATAAGAACAAACTATATAAGAACATAAGGCTTCGCAAGTCAAAATGTTAAGAAAAAGTTAAGAACATTTTAAGGTTTTGTTAGACAGGAGAACCGTCCTGTATTTTCATAATATGATGTATACAGGACGGGTATGACCTGTGAGGCAGATTTCTGCCTCAAAAAATTTACAGTGGGAAATTCGAATTTAGCGATGTCCTCACTTACTAAAATAAAAACCAAATTTCGGATATTGCGCTTTCTTTAAGAAAGTGTGACCAGTAAAAGAATAACAAAATTTGATTGGCTATGTTTTCAACCGTTATTAGGAGCCGGGAAATTTAAACTCTCAGCCCATACCATGCTATATATTTCGCCATCAGTATATAGAATAAGAAATCATAGCATGGATCTCCAGGCTAAGGCTTTGTGGACTCAAAAACGCCCTATTTCTTAGGAAAATGGTCAAAAATATTCACAAAATGGTCAAAATAAGAACACGTTAAGAACATTTTTAGACTTAAAACTAAAAAAGTTAAGACATCCGAATGCTTCAAAAATTTTAGATGTTCTTATGAAAAAACGTGTATATAAATTAATGGATGAAAAATATCCTGAAGATATTTTCTCATTGATAAAAATTTCTAGTTTCATTTTTTCGGAAACCTTTAAGGCTTTTAAGGAACATACATGGTCCTGAATTGTAGGGATGTAAGAGCTTAATAAAAAATGTCGAATTTACTAAATTGCAGATTCTTGAGGCAATTTCAAAGTGGCTTTTCTCCGAAAACGGAAGATCAATCGATTGAACAATTTTTTAGTTACCTATACTTATGGTAGGTATGAAAAAATCATTTTCTTCCCCATGATTATACCGTGATACCCCAAAGAAATCGTAAGACCCTCAAACTTCTATTTTAAAGCTCGTTTACGGTAGTGGCAAATAAAATCTGAAAATCGACTTTCTCAAAACATGGTCATATTGAAGATCAAAATGTCACAAATTTGATGGAGATTTAGAAAAATATTGGTACCCTAACGTCAAAAATGAAGTTAATAAAATGTTGACCCTTTTTGATAACAAACAATTGCATTATGGGCATGAAATCCTGAAAAATACAAATATTGTTTTGGAAATAGATTTCTAGCAAGCAGCTTTCATCAATTGAAAACGTTTCAGCACCTTAACTGCAATTTAACAGATTCAGTAAGTTGTGAGTAAGGGGTCAATGTTTGTAGATTTTAAGGTGTAATGATGTAGGTTTTAAGTAAGATGTATTTTGATTTTAACGTACAGTTTTCAAAATATTTAGGTACAAATGATCTAATGGTAACATTATTAACTTTGCAGTGAATCACTGATCAAAATTTGAGACCAAAAGAACTATAAAAAGTTATTTGAGAAAAACCATTTCGTAGGTTTTAAGGCGTAAATAGCTAACAAGGCAATTTTTCACTTCCTCGTGAAAAATTGAAAACTGTTTTCTACGAAACAACATCCTAAACAACGTACTTTCAAAACAAAAAAATTCAGTTAATACTTTTAGCGCCGCTCTAATTCCTAAAATTGACAAAATATGAGGAGGTGATAAATTAACAGAAATCGTAAAAAAGTTCTCTTTTTGCGAAAGAGGAAACATTTTTTTGACATGGCAAAATTAACAAAATATAACAATTTCTGTACGTAGATAATGAAATCTTACATCAAACATACCTTAAATACCTAATAAACGAGAATAAGTATGGTGGAAAAGCTTTATATATCGTATGATTACATTTCATCATGGATATTCTTGTATTTTCGAGAAATTTCACTCTGAAATATTCTTAAGGCATTCCTAGGCTGGGATCCAAATCCAACCTAAATTCGACATACTTGGACCAAAACTATGGCATTATGGAAGAATTGAGCATTTCTTGGAGATAATTGGTATTTTACTGATATAAAAACCCCGCAAACGGCAATTTTTAGGTTGATTTGCCAAATTTTATCATGTTGATATCCTTAACGTATTTTTAGTTTTTGGCCAGTTTCATAATAAATATGTTAAAAAACACGTATTTGTTCCTTTCTGGTATTTGACTTATCAGAGCTTGATTTTGAATAAATGAGAACTAATTTTTGTTTTTCTTGCTTGAAATGTTTGAAATGATTTTTTATAAAGACATTATATTCCGTTGAAATAATAATTGAGAGGGAAAAATAATTCCAATAATTTTTGAAAATGAGTACAGAGGCACTTCGAAGCCTTCTTTTTTTTCCATATAATTCCTTCAATGATAATAACTGCCCTTTAGAAGGTTTCCTTTTATTCTTCCAAAGTCAACCAAGAGATTTGTCAGAATTGCTCTAATATTTTCCATTTGTAATTGATAATTTTGACCGTGCCATTTTCTAGAAATATTTCCTCTGTCATTAAGTATAATACACCCCTGTGTCACAGACCCCCGCCCCGGTGGAAAAATAGGCCAAAAAATCGCCCACTATATTTTCAACCCCATTGGGAAATTGCCCTATGATTCTATTCTCATTGAAAATTGAATGGAAAAAATTGGACTCCAAAACCATTCCCACTGGAATTTTTGAGCTGGAAACAACATATTTTCTATCCCCATTGGGATTTCGATAGAAATGTTCATCGCCACTGAGGGAAAAGGTTCCACCGGGGCACTGAGACAGAGGTGTTATAATGTAAAATACCATTGTCATGACCCAAAAATACAGAAAAACATTTCCTTGTATAATAATCAAAAATTTCACTTTCAAGATACTGTACATGGCTTATATTGAAACAAACGAGTAATCAATCGATAGAAATAGTGGGTGACTTACAGACGAACACTTTGGATGTTTAAAGACCTGTTTTTATTTGAAGCTCGAATATACATCTAGTGGAGAGTTTAGCATAGATTTGGACACATGTCCAAGACTTTATGTCAATAAAATCAATTAGCTCTGACAGCAACCAAACACTTGACAATAAAAATTTTAGAGTAATTTTTGAAATTTTCATATTTAGTATTGAAATGGGTCATAATCCATATCATAATCACATTGAAAAATAATTTCTAATTATTAATCAAAGTATTATTCAGGCATCTTTACATAGGCATCTGTGATTTGATCTAAATTTTTATTAGGAGGGAATACTTTGTAGAATTTATACTTGAAGCTCCAGACAGTTTAAAGCAAGGCAGAAAACAAAAATTTTAAGTAAATGACAATTGAATTGAGGTGAAAAAAGTCGAATAAATTTGTTCCAACTAAAACAAAAATGAAGTGGAATTTTCCGCTTAAAGAACTCAAGGAGCGGTTGATATCAAATTCGAGAACTTCAGCTCCTCAATATTCTGAAAAAAATGCAGCCGAATTCAAAACTAATGACATACAAATGCTGTTGTGGAAAACAATAAATTGAAATCACCACCATAGATTTTAAACCTCCGTCGTATCCGCAAAACTTAAGTATTTCCCGCCATTTTATGATTTTGCTTCGCGGATAAGTGACTTGATACAGGAGAATAACAAATGAAAAATTCACTTGCAAATTCATCAGAAACCTTTTCCAGCCAGTCAAACCATTGAAAAAAGCCAGAAAAATCTCGCCAGTGCCATAGATGAAGAGAAAGTGGAGCTAAGAAACTAAAGAAATCAAAAAAAAGATCATGACATCAACAATAGCTCAGATAGAGCGTAGATACTAAAAAACCATATTGAGGAGAGAAAGGAGTGATTGTAAAGTGTTTTCTCTTTTGTTGTTTAATCACTTCCGGACATTTCGCAATTTGTTTATGCATAGCTTTGACTCTTAAATTTATATAACAGCCGGTTTCAGACTAGTAACAGTTGGCAATCTAGGCAAATTACATTGTCGCTTTGATCACCTTGTGCCAAAAGTATCGTCCTAACTTTAAATCTAAATTTGTTTGTGTTGAGTTGATTCGCCATTTCATACAACACAGCTGGTGCCAGACTATTCTGTTTACTTTCAACTTAACAGTGTCCAGTGGATGATGTGGGTACTTTGGTATGAAGATAGTATAGTCTTAACTTGTGATATAAACGGCTCTCAGTTGAAATAAAGATAAGCTTTGAAGCTAAAAAAGAGTTTAAATCAAGCAAGATAGACATTGCAGCTAAAAGATCGACAATTCTCCGTCTAGTATATGTATGAAATCTTTCCTAAAGTTAGGTGCTGGCTGACTTAAAACATTAAGTCAGAGGCGAATAGAATTCAATATCAAAATAAATGGAATCATTCATTGACATGTAAAATATCGCATAGCAGGGAATATTGTATACAACGTATACCTTTATGATGACATATCGATTCTAATTTTATACAAGAAAACAGTTTTTCGAGAGCTAAAATAAAGGAAAACCATATTTTTGAATGCTTGATTTTTCCACAACACGCTTTTTTCATAAGAATTTACTTTATAAGAATATTTATTATGAAATGTGCCAAAAAATTAAGAATATGGTAAGAATACCACCATCAGGGAATTTGGAACTGAACCTAAGAATACCATTTTTAGAGCATCTTATCATCATGTAAATTGCCAATTATTACCCAGCAATGCTAAAAAAAATTTGCTTGAGGGTATGTATTACATGCTAGATTTTGGCTAGGTTTGGATCCAAACCTAAGAATACCATAGGAATATTTCAGAATGATTTTCCCCAAAAAGTAAAGAATATTCATGATGAATTGAAAAGAAACCATTCTCATAAAAAGAAGCGTGTATGCTTATATCAGATCAGGGATAAAAATATTATATGAAGCTGACACATGGATTGTTTATTATTCAATTGTTTTTCTTGGACAAAGTGAAATAGACTGTTTTAGGCTAAAACGAAGACATGAAAGATTTAGTTTCACTTACAAAACATTAATGTGTTGGGGTCAAAGCAAGACACTGTCCCAATATGAAATATGTGTCTGATATAAAACGGGAACACTTATGTAAAAACAAAACCTTTAATGTATTGGGGTCAAAGTAATTATGGGGTAATTTTTGTAATGAGATTCTATTTTAAATTTACGTAATATCCTATAAAGCTTTTATGTACTGATTATTCCAGGGATGTTTTGAGAAAATGAAACTGCTTTACAACTATTTTCATAATGTCATCTCATTTCCGGCGAATGGTTTCTTATATAAAACCATCTATTTGTGTCGATGCAATGCCATTCACTTTTGTAAATAATTGTGTAGATAAAAGAAAAAGCGGAATAAAAGTGGATGAAAATAAAGCTGCCCAATATTCAGTGATTAATCGAGTCATTGCTGATGAACTGATTCCAATAACGAACAGTTGTTTTTGATACCAGATTTGGTGGACTATTTATTTGGTGGGATTATAGGACTCGCGATAATTGGTTATAATAAACCCCTGTCACAGTGTCCACTAACTGATCCTTGTTGACAAATTTAGAGAGGATGGGAAAATTCGAACGAAATAGCTGACAGAAATTCGAAAGTTAATCCGAGGCTGGAAATTTTGACTACCTCTGATTTATTTTCGTAAGGGCCTGAAATCAGAATATCTGTAATTCGACCATAATATTATGGAAAACGAAATACCCATCCAAATAAAAGAAAGAGGAACAATTTTTAAAAAATGATTATGAGATGTTACATTTATTCGATTCAATACTTATGAATGTCTGTTCCTTCGCTTTAAAACACAAGTATTACTTTCATTAGATTTTTGTACAGTTTGTTCAATGTTAAATTTTCAGCTGAATTCTTCCTGGTTTGAAGGGAAGGATACTAACTTTTAAAATATACAATAAAACACTTTCCATAAATGAAGTGCTAAGTACACGGAGAAAATTGTAGAGAAAATTTCTATAACTTGAAAATCAAAGAAATTAATAGCTTCTTAATCAGTGACTCAACTCAACAATATCATTGCGGGGTCATTAAGTACAGAAAACGATATTGAATAAGCATGGTAACCAAAAATTGCAAATATTGACCTCATGTTTTTTCGAATTTCAATTTTACGCCCACAACGCCCATGTTAAGAAAATCAACGAAACCAATCTTGTGGTTCTGTTTAGCCAGTGTCGTGACAGAAACATAGAAAGTTACACTTTACGTGAACGAAAAAAGGTGCGCAACGAAAAGAATGTGCTACCTGGTACAGGATAAAAAGCACATTATTTCATAGTACAGTTGACTCTCTCTAATTCGATCTTCTAGAGGCCATTCTTCGAATTAGAGAAAGATTCGAATTACAGAGAGTTATTAGACCACTTTTCAACTGAGGGGACCAATATTTAATTTCGAATTATAGAAATATTCGAATAATAGAGATTCGAATTAGAGAGAATTGACTGTATTTTTATTTCAGGTCAAATTATGCACGGAGTCTTGGGATTATCAGGAACTTGTGTTTAAAATACAATATCATGGTGATTGAAGATAATTCCTAACAAATTTATTAAACTTGAGGTATAGGCTCAAATTAAGACATTAATTGAAAGACAGGCAGATAAACAGACAGGTAGATGAACAGACATAGAAGAGGAAAAGACAAGGTTATTCGTGGTTTAAGAAACAATAAGAAAAACTCTGGTATGAATTAATGCTTATCCGAAGAAATAAAAGTCTTTAAAAGTGGAATTGAAAGGAACTTTTTTAGTTTACAATATCATGGTGATTGAACATGATTGAGCCCAAGTTTATTAAATTTGAGGAAAAGGCTCAAACTAAGACATCAATTGAAGGACTGGGTAATTTTATTTGTGGTTTAAGAAACAATAAAACAAATCTGGTATGAATTATTGCTTATCCGAAGAAATCAAGTCATTCATTTCATAAAAAGAACTTCCAAAAGTAATAAAAGATTGCAACATAACCTGGCATGCTACCATCATTCAAAAGCCACATTGACCAAATTAATCTCCAAGAAGGAGGGCACAAATCAGTAGATTTGGATCTCTTAACTTAGGTAGATTTACACTCCTACTCGGATACTTTTTGTGAAATTTCGTTTTTCCTCGATTCATCTTGATGACGCAAAAACAAAAATATTTATTGCTTGGTCGCATTAAGGACCTCATTGTTCCTCCTCTCTCTCTTTTGCTGTCTCTCTGATCACCAGAAAATGCATGGAATCGTGCCAAGGATTGAAATGAAACTTAATTATAGTAAAAAGAGGAGTCAGAACGTCAAAGGAAACAAAATGGAAATTACATTGGATTAATGGAAAAACACCCCTGTGTCACAAGACCCGCTGGGACCCCAGCCCTGCACTGGAAAATTTGACAAAAATTTCGTACCCGGTGGGAAGATCCTGAAATTTCAGCCCCAATGGAAAAATCGATGTTTAAAAATCGCACTGCAAAACCATTCCCGCTGGATTTTTTAACCTTAGAACAATAGAATCTCTAACCCAATTTGGATTTCAATAGGAATTTTTATCTTCACTAAGGAAAAAAGTTCCACCGGGGCTGTGAGACTGGGGTACCTTCCCGCCTCGTAGACCCGGTGGGACCCCTCTCACTGGAAGAATTGCCAAAATATTGTCTCTAGTGGAAAATTATACTTCAATTTTTTCCCCGCTGAAAATAATCAAAAACAAATTTTCTCTGTGGAATATGTGTTTTTTACATCCTAGCTGAATTTTCTGACTTGAAAAAACTGGTATTTAAATCACCAGTCATCAAAAACATGAGAATATAAACCCCCGCATTTTACCGTTATTTTTACCCCACTTGCTGAAAAAACCTTACCGGGTCTGCGAGAAGGAGTTATTATCAAAGATACTATAAAAGCAGCTTTAGATTTTAATGTATCGTTGTTTTTCTTTCAGTCAGTCAACAGACAGATATTTTTATACTATAAACCAAGTGTTTGCATCTTAAATTTTGAAAAAAGTCCTGTCAAGTCAAGCCAAGCCAAGCCAAGCCAAGTTATACATTAGACTCTATTTCCATAAAAAAGTGTCACATCTTTTTAGATGTAAATTTGTTACTTTTGGTAACTTGAGACAACCCGGTTAATCTTTCACCAAGGTATATATTTACGGGAAAGAAAACATAAATAAACATACGTAAACAATTATGCAAGAGAGACAGCATCAACGAGGAATCACAGAAGACAACCCTCATCTTTTATAAATAAACAATGATAAATAATATTTTTGAGTTCAGATTTCAGTGACTGTTTACACTGACCTGCATTATATACCCCTGTATAAAGTATACCCCTGGACAAAGTAGTATCTGCCATCTTTGATTGGGATTTTTAGGAAGTGGTACCCGCAAAGAAGCCATTGTAGTGTTAAAAACTAACGTCAAAAGGCGCTACATCATCACAAAGTATTCAACGAAAAGTAGATCCAGCGCTCTCGGTGCATTTACACCGTTTTCGAGTAATGCTATCATTTAGATACCGTGCTGCCATTTGGGTTACACTTCTTTTCAAAAAACCAAAGATTTTGTTAAGCCGGGATTTAGAAACTTTGTCCAGGGTATATAAAGTCCGTGCTGTTGTTTAACAAAAACCCGTATCCTTTGAGAACAAATATCAAAATACAAAATGATATACACATCTTTAAAAAAGCCTGTAATTTTCATACATATCAAAAGGAGAGGACAGTAATTGATTTACTTTGCATAAAATCTGATCCTTTTGATCTGATTTTTCAGCAAATAATAGTCTTCCATCTACGATTGTCAAAAAAACAAATTACATAAATGTTTTGATTCATGTTTTTCTATGCACAAAAATCTTACTTTTTCCCAGGTATCAAACTCTACTAAAGCAAAAGGAGGCTTGGTATCTTAATTTGACCAGGTTTTTTTTATTTCCCTATTGTTTTACTTTTTATTTTCTTTAATTTTGCTCTTCTGTTTTTCTACTTTCAATCAAAAACAGATGTTCATGCCCTTTGTTATCGATTTTAAGGCATTGTTTTTCTTGGACTTAATTTTGAAAACCTTTCTTTCGCTTCTCTCATTGTCTGGCTGAAAATAATTATCCATTCCTTTCGTTCAATGGAAAAATGTTTTGCTGTTTTTTTTTGTTTAATTATTTTCTTGAGCACAATTCGGGCTCGGGGGGGGGGGGGGGGGTACTAGGGTTGCGAGCTGACAGGGGATGCCGCCCGACTTTCAAACTTTGGACCCTTACCGGGACTAAAAAGAAGAAAACAAAGGAAACTTTTGGGAATTTTACGACCCTTACCGGGACAAATTTGACCAATTTTGACCAAATTTCGATCTTTCAGGGGGTAAGAAGTTCTCCGACTCTTAGTGGGACTTTGGAAGTTCAAAATAGGTACCCTTAAGCGTGGCACATATCGCACCCTTCATTTGCCTAAGTCCTCCCCCTGGAATTCAGGTCACAATTTAAGTGTGCAAATTTAAAAAATGCTTTTTCCCCAAAACAATGGCAAATTGACAATATTGTCTCGTAATTAAGATGAAGATAGAGTGACATCTCAAAATAAAAAGATAGTAGATAAACAAAGTAACATAAATGAATCGAAGATATAATATTTACTATTCAAAACTCGGGAGCCAAGGAGTGAATCTCTTTACAGGGAAACTAGTAGCAGAGGAATTGTAAAATGGTTATAAGCTTAAGGGTGTTTTTTAAAAATGATAATAATAATAACAACATATATTTTAAGTGGCATGCTCCGAAAAATTCTAAAGCTTTTAGGCCGCTGAAGAATTGTTTCCACAAAGGGTCACTATGAAAGAGTTAAATTTAATTCCATCTTTGATTGTTTGAGTAATAATATTCATTGAGGCACGGGCGATTAAATTTCCTTACACTATAACTCAAATTTGTTCTTTTTGTTTTACTAATCTTGGGGGAAGGGAGAAGACCCCTCCCAAAACGAAAGTGAAATATTTATCCAATTGATTTGAAATTGGCAGACATCAGCGGTGAAAATTTTGGCACCATTGATGACAACATTTTTCTTTGAAAATGCTAAAAATAAGACCCCTATAAAACTTTTTTTTTGCTTTATATTTTTGCTCAAATTTTGTGAAGCGACTCCACGTGACATGTATTTTTGGGGTACATGATCAATTTTCCATCAATGGTCCTTTTTTATTTGACTAATCAGCCTTCCAGAAACAAATTTAAGTCAAATCAAAGGAGCCAATCGGTCAATATGTTTAATAATTTCCATTCTGGTCTGTAAAATACCAACCAGCCAGGTGACAAATCATCTCCAATTATCCATATCTACCACAAGGTCAAAATTTCAGGTTCATAGCATTTGTCAATCTTGAGATTTTAAGGGGGGCTCCTATAGCCCCCCCCCCCCCCCCCCCCAAGATGCTTGCCCTAGTAATAAATGCTCGAAGGGTTAAAATCATTATGAACAAACCCCTAGAAACAGATCATTAGCAATTTTACGACTTTGCCGGAAGAGCTAGTGGGCTGGAAAACTCGAAAACTATTATCGTCTGGAGTTTTCAATAGATTTTGCATTTCCTGTAATTAAGCAACCTCCCTGAAAGCAGCTCATTAAAAAATAATTGAATAATTTCAATATAGACACCAAAAGTAGCCTAAAGCTTCTGAGAACCTCATAGAGTTGGCAACATAGCAAATTGACCGTTCAGTTTATTTTGTGCCAGTGCAGCAAATAGTAGATTTGATATTTTGAGTCTCAGCTGTTCATCAATTGCAATGAAAGAGCAGGACATCCTACAATTAATATAAACCTGAATAAAAAATAAACCATAAATCTAAAAGTGATTTGCACCTTCAAGAACTCGATTTATATTTTGGGAAGTTTTTTGGTGTTGAAGATTTAATCAATTTTATGTAGCTTAAAATATGTAACAAAAAAAATGACGATGCAATTGTAAGCAATAGCGAGCAATTGCAATTGCAATTGCAACCATTATTTATTTTATTCAAAACAAAGAAATATTCCTATGTTTTTCAAATCCACGAATTCAATTGTCGTGTCATTCTGTCGTAATGTCAAGTCATTTGAATATTCCCAAAAGGATGAATGATAAAAGAAAAACAAAAGTTTCAATTCTTAAAGAAACCCTTCTCTTTTGCCCTAATAAACATTACAATTCATTGTTTGTGGTAACATGATCTACAAATTACTAGATCCCTAAAACTAAAGTTTAATTTGGGTTACGCCAAAACTTCATAAACCCAGCTTAGTAAAATTACACGTAAGTCGTTAATAAAACATTATATTTGAAAGGAAGTTGATTTATTTTGACGTGTGTTTATTTATAACATTTCTCGCCTCACGTACTTTGTATATTTTCGGTAACATCGGAAAGAAACTCATTACTTTCCACTAAATATTCACAATAAAATATTCTTTAAAACTTCCGAGCATATTAAGATAATTGCATTAATTCTTTTGATATCGAATCATCCATTGGAAAGTAAAGTCATGTCTTGAAAATAAAAAAATCCCCTAAATATACAAAAACACCCGTGGGTAGATTACAAAAAGTGAAAAAATAGCAAGCATTTTTTTTCGCATTATTTTGACACACTGCAGATGGAATGGAAATGTCCCTCCATCAACAGCAATGAGAAAACCGGACAATCCATAAATATTTTCAAAAGTTATTTTTAGTTTGGTACGTTATATTTCGTGATCTATTTTTAGTGTCATTGAGTTTCTCGATAGGAAGTTTTTGACATGCCAAATTCATGAAGTCCAATATTATGATGTTTTTTTTTTCTCTAATATTTAATCCTTTAAATATTTATACCCTGAAATAAATATAAAATTCCGAACTTCAAACCTCCGATTTGTTTTGTTTTTTCAGAGTACAAATTTTTTCTTATTCTTATACATCTTGTTCTTATAGATCAATGCGTAGATCAATGGGAACTTATTTGTCGAAATGAGACTTATTATAAAAATGATATTTTTTGTCAAAATGTATGGTCACAAAACTGCAAATCAAAATTCAAAATTTTCCAGATTTTTAAACCATTTTTCATGCGATGGGTCCTAAATCATTAGCGTCATCCAATCCATCAAAATGACTCTCTCTTATGTAAGCCAAGTCTTAAAGTTTTGACACTAAAAAAAAAATTTCAACTCGTATTAAAAAATCGTTAATTGACAACGTAATATATTGCCTTGGACACCAGAAGTGGCGGAATTCAATATTTTCTTTTTGATTTAATTTGGTCAGGACCTTCGCAACAACTGAAACTGAAAAAAAAAATGTTACAAAAATAATGTAAGTTTTCAAATCTTTAAATCCCCATTGAATATCTTTTAATCCATAAAATTCTGAATAACATTAATGCTTGAGTTGGGAAATTGGGGAATATTATTTACAAAATTCTTACACATCATCATACCGCACTAGCAAGCACTGACGATATTATCAAATCTATAACTTGCAAGTAATATTAAAAATAAGGTTTCCGATTGTAATTAAGTAATTCGACAAGGAAATATAAAATAAACAAAAAAAACGCCTCATCAAATTAACTCTCTTCTCTTGAATAACCAATCAGTGATCGTTTAATTGTTTAGAAGCACATTAACGACATAGAAACAAAAGGTCTAAATGTCGCCTCTTTAATAAGCCTTTTTTGGCCACACGACAATGTGCTTGGCTTGGGCCAACGATGTAAAAATAATAGATAACCAACTACCTCTAGAAGGCACTTCTCCCAAGAGAACAACCATTGTTTTCCTATTGAAATGAGCACTCCTTTAAAAAGCTCTGTGTGCAGTGCGTGTTATGCTTTTAGCTAGATTTTGACACACTTTTTGACATCCACTGAATTGATAGAAAATTTGAATTGTTATTTACTGCAAATTTTGGAATTTTTTTCAAAAGATAAAGGTACCAATCTTTAGACAAATTGACTACCGATCGGCCTGATACCACTTAATCTTCATCTGGATAAATAAACGCTCATAAAATGCTGTTATCTGAAAAATATATGTGTGATTTGAAGTGCGATATCTCACGAATGGAAAGTGCATGAAGGTTGCCTGATACAAAATAAACAGATGAATGTTTATAGAACAATAATATCTAATTAAAAAATTCCTTCTGTGAGGCTGCCTATAGGAAAATACACTTTTTTTAACCCAAATTTTGGAAAAATATACATCACGTGATCGATTCTGTCCAATAGAAGGTTGCAAATGAAGCAAGTTTTTATTTAATTGCACTTTTTACGATGCAAAATGTCATTAATATTTTTACAACCATAACACGGATGTTTTTTGAGAATCAAGGCAAGTTGGTTATCTATTATTTTTACATCGTTGCTTGGGCCTTCCTTTCATTTTGCAAGCATCTTTGCTCTCTTTCTACAGATCCCACTTAACAGTATCTATTGATTGGGATAACCTCAAATTTTGCAAATTTAGCGAAATATGGTCGAAAGACAGTTATAATTATAATCACACTTTGCAAAGCTAGAAAAATTACATTTCTGACTTTTTCAACTCAATCATACAGGTTTTTTTATAAGAATTTTTATAAGAAGCTTAAAAATGTTCTTAACATGTTCTTATTTTCGCCATTAAGTATTTTTGTCTATTTCTTTAAAAAATCGAGCCCTAAATTGTTCTTAACTTGTTCTTAATATTTTGATCATCGAAACCTTCTATTCTTATATAGCTTGCTCTTATAAAAAACGTGTGATTAAAGTTGATTAAAGAATAATCTTAGTTGTGCATTGCCTACGATATTGGAAGTCTTTATACGATTTAGCATCGAGATAGCTAATCGTTGTAATGACCTATTAACCTTTGAAGTATCACTTAAAAAATGAGAAATAAAAGTTGACTTTTACCCTTATAACGTGGGAATCGAAATTATCTATATTGATACACGTGTCTCTTATTTTTTCTCATAAAAATCAAAATTTCTGCAGTTTTTTCAAAAGACTCATGGTGACATTGTAAATAGTGTAGTTGAGTCCACATTATATGATGAGTTTGGTGTTTATGGTATGGTCTGGGAAGAAGAAAATCTTTTAACCCTTAGTATAGAGTAGCTTGAAAGCGTGTACTGTATGCCTATCTTAAACCATGGGCGATGGGGAGGGGGTACTAGAGTTGGTGGATGAGGGGTATGTGCGGACGGGACCTCAGAAAACCGACCCTCAGATAGACCGTGCCCCTTACCCGTGGATACCCCTTAAAACCATACCCCTTAAAACCTACAAAACTGCACTTTGGGCTCTCTTAGCCACTAAACTTAATTTGATATTATAAAGCGTCTTAAAAATGTACTTTCATAAAATACCTAATTTCGAGAATTTCAATTATCGTAAAATTCGAAGTTATTCAAATTTTTATCAAAAACCCTTAAAAAAATCAAGTTTTTCGGACCTAGAGATTACACAATTGAATTTTAGGTACCTATACTTATGGTAGGTATGAAAAAATCATTTTCTTCTTCATGGATAGGCCCTCAAATTTTTAATTCAAAGCTCATTTATGGAAGTGGCCAATTAAATCTGAAAATTGACTTTCTAACATGGTCATATTAGACACTACCAAAATGTAACTTAAGTCAATAAAATTTTTGACCCTGCAAAGCCGTCTTTTGACAAAAAACAGGCGCAATGCATTATGGGCATGGAATCCTGAGTATTAAAAATGTTTTTTTAATTAAAAATAATTTTTGGAAATGGATTTCTAGCAATTGAATCACGCGGATTTAAGGTGTAATAGTGTAGGTTTTAAGGTGTATTTTTATTTTAACATACAGTTTAGGTACCAATGATCTAATTGTAGCATTAGTAACTTTGCAATGAATCGCTGTTCAAAATTTGAAACCAAAAGGACAATTTTATAAAAAGTTATTTGAGAAAAACCATTTTGTAGGTTTTAAGGGGTTTAATAGCTTAAAGGGCGTTTCCACGTGAAAAACTAAAAACTGGTTTCTACAAAACATCACTACTAGGGTAAAAATACAGCGTACTTTCAACACAAAAAGTTTCAGCCTAGCTCCACCTAGATTTTCAGATAGAGGGTATTTTGTGTGGATTTTAAGGGGTACGAAATGATTCGATCATTGCTTTGTGACTAAAACAGTTAGTTTCTTTTAGTCTTGGGTAGGACGGGAAGGGAGTATCGATGAATAAGCATTTCTGACTCATAACGACGGAACATTTTAGTTCAGTTGTTGGGATGTAGTTTGTGTGTGAGTCATACTGGAATTTAAATTGGAAGGGTTCAGTTTAATATAGCATTTTTCATATTTTGTTGCTATACTCTCCTTGAATTATGAATTTGATTGAATATGTTGAATGAGCAAAAAGTTGAATCAATGATGTTTTTTAACTTATATTTTTGTGTTTGATAAGGTGTTTGTAGAACAACAAGTCGCTTTTTATACTTCTGTCTTACAGTGCAATTTCTTTCCATAGATTTTAAAACGGGGTTGAAAACAAACTAAATTTTCAAGTGGGGCTGAAATTGAAGGTTTAACAAATCCCTTTGTCTTTTTGTATCAATCTAACGTCCTAGATATGCAGGCGAGTTTACAAGTTTGATAAAAGGAATAAAACATCAAAAGCGACCAAAGTCAGCTACAGCAAGTTTGAATTATAAAAACATCAGTTTCCTGTAGAATAGTACGGTAGCGAAATGACCTTTTTCGCTTCAACCTTTACAATTTGTAGATGGCTTTTGTTTTATTTTCTCATTGTATGGTCCCTTGGGAATTCAAAATCAGTTTTTTTTCTAAGCTGGAAAAACTGGGGAAAATGGGTCATTTTGGAATAGAGATCTTTGAAAAGTCAATTTTTGAAGTTCCTTGTTGACAAAAACTGATTTTTCTTTGTGATAGGGCTTGAAGATGTAGATATCAAAAATGGGGTCATTTGTCTCGTTTGGTCTACTTATTCCCCCGGGAATGTCAGGGTCAACCTAGGCCGCTTCTGGACTAGAATTGAACTTGATAAAATGAAATTTTATTGTAGCTGAGCTAATGATTTTGACCTTGATAAATAAGATTGGTTTTTGATACCAATCTATAATGTCCTTTGCTAATTAGGACAAATTGCAAACTCTTATTGGTTTAAAACTCCTCCTTTACTTCATGGGAATGAGGCTGCTAAAGCAAAGTAATTTGGTGGTCGAAAATTGGCGAAAACTTGAAATTCAATTCATCAAATTAAGATTTTGTAGATTAATACATTTTTTTAAAAGTTCATTTACGGTTGGTTTCGAAACACAGGAGACAGGAAAATGTACAAGTTTTTTTATAAAAGCATCCAAAATTTTTAAAGCCTTCGGATTGTTCTTAGCTTTTTCCCCATTTTTTGAGTATTGTCCATTTTCCTAAGAAATTGGGTGCTTTAGAGTCCGCAAATATTCTTAACTTGTTCTTTACATTTTGACCATCGAAGCCTTGTGTACATAGTTTGTTCTAAGGAAAAAAAGGATAATCAAATCAATCTTCGAACTTGCCATTTCACATGAAAATTTGAATTAAAAACACAAACCTTCTTCTAATCGTAAAAGTAATACAAAGAACATGGGAACATATCTAGAACAGTATTTAGAAATCGTCAAAAATGATAATGAATGATACAATTTACCTTGAAAACGGCCCTGACCGAAACATGTTAGAAATTTCTAGCATCTAATGGTATTTTTGTCTCGATCCTCCGTCCGATATATTTTTTAATGATACAATTTAAATGCACTTACCTACGAGCAGGGTTTATTCGCAATTGGGGTGGAGTTTTATAAGATACTTTAATATTTGGTCATTTAAAGTAATAAAAATGACGGAACCAAAAATGAAATTTCTAGCATCAAATGATAAAAAGCTTCATTTTTTTCTTCTTTATTTTTCATCTTCATTTTCTAAATTTTCTGAATCATTTTTCTCAAAGGTTATTGTGCTCTAAATTATCTTTTCAACAGTCTATAATATGTGAGAATTGAAGTATTCGTTGAAAAGTGGCAAACAAAGCAAAGATCAGTACACAAGTGTGGACGACTGGACTTTAACTCTATGTTTTTCTTTTATAGGGTCACGTGGAAAATTTTCAAAATGAAATTAAAATTCATTTCCAATCATTCTAAATTATCTTTTCAACAGTCTATAATATGTGAGAATTGAAGTATTCGTTGAAAAGTGGCAAACAAAGCAAAGATCAGTACACAAGTGTGGACGACTGGACTTTAACTCTATGTTTTTCTTTTATAGGGTCACGTGGAAAATTTTCAAAATGAAATTAAAATTCATTTCCAATCATTCTGTGAAAAAGTTGTGAAAAAGACGCTCAAAAGGTTCACCAATACCTCAATGAATAAATGACGGCCAAATCATAAATATAATGTATAATTGTGAACAGTCAAGATTTCACAGATTTAGACTTCAAACTCAGCCATAGGTCTAAATGTTCTAAAGAGCACAAACTTTGGATAGTTTTAAATTCAGTTCGAAGTCAGGAGAATATTTACAACAACTAACTTTAATATTGAAAAAAGAACCCAAGATTTTAACTGTTGTTACAATTTATTTCATAGAGTCATGTTTTTAAATGACTAGTTACTCCCGACCTGGAAGTTTGTCTAGGTATATTTATCATTTTCAAAACTATTCTACGCTCAAATGATTAAAATAAAAAAATGTAAACACTAAAAAAAGATTTTGAGATACTATTAAAATTGCTACAATATACCGAGAATTTGGAATAACGAAAAAATTAACACCTTACCTTAATCCTTCCTGGTTTCATCAAGTGTCAAGAACCATCAGATGCCTCAATTCCATGTCCTATCTGGCAATACCCTTAAAATAAACAAAAAATTGTTTTTGCAATATGATAATGTAATTAATAAACCAATCGCGATTGACCTTATCTTAAAGCCTTGTTTACATTAGAGTAAATTTGTATTTTTTTCGGTTAAATTGAATGTTAATTTAAGTTTACAGAAGTCTCGATGTGGGAGGCTTTAAAATCGGTTTCAAAGGTTGTCGATTTTTCACAATTTCTATGGTCTTGTGTGCAGATAACAATAATTTAATAATTTTGAATATATATGTAAGTAATTTTGAGTGTTTTTCGTATTTTTCTTCAAATAAGGCAAAAGATATTCTTTTTTTGAATTTTGATTTATTTTAAACGAATAATATCTTAAAGCAAATCAAACATACTCTTTATCAAATAAAGTTGTTCCGTTTTTACAGTTTTTGAATATTTTGATTTAATGTTGACTACACGTTTTTTTCTTTATAAGAACGTCAAAAAATTTCGAAGCCTTCGGATGTTCTTAGTTTTTTGGATTTGAAGCCTAAAAATGTTCTTAAGATGTTCTTATTTTCAGCATTTTTTGAGCATTTTGATGTAATTTCTTAAGAAAATGCATGTTTTTAAGTCTCCAAAGCCTTAGAATGTTCTTAGAATGTTCTTAAATTTTTGGGCCTATATAGTTATATAGTTATTGTTCTTATAAAAAAACGTGTAATGTATGAAGGTCTTAATTGACAAGCTAGACAGGTCTGAAGATACGACACAAAATAGAAACGAAAGCCACTTAGATTTGAGTGCACCGTATAGTTTAGTCAGTAGCGTAGCCAAGAGGGGCGCAAAATTTGTGCAGGAGAGCAGATTTTTATGACACTGTAATTTTCTATTCATGGTATTAATAGATAATTACAGTGTCATAAAAATCTGCTCTCCTATACAAGTTTTCCGCCCCTCTTGGCTACGCTACTGGTTTAGAGCTTACAACAACAAAATTGGATCTTTACATCAACATAATTCACCAAAACCTGGTGTTAAATCTGACCGCCCAGTGAGCTCCGAAATGCAATTTAAAATGCATTTACCTCAAATCGTTAAACAAAGTTTTAAAAAGTTCTTCTAAAAAAACAGAAATTTGTATGCTTATAAAGATAATTGGGAAGACACACAGATGTAAACAAAGCTAGCCAACAGGTTGTGTAAGGAGAAAAAGAATGAAAGAAATTGTCAGTTGGTTCAATTGTAATGAAACACATCATTGTTGTTCGTCGCAAGGAAGTTTATTTTCATGACCGTTTTAAGTAATTAACGCAAACGCATATAATAATACAGCCAGTTTTTTAAAAGAACAAACAATATAAGAACATTAAGCTTCGACGGCTACAATGATAAGAACAAGTTAAGAACATTTTAAGGCTTTATGAAATCAAAAACACCCGATTTCTTAGGAAAATGGGTAAAATCGTAGCAAAAAATAAGAATATGTTAAGAACATCCACTTCAAAAATTTTGGATGTTCTTATAAAAAAAAGTTTACCAGACTTCCATAATGAGTCACTCACTTACAAGTTTTGGATGTTCTTAACTTTTTGAGTTTTAAGCCTAAATATGCTCTTATTTTCACATTCCGTGATAGAATTAGGTGTTTTAGAGTTTGCAAAGCCTTAAAATTCTCAGCTTGTTCTTTACATTTTGGCTATCGAAAGCTTTGCGTTCTTATATAGTTTGTTGTATAGAAAAACGTGAGAAAGTTGAGTATTAACATAGAAAGGCTGTTAAGGAGTGACTGGGTAGGGTAGAATTGAATTTGGCTAAAATGAATGAGTTGGAGAATCGACAAAGAGCAGTCAAAAAATAAAAGCATAAACGATGAACGATTTCAATTTATTCAAGACCAATCACTTCGTGGCTCGATACTATTAAGTTTTCATCGCATCCTAATGTGGGGATATCGACAATATAAAATCGAAAACTTCCTAAGCTAAGGAGCTATTAGAAATTTTAGGGTGACATTTCGCTTCCAGTTCATTTTCAATTACATATCTAGAGCTATTGTTACCCTTGAAATTTTTCGGATTTCAAACGGATGTCTTTTGCGTTGGCTTATCCTTTGCCACAATCCCAGCTGGCACAAAACGTTGTTCCAACGTTCATCTAACGTTATATGGACGTTGCGAACGTTAGACTAACGTTGAAACAACGTTGTGAATGATGATCTTTAAAACCCTGACTGATTACCTCAGAAAAATGCTGATATGGAAAATGCTGATATCATTTATTTATTTATTATTTATTTTATTTATTTATTTGTCCATTGACTTTATAATTCCCTTGAGAACGGACTGAGTCCGAAACATGTCGGGAAAAATCAAAATATAATAGCCACATCCTTTTTCACCGTTCAACACATTGACTTAATTAGTTCACCCATCAGCAAAATATTTCACATTTCATTTAGTCTAATCCTTAAAATTGCCCCAATAATCGAAAATTGCATGTCATGATTGATGTCTTTGATTGCACCATAGCGAGTGGGAGTTGTAATAAATGCATTCTCGAAGTAGGAAATATTTTACTTGTCATCTTTTCACACTAATCTGTTTTTTATGGCTGCGTACGAAAACGGTTAAGACTAATTTGGCTATTTTGCTTAGCATTATATCAATAAATATTTTTAAGATAAAGAAAAACCAACAATTTAAACATCTGAAAATGTCAAATGAGTTTTTTAAATGTTTTGGTCCTAACCTCATTTTGCGAGTTTATGTTCTCTGCAGTGGAGAAGACGTTTGGTTTTTCATTTGTAAAGATAACAAGAAGCCCGTTGGGCGTGAAGGCCCAGCGAAAAGTAACGTGTTGAAAACGAGCGTGCAAAACAGCAAATGCATGACCCCGTTGACATGGATCAAAGTGAAGACAGGAAAAAAAAATTCAAAATCACCGCGGTACTTCTCATTGGTTAGACGCTTGAAATTTTATTGAATGGTCTCCTACCAACTGGGCCTACACAGGCGCAGGTTCAACTTTCCAATAAAATTCTAGCCTGTGTATCCAGACTCAAAATTTCAGAAAAAAAATCTTATCTGGTGTAACTAAAAATATCGGGTACAGTTTGTTTGATACTGCCTGTGAGTGAACCCTTGTTGACAGACTATCAAAACCCAGGCAGACACCATATAACCTCTTTTACAAACTCAAAAAACTTTCAAACTACCTTAAACTACATCAAAACATCAGCCACATCAGGCCACATTTTAAAAAGGCTCCTTTCCATTTTGTTTAGAAATGAACCTGTGTTTTCATTTTCATTTGTTCATCTTTTTTCACAAGGTCAGCTTTTTCCATAAATTATGCGCGCCCATAGAAAAATATAAAAAAATCCACCGAATATTCTGCTTAGTGAGTGGGCGCTTTCTAACGAATTAGGTGCACTCACATATGCAGGGAGAAATATCCCTGCAGGCATGTTAGTTGGACCAGACCGTAAAAAAGAAAAATGATCTTTAAAGAACTAGACAGTAAAATAGTTTTTACGGTCTGCATATCCAAGCTAATAAAATTCATGTCGTTAATGTGAGTTAACAGTTAATGCGAAGATCCAGAAATGACCATTTTCACTGTTCATGCCTTGCAACCACGAGAAATGTTCAATCTAGTTTGAATTTACCCATGAGCTGCATTTTAGTGCCATTAACAGATTCCAAAATCAGTTTATATACTTTGAATAATTACCATCAACTGCTCCAACTTGGGACTATCTGACAAAACATGCGACGGCAATTCGGCCACCATTTCACCGAACTTCCAAAGTCATTTGATTTGAGTTAAGGAAAGGCGTTTTTAAAAATACACGATTTCTCTTTCGATTTTACAGTAAGTGAAAATACAGACCAGATATGCAACAGTCCCATGTTTCGACCAATCGTCCCAAGTTAGAGATGGTTGACGGTATGTGAGTCGAGTTTGAAAAATCAAGCCACCGACTACTGTTTAATGCGACAGATCCAGAATTGACCATTTTATTTAATGTGTAGAATCAAAAGTCCCAATCTTGTTAAAGTTTACACATGAGCTGCATTTTAGTCTCCGCTAACATATTCCAATAATCAGATTTGAAATCTGTGTCGAGTTTGAAAAATCAAGCCACCGCACCAATCGTGAAACGAGACAGATCCAGAAATAAGCATTTCCACGCGTAGCCTCATGGAAAAAGTACCAATCTTGTTACAATTTACACATGAGCTCCATTTTAGTGTCCATTATCAAATTCCAGAACCAGTTTACTTTTAATAATCATGTGTTGAGTTTGAAAATCATACCACGTCCCACCAGCCACTGACCGTTGTTAGCAACAGATCCAGAAGTGACTGTTTTCTTGTGTAGCATCAAGGAAAAAGTTCCAATCTTATTCAAATTTACACATGAGCTGCATTTCAGTTTATTTATTTCCATTATTACCTAAGCTAAAGATAAAGTCTTTTCGAAAGCAATAAACTAAAAATAAAAGTGATTTAAGGTAGAATTTCACTCATAAAACTTTATGAAAACTTGAGCAAAGACTATAAGATATAGCAGAATGTTGAAAAAGGTTTATAAAAGAAAATCATTACAAAATATCTTTGGTTTGAAAGTCTCTTGACCACTAAAGCAAAGAAAATGTTCAAGAAAGTATGAATCAACCTCCTCGCTTCGACCGCCATCTTGTTTTGTTTTGAAATTTGTTTTTGAAGGAGCGCGAAATCAGAAAATATATCTTTTATAGCCAGTATTCGACTTTAGCAACCTTTTCCCTCTCCAAACGGCAAAATTAAAAAGTGTGTTACTGGTTTTAAGCGCCGTTTCTACCAAAACGGACGGACAGACAGCGGACGGAAAGTTGCAAATGAAAGGCCCTATCGCTAGCGCTGGGCCAATGACTGACCAAAGACGACAATGACTCAGCATTTATACCATCCTCGATCGTGTTACTCCAATTCTTTTCAGTCTATTCCCGAAAATAACCCCTGTCTCAGTGACCCGGTGAAGTTCTGAAATCTATCATTATCATCAAACCATGGCTTGCATTAAGCACGGGGGGGGGGGGGGGGGAGCACTCCGACCCACAGCAGTTAAAATGCACTGTAAGGGTGTATTTTTGATAGAGTGCACTACAAGGGTCTTCATTTAGCTGGATAAACTGTAAGGGGACTATTGAATTGCAAGTCTGACCGTAAAAATCTGATGTATTTTTATAGTTTTGACTCGTACCCATTTTGATTTGTTTTGCACGTTGTTTCGATATCTCAAGCTCATTTTTAGGTAGCTGAGAGGCTCAGCCTACTCTGTCTATATATTTCGACGTGTATACCGGACTTAACGGAAAAACAGAGGAAAGACAGTAGTAGGCCGACTATTAATGAAGTATACTGGCGCAGAATTGTGTTCGCTGTTAAACAATTGTTGAAATCACGTGATATTATTGTTTTGATTGGAAGTGTACGAATCTGATTGGCTAGCATTATCAACGGCTTTTTTTGGCAAGAAATTCAAACCAATTGTAAACAAAATTCAAACTGAGTCATAATACTCTAACTGAGTAGCTTCTGATGGGATTTGATTATATTGTGTAAGTTTTGATTAGAGAGTATGGATCTCCAGCACTAATTTTTAGGTGGCTTCAGAAAAATAAGATATGTATGGTGCAATCCGAAATGGATAATTTACGAGGTTAGAGCATAAAACCTATTGAAAGTAAGGTGTGTTTACATTAATGACATCAATCAATTGAGATGAAGAGAATAATCTTTTGGTTTCTCGTAAATAAACAATAAAAATTGGTTAAAAACCACAAAATATTTCGAAATTCTAAAAACTACATGCGTTCAACCTGCGATCTACGTATATAGACGTTACTAGGTCGTTAACATCATCTAAATTGCACACAAATAAAACCAAAATGTCGTTTAATGTACCATCATCAGACACGAGGAATGATCGATGTTCAAAAACCAACTGAAATACTTCAAATGAACGCCCCCGTCATTTAACCTCCCCTTCTAAAGCATTTACTATGGGAACATATAATATTCTACTTGTCGCTTCTCTAGACAGGGTTTTCTCTTTTACCCTCTTATACAGATGCAAAATGAGAGACAGAGAGATGTCCAATCCGTTAAAGTGAAAATATGAAGCTCTCTAAGGGTGGCATAAACCAAGTCATTCTAAGTTTCTCTGAAAGAATCCCAAAATTACAAAAATCGAAGATGTTCCCCCTATTTCTTACTACGTTTCAATTTTTTGGCTTCAACATACCTTAACTTCACAATCTGTTACCTAGGATTGAGACTTAAAGGTTTTGTTTTTAAATAAAAGTGATATCGTTTGCTTTCTCATCAATTTTAATGCACAAGCTTTTTCACATTGGATTGACACGGATGTGGAGCAAGATTTTAATTTAGACTATTAAAATTTTCCGTGATTATTGAAAACTTTTGTTGCTTCTCGTAAGCTTTCATCTAAATACTGCTGAAGTTAACAGAAAACCGCCCATTGAAAATCGACTCCGCCCAAAATTGTTTTAAAAGATCTTTAGAAAACTTTACTCGTTTAGTTTACTTATATTTAGATCTTTTCGAAATCGTCCTTTGGCAATGAAGACCCATGTTTGTCTGGGTTTGCAAGGTGTGTCAATGGCTCACAAACAGACTGTATCAAATATTCTGTATCAGACTAATCTACCTGTACCAAGCTCAATTTTATAACTTTGTGAGCTGATAAGATGATTTTTCTTTTTCAAAAGTTTTGAGCTTGGATTTCCAGGCTAGGTTTCGGGTGAAATTTTGAAACTTTAGGGTCAATCAAGAAATCTCTCCTCTGAGCGTACATGTTTTTATAAGAATAAGCTACAGGCTTTTTTTTATAAGAATACACCTTATAAGAATTTCCATGATGAAAATGGCCAAAAGATTAAGAATATGCTAAGAATATCACCATCATGGAATTTTATCCCAAGTAAGGCTCATTCCTTTCACAAAAATGCCATTTTATGCTTGAGACGTATGTACTAAATGTTAAATCTGGTCTTAATTAGGATCCTAACCTAAGAATGTTGTAAGAATCTTTTAGGATGATTTTGCCAAAAAAGTTAAGAATATCCATGATGAAATGGATTTACACCATTCTTATAAAAAAAGCGTGTATAAGAGCATTTAAGGCTTCGAAGGCCAAAATCAAGGACAAGCTTAGAACATATAAAGGCTTCACGGACTCTAAAGACCTCTAGAACACCAACTTTCTAAGGAAATTGCACAAAAATACACACAAAATGGTGAAGATAGGAAGATTTTAGGCTTAAAACTAAAAATGTTAACGACATCTTTTAGGAGCATCAAAATACCAATGAAAATGAAATCTTACCATGTGGTCAAAACTCCAAAGTCTTTTTGTTTCTTCTCCATGTTTTGATACTTTCGACTGAAACGTAATTATGTTGTGGTGTCTGACAAAAAAATACCAAATATCGAAATCCCAAGTCATAAATGAGAAAATTTTACAATAAAACACAAAATGCATTTTACAGTGTCGTTCAAAATGGATTTGTTGTAAATGGAAATAAATTTCGACACACTTGAAACTGACATCTATCGAATCGATCAACAAATCACACAAAATAATGCATAAATAATGAAATTTGATTGGTGGATATTTTTATGCATTCGAAAGAATGACCGAAACCGGGGGTCAAATTATATTGATTGAAATTGATTATCTGAGGAAATGCAGGATATGCAATTTTACTTTTTCCAAGAGATGGGAATTTGTGTTTGCTATTTTTTGTTATTTTCTACGATAGCTTTTAAAAGCCTGGCTTAGATATTTTCCACACCAGTGTGTAATTTAAACAACCCCTGGATTAAATTCGCTTCGAGGATAAGGGGCATATTCAATGCGGAAACGAACTATGTACTGATAAAATTCAAAGGACAAAGGATGAGTTCAAAAGTAGAACGCTTGTCTTGAGAATTTGAATTGTCATGGGATAAATGATCAATTATCATGCAATGCTGGACAAAAGGTTTGTAGACTTCTGCAATATTTGCAATATCGATCAAAAACAAGTTCCCAAGAGGCTCTGGGTGCTTTCCAAGCCTATCCAAGCCTATCCAAAGCTGTTCAAAGTCTTTCAAAGTCACCCACTGCAGTCTAACCGCAAGGGCAAACCACAAGGGCTTGATTAACTGGCTTACACCAGTATCAAAACGCTGATTTTTTGCTTGTGGTTCCCTCAAAAGCAATTCAAAAGCAATGCAACGACTTCAAAAGTGTTTTTCTTAACTTCCATCCCCTTTCAGACACATTGAAGAGTCATTTTGCTCTATTTCTCATCATTTTTCACTGAAATTTCATTTGTCTACAACCTTTTGTCCGGCATTGTGGGATGATTGATCAATTATCACATGCCAGTTTTGAATTCTTACGACTGGCGTTTGAAAATTTGAGCTCATTCTTTGAGTTGAGTAGCCTGGATATCCAGGCTGTAAACTATTTCACAGTCTAGTTTTTGATATTTTATGTTCTGGTTTACAGCCTGGTCTCCCTAGAGCGATTTGCATTCTCTATTCTCGCTTGCTTGCGCTCACTTCGCTAAAACCGCAAGGGCCAATCTACACGGCGTTGAGCAATTCTAAAGCAAAAATAGGATAGTCCTCCAGTTGCTAGTGAAGATAGGGCTTTCTGTTACATGAAAACATGAAAAAGAAGAAAAAAGAGGCAAGTTCATTTTCCAAGAAAACATGGTTGGTCATGATAATGCATGCAAACCTTTTTATGGACTTTGGTGTAATCTTTGGATGTTTTAAATAGTTTTAGATCTTGTATTTTATTTATTTTTATTTATTCTTTATTTAGAGTTGGGTATTAAAATATAGATTTTACAAATGAAAGTAAACTCTAATTAAATCCAACTTAGTAAAAATTAAAAAAAGAAGTAATAAAGTTAAAAAACACGTTAAAAGTAAAATAAACTATAACTTTAAATGCAACCTTTGCAGGTGCATATCGGGGAAACAGATTTCAGAGCAGCCTTAAATGAATTTAGTGAGTCAAGATTTTTAATATTGGATGGTAATTTGTTCCAGGTGGAGACTGCTCTGAAGTCAAAGGTATTTACAGCAAAAACACTATCATATTTTTTATACAATGGTAAAGCTAAGGTAAGACTGCTTTTTATTAATTTCTGTTTTGCTGCCCTGGGTTGGCTAGGAAACATGGGTTTTCACTTTCATTCTCTAGGGAGACCAAGCTCTATAATTTTAGAACTTTGTATGTTGAGGTAAATTTTGTTTTTTCTAAAATTTTGAGCTTGGATATCCAGGCTATGAGTTGAGTTGATAAAGAGAGTATTTGACGTGTAAATACTGAAGTTTTTTAGCAAGCAGTTTTACTGTTTTTAACTTTTATCTTTTATTTATTTTTTAGACCTGATGATGATACAAAAGTATCGAAATATATTGTCAAGTAAAATAAAATAAAATAAACCAGCTACGCTGGAAGCTCCGACTTAGAGATTAAAAGATGTGAAAGATGAGTTTGTTGAGTTAGTTGTGTTAGAACGTTGCCCACAAACTACTAATCAGATCAGAGCAGATCAGAAAGCAAAGTAATAATTCTATTGCAGCGAATAAATAAACCAGCTGGATAGCTCTTCTAAGTGATTACACATGCACTTTCTTGCCTCAAGAACCAACACAACCCCCCCCCCCGCCCACTCATCCTCGACTAAAAAAGTCCAAAATTGGAGCTAAAGGAGAAAAACATTTAGAAGTCAATATTTCCAAGTTGTTATGAATTTATTTTTTTCTAAACTTGCCAATAGCGAAGCTATGATGCGCCGTTGATTTGATTGTCCGGATAAAATTTTGGGGAGAAAAATAGCCTAAATTAGAGGCCACAGCTTTTAGCTAAGCGTTATTTTTTCTGTTGGGATAATACTTGGTGGAGGAGAGTAGGATAATCCAAATAAAATGGTACAATAGTGTGTATGTAATAAATAGTGGTATATTTGGAAAAAACCTGTTTCTGGTTTGAAAAATCTTCAAAAGGAACGGTCGCCCAAGCCAATGAAATTACGACAAAGTCCAAAAAAAATCATTTTCAGTTATAACACTGAAAATTTCTCCGATCTTGTTAAAATTTACACAGGAATTGTGTTTTAGTATCCTTTACTGAATTCTCATAGTGATATGTTTTTAAAAAACCTGTTTCGGGTTTGAAAAATCTTCAAAAGGAACGGTCGCCCAAGCCAATGAAATTACGACAAAGTCCAAAAACAACCATTTTCAGCCATAACACTGTGAAAATTTCTCCGATCTTGTTATTAAAATTTACACAGGAATTGTGTTTTAGTATCCTTTACTGAATTCTCATAGTGATATGTTTTTAAAAAATCTGTGTCAGGTTTGAAAAATCAAAAGGAACGGTCGCCAGCCGCGATGAAATTACGACAAAGTCCAAAAATGATCATTTTCAGCCATAACACTGTAAAAATTTCTCCAATCTTGTTCAAATTTACACAGGAATTGTGTTTTAGTATCCTTTACTGAATTCTCATAGTGATATGTTTGTAAAAAATCTGTGTCGGGTTTGAAAAATCAAAAGGAACGGTCGCCAGCCGCGATGAAATTACGACAAAGTCCAAAAACGATCATTTTCAGCCATAACACTGTGAAAATTTCTCCAATCTTGTTCAAACTTACACAGGAATTGTGTTTTAGTATCCTTTACTGAATTCTCATAGTGCTATGTTTTAAAAAATCTGTGTCAGGTTTGAAAAATCAAAAGGAACCGGTCGCCAGAAATTACGACAAAGTCCAAAAATGATCATTTTCAGCCATAACACTGTGAAAATTTCTCCAATCTTGTTCAAATTTACACAGGAATTGTGTTTTAGTATTCTCTATTGAATTCTCATAGTGATATGTTTGTAGAAAATCTGTGTCGGGTTTGAAAAATCAAAAGGAACGGGTCCCCAGTCAACAATAATATGATGATGAATACACAAAACAGGATCATTTTCAGCCATACACATAACACCACAAAAACTACTCAGATCGTTTTCAAATTTGCACTGTTATGTTGTAATTTTAGTATTTTCTTTTGAATTCCAATGGCTGTGTGTTTGCAAGTTTCATTGTCAAGTTAGAGTTTTATGATTTTGTGTGTCTAGAAGAAGAGAAGTTAGATATCAGCTGACGATTCATGGCCAAAATTTCTCCAAAGTCTTTCCACATTGTTAGAGAACCAGTATGCATCAAACTTCTCATAAATCATGTCCAAAACATCATGAATAATGATGAAAATGATCAATTTTTCACTGAGATTTGCCCATTCGCTACACAGTCAGCTAGCCCACTTTCGGCAGCCATTTTTTTCTAACTACTTTCGGCCAATCAAATCACAATATTATCAGAATCCAGATAATCCGTTTTTATTAAATCGGAATAGATCATCGGATTAGATAAACAAAAAAAAATGTCTTGACCGTTGTCGGAAGAAAGAATTAAAGGCTCCTAGGCCGGAGCAATGAAGTTACATCGTTGATATTTCACTTCTGATACTGATAAAATTAGGGTCTCAAAATTGGACTTTGAAAAAAATACTTTAACATTGAAATAAAAAAAGCTCGAATTCTCCAAAATTCCGCCCGAAAGCTTTGTTGAACTCTTGTGACCGTCTCTACAGATTTATAAAGCCCGAAGAGCTAGATGTCGTGCTTTAAACCTATTCGGCCTAGGGGGAGGGGGACTGTTTCTGTTCGGAGGTCAAATTATAGGTAATAGCTCTGATATAATAGAGCTTTTGCCATGAAATTTTCTGTAAATTGCTAACTTTCATTTAGCTTCATAATAAAAAAAATTTGACACCTAAAAATTTTCACACCTTGAGCATGATGACATTTCTGACAGTAAGGTGTCACAAAAATTGACATTTTCCAATACAAATTTATTTCTTATGTCAATTATATCGTTTTTAAACCGTAATTTATTGAATATTTAGAATAAAATAAGCATTTTAAACTCAGGCAACTTTTTTCAAAAGCCGTTGTTGGAATACAATAGCCATTTATAAGAACAAAGAGAATTTTCGGTTTTTGCTCACTTTGGGCATGATGAGTGACGTCATCAAAAAAAATTTTTGTCAAAAGTTACCTTATGTGACAAGGATCTCTTAGAGGGGGATTGTGGCAAAGAGGCCCCTCAAAACAAATATTTTTGATAACTTTTGAAATATTTATCGAATTGACTTGAAATTTTGCAAGTGTGCACCATGTATGAATTGGCATCTCTGGTGAAAATTTTGACATCATTGATAGATGACGTCATCACCACCTAATAATGTCATTATTCTTTGAAAATACCGAAAATAGGATCTCCCCTCTAACTTTTCACTTAAGTTTTATTTTCTCATTGTTTGCAGAATCGTGTTTTAACACACCGGCCAAAAATTGCCCTTTTCGTCTAAATCAGCCCTAAGATACTGTAATTTCTGTAATTACATTCTTTGAAAATACCGAAAAGAGGATCCATTCTCTAACTTTTTTTCGCTTGTTTTGTTTGCTCATTTTTTGTAGTATCCCTTTTTGCCTAAATGTCAATGAAAGAAAATTGCTATTGACTTGACGAGTGCTAGGTATCGATAATACAAGCTTGCAATCATAATTTCAGAATTTTTTTTTCAGTTTTGTTGAATGTGAGCATTTCAGGTAAAATGCGGACCCATCTGTAAAATACCAACCGCTCACGTAACTAATTGAAATTTTAAAAGCTTTCATTAACTTAATACAAAAACTTTACAATCAATTTTAGGCAAGGCCAATTTAATTTGTTGTTTTACGGGCCAAACCAAAAAAGAGGGTCGATTGGTCGGTGAAAAAATATAAAAATGGAAGTAGAATTTCACCTATAAAATCTCCTAAAAGGCAGCAAAATCTACTACATCTTGACAAAAATGCGAAGTAGAAAACATAAAGGCACAAAAAGGTCGAATTCATGGGTAAAATGAAAAATTGAACATTCAATTCTCAAAAAAACCTTGGAAAAACTACTAAAATTTGAAAATCTGGGAGTCTGTAAAGCAATGAAAACAAAAACATGCTACCAAAATGGCTACCAAAATGAATTTTGTTTTTATTTCGATTTTTGGAATTTCAGGGTCGGTCGGGCCCGTAATACAACTAATCTAATTGGTCTCGCCTTACATAAAAAATGAAAATTCTCATCTGCAACATAAGGTAAATAATACTTAGTATAAAGGGAATATTACCGTTAAGAAGGTGTGTCACTAATGTTTCACAAATAAATCATTGATTCTTTTTAACATTTTTATAAATTCTAAAAACTTAATGAAGTCAAAAGTGAAATTCAGTATGACTTGACGAGGAGGGTTTCTAATCTAAGGAAAGACCCGTGTCTCTGAAACGTAAAGACAGTTTTTCCTTGCTTCTTTAATGCCGATCTCATCCACCAAATTGCAGGTTACCCAACCTGACCAATGACATTCGACAATAGATCTTATCTGTTATTAGTTGTCTTCAAAGTCACTTCATACTATCTTCTAAACAATTTACCAGCTTTCGTGTCGCATCTAAATTAGAATTTGAAAGATTTTGGGTTAAACGGCTATGGTTACATAGAAAATACTCTCAAATCTGTAGGAAAAGATCCGGGGGGTACTAGGGTTGGCGAATGAGGGGTACAATAAAAGTCATAATATTTGAAAAAAATAGGGAAATTCCCACGAAATCTTATAGCCACAAACAATTTGGAAGCGCTCTAACTTAGGTTGGAAGGGTAGAGTTTTAACGCTAGACTTAAGAGATTAGGATCTAAGGATCCAAGTTCAAGAATGGCCCAATAGGGCTCAGAATATAGCCTGGAAGTCTATAAGCCCCTCCCAAATTGAAATATTTGATTAAATTTATCAATTAGTCCAAAGATCTTTCTCACCCGAACTTTAAATTGCTAAAAACGGGGAATTAACTAAAATTCTCAATGTATTTTGACCGAGATTGTATGTGCGGACGGGACCTCCGAAAACCGACCCTTAGAGAGACTGATTTTTGCTGATGAAAAGGTGGCCCTTAAGTGAAACTTTTTTGAAAACTTTTCTTCGATTTTGGAAAAAAGTCTAACCATTAAAGAGACTTCTCTCAAAATCAAAAAAAATTCCTAAATATCGTGAATTTTCCGACCCTTAGAGAGACTTTGAAAGGTGAAAAACCCGATCCTTACCGTCCGCACATACAAATTATTTTCATGGCCCCCTTAGTTGGTCAAGAATTTTAGCAATTTCTCAAGATGTATATGGATAAAGGTATGAATCTAGAATTGTTATTTTTAGGATTGAGACGAGACCAAATTAATTTATTCTTCTACGGGCCATCCGACCCTGTTTTTCCCTAAATCGAAAAATAAAAATATTGAAATTGCAAAGCTCGAGGATGGATTTCATAAGTTTTCTACAGATGTTTTTTAACTGAAAAAGTTGAAAAAGTTTAAGTTCATCCCAAAACTTTGATAAAATATCGCAATTGAAATGAAACCAAAGTCGCTATCGCAGCCGACAAAAGGGGATAAAGTCTACTGCTTCAAAACGTCATAGAATTTTAAACCTTGACCTTTCGACCCTGAATTTTAATCAATTTATTTTTATTATACTGACTGATCGACCCATATCTTTCTGAAGGTCTTCCAATAGAAAAATAAATTAAATTTGTCTCGCCTAAGAGCATAAATTTGCTAAATAAAATTCATAGTATCGTGATTGGTCGTCAAAATGTAGGTTTGTGGCCCCAAAATGTAGGTCTGCCTAAAACCAAACTGTATAGTCTAGTGAGGTTGTAAAATGTGAGGGGATGGGTGGGCGGATTATTTCCAAGTAAGGACACAAGAGAGGTTGTGCAAACATGAAAATAGATAAAGTGGTGAATATTTGATTTGAAATGAAATACCTTTTTCCGGCCAAGATATATCCAAGGAAGAAGATGACGATGAGGACAGATCCAGTGATGATAACAGCTATGTGTTTTTCCGTCACTGAAAAAGAATTAAATATGTCGTTTTCAATAGACTGGAGTCGATTGTACACGCCTTTTTTTAAAGAATGGTGTAAATCCATTTTATCTATCATGGATATTCTCAACTTTTTTGGGAAAATCATCCTAAAATATTCTTACAGCATTTTTAGGTCAGGATCCTAATTCAGACTAGATTTAACATTTAGTACATACGTCCTAACCCCCCCTAAGCGTAAAATGGCATTTTTGTGAAAGGAGTGAGCCTTACTTGGGGGTAATTGACAGTTAATAATTGAATAAAAGGCTCTAAAAATGACATTCAAAGCTTGAGTAGCAAAATTCCATTATGGTGTTATTCTTAGCATTATTCTTAATTTTTTGGCCATTTTCATCATGGACATTCTGATAAGGTGGATTCTTATAAAAAAAGCGTGTAATCCGTATTATACAGTAATATGGATGTTACATGATAATACGATAATTGTTACGGGATAATATCAGTTTTGTTTCCTTTCCATGATTCGAGTCTTTACCATTATTGCTTATTTTCTACTATGTCTGAATTAGCTATGCTAGCGCTCACCCCCTAAAGAATTTTTTTCAAAGAACTTCCTCAAAGTTTGGTAAAACCTGTCAATTCTGTCCAATTTTGAGATTTTTCTGTCACGATTATTTTCAAACTGATTGCACCCCCCCCCCCCCGAAGGCCAGGGGATTTAAAAAAGCATTCACTTACATTCTGTGAGAGGAATTTGTTCGGTTGTAGTCGTCTTAATGGTCGTAGTGAAGTTGGTTGAATTGTTAACGAAAGGTGTCGCCGACATGTTTGAGATAAATTGTTTCTATATATTTTTATCTATTTCTATATATCAACACAATAAACAGTAAAACAAACCTACAAAATAAGGTCGGAAGGAATCAAAAACTTAAAAACTTTCTGTAATATTTCGTGTGTCTTCTATTTTTATCTATTTCTATATTTTTCCACAAGGTATGGTATGCTGAGGCCCCCCCAGCGGACCCTCAATTCACGCAATCACGCAATTTTTTTTCGAAATTCACGCATTCACGCAAATTTTCCTCGAGTTTCACGCAATAACCCGATTTTTCAGAAATCGGAAATTTTTTTGGGAAAAATCGGGGAAACATTGGAAAATCGGGAAAACTGCACATAATCGGTGGAAAAAAGGGAAAATTCACGTATTCACGCACAAAATAGCCCAGATTCACGCATTCACGCAATCAAAAAGTACATTTTCACGTTCACGCAAGTTTTTTCAATTCACGCATTCACGCATTTTTTTTTCAATTTTCACGCATTCACGCAACCGAAAATGCCCATTCACGCAATCACGCAAACCTGATTTGAAGATGAAGCGACCCAGCTGGCACACAACGTTGTTTTAACGTTCATCTAACGTTAAATGGACGTTGTGAAAATTAAATGAAGAAACTATTAGTTAATGAAACTCTACTATGTGTTGTACTAACTGTAAAAACGAATGTTGAAAGTTGTTCTTTGTGATAAATATCATCCAACCTTTTTGTGTCTTATTGCCTTAATTATTATTTTTGCGAAAAAAAATCAACCGATAAAGTTCTTCAGTAATATTTCAAACGTTATTTGTCTAAAAAACATAGACATCTTGATTTTTAAAGGGAAAATAATAAAATATCACCCAAATATTACGTACTACTCCTCCAGTGGTACCCCGCATATCACGTTACCACGCTAAATTCTCTACTCTCATCATAATCACGAAAACTGCTGATAAAAATTGTTCAGCACGCAAAAGTAGCGAAAAATAGTCCAAAATATTTGTCTCATCCACTATTACGCCTAAATCTTGATCACGTCATCACGTAAACATGTAGAACGCATTACCTTCCCTTTGGTATTCATGATAAAAATAGAAACAGAGACGTATTGGGTGGAAAATTTCAAAAGTTCTCAGAAGACTCTCCAGTCACCACATTCATGAATACATGAATTCTTTGCCTAAAACGATTTGCCTAAAAATTACAACCTAAAACGCAACAGCTTTTGGGTATGTATAACGGAAAGTTCGGTCTCCACTTTCGCGGTTCGAAATACCGCTTTCCCGTCAAACTTTTTGCTGAATCCCGGAATCCCGAAAATTGAAAAAAATAATAACACCGTCACACCGGTTTGTACAGGTTCAAATACCGGCATAATGACAAAAAATAAGGCGAAATACCGTCACCGTCTGATTTTTAAATACCGTTTTCCCGTCTTTTTTTTCGTCAAATCCCGTAATACCGTACTAAAAAAGGGCCAATCCCGTCACACCGTAAAAGTACAACCCCCCCTAAAAACTCAGTGTGAGAATACTTCGGAACTGTAATGATGTAAAGATGTCTACAATAAAAATGCTGACTGTATAGAGCGAAACTAAAACATTTCTAAAACGCATTTTAATCTCTTTAACAGGCCGATTAAACCTCTCTAAACGAAAGTTTAATCTAATTATTGATAACACATCATAAATATAAAATGGTGTTCCGAAAACTTGAGTCGCTTATAACTGATGTAATACAGTAATATGTGTTATATGATAAAACGATAATTGTTATGGAGTATAATACTATAATATTTAGTTTGTTTACTTTAAGGGAACTAATTAAATTATTTTATGCCTTGCCAAAAGAATTAGTTCTCGCCAAATTAAAAATTTGCGCTCCTCGTCAAAATAAGTTCCCTTAATTTGGCATTAATTTGGTGGTACAAGTTTTTTTTATAACTTGGCTCTGAGCCTTATGGGCTCCTTATTTTTCAAGAGAATTTCAGCCTTAAAGTTCCTTATCTAGTTCCTTATTTACTAAGCTGCTAAGATTGGATTTGCTAAGTATGTGACTTATGTATAAAGTATAACAATGGACTAAAATGCAAAAAGAGACGTTTATTGAACGTTGTTTCGTCAACATTTTGTTATCTTTGTGTTTAGGCTTTGTAAATGTGTGCAAATTCAAGTTTAACTCTCTGTGATTTAACTTATTTTGTTATTTTCAGCCTGAGCAGTTCCTTAATAATTTTGAGCCTCAAGCTCCTTATAAACGTGTTCCTTATAAAAAAAACGTGTATCTTTTGAACAACAACGCTTCAGAGAGGGACCATGAAGGGAGTTTTCAACCATGAAGGGAGCACGATGGTTCAGCTGCCTGAAAGACGGGTGTTACAAGAAATTAAACTTTATTAATACCGTGAGATCGGGTAACTAGCATCAATGGAGGCTAATGGAGACTGGTCATTAAAATAGAAAGTTAAATCAAAACAAAAATGGTAGAGTAGAGCTGCGAATGGAGCTGTGTAATTAATTTCTTTTGAAATTTTTTCTGCTTTGATTGGTCAGTCATTTGATGGCTATGCTAGTTTCCTCCAATGATGCAAGTTACCCGACTTAACACAGTACTACTGTGCTACTCAAAATTTTGTTTAAGAATATTTTATGGCCAAAGAACTGACGTCAAAGGCAAAAGTTCCAGCCATAAAAAAAACAAACGATTTTTCATAGATTGAGTATCAAATTCTGAGTGTACGAGTGGTAAATCTTTAACCCCCTACTGTTTGTTATGAGAGCACAAATACAAAATCCTCCAAAATAAGCAACATTTTTTATCTTTCTCGTTTTTCAATCATCCAAATAAGCTAATCAAGTAGTCTAGAAAATAATCTCTTGACAAAACTTTGTTTTCATACAATTCCTACCTTCATACAATTCCTTAAAAGAAATTGCGGTAATTGCAGCTTGTCATGAGCAATTGCGATACATGTTTTTTTATAAGAACAAACTATAAGAGCATAAGGCTTCGATGGCCAAAATACTAAGAACATTTTAAGGCTTCGCGGACTCTAAAAGACCCGATTATTTAGGAAAATGGACAAAACTGCTCACAAATTGGCGAAAATAAGAACATATCAAGAACATTTTAAGGCTTGAAACTCAAAAAGTTAAGAACATTCGAATGCTTCAAAAATTTTGGATGTTCTTATAAAAAAAAACGTGTAATTAGAAAATAAATTTAAATGAGGCTTTTTTTATAAGAATGATTAATAAGCCAAGCGACCACAATCGAATATGAATAGATAATCAGCGGCACTTGGCTAAAGTTGATATGATATTATGATATTATTCGTCATTTTTGACTTTGCTCTCAATTATACGGTATATTTACAATCGAACAAAGGGAGATGGGAATCGATAAAATCGATTCAAATATTCGATTATCGATAAGCACTCGATTTAAGGATTTTATCCAACTGAAAACTACTTCATGGATAACTATTGTTTATCGATTACCTTCAGAAGCATCCAGAGAAGAAACAGCAACTAAAAAAGATTAAACATACCGGTAGGATATTCATGATATTCACGACGTAAAGTTTTCTACGGAAAACCCCCGGTTTTTGCCAGTGGTGGTAAATTTTAAACAGCTTTTGTCTACTGGCTCAAACCGGGTAATTTCCGTAGAAGACATTGCGTCGTAAATATTATGAATTCGTATTCTAATAAAAGAACTATCATCAAGCTGTCTTAATTAGATCTCATTAATCCAATTTTCTTTTTAAACGTCAAAAATGATCAATACCTGAAAATATATTTATTATACATTTTCAAATGTTTACACTTTTTTATAAGAACATCCAACATTTTTGAAGCCTTCGGATGTTCGTACCTTTTTGAGCTTTAAGCCTGTCATCGAAGTCTTATGTTCTTGTATAGTTTGTTCATATAAAAAAACATGTATTTGAAAAGGAGTATTCTGAAAAAACAATGTGGCTCAAAATCATCGTCAACGCAAAGAAAGCCTCGAATTGATAGCCTTAAGGCACTGACTTCCAAGCTCAAAGGGATGCTAGACTCGAGACTCCCGGATGGGAAATAAAGCCACTTATTTCCCATCCAGAACGCCCGTGCGTGGTTACACAAACGCCGGATTGAAAGTAAAGTCTATCGCTAGATTTCAATAAATGCAGTAATCAAAAACAAAAGAAACACTAGATGCAATCCGTCGTCATGATTGCGGCGCGTTCTAGGCGCGTTCTGGATGAGAAATAAGTGGCTTCACTTTTTCTTGCTTGAGAAAGGTTAGAGATTTTACTCTAGCCCTTCGGGCTTTAAACTCAATACCTAAACTTTGCCTTAAGGTAAGAATAGCATAAGAAGAATTTGGAGCTTGAGAGGTGCAAAATTAATAGGACAAGCCGAGCCTTCGTGGACAAAATTACGAGTACGAGAATTACCCTTACAGTGCAGAGAAAATTTTGCTAAATCTTGCAAAAACTCGATTCTTGGAGTGCATATTTTTATTCAGGTTAATTCAGGGCAAAAATAGTTGTATTCTCCAAGATTTTGGCAAAAATTCGTTTTTTTTCTCCGTAATTTAGGAGAACTAAAAAGTTACCCAGAAAGGAAAACACCCACAGTAGGTCACTTAGCTCGAGTCCCCCCCAGGAGAGTCTAACGAGAGCCATTGATTTAGCTATTGAAGATTTACAAGGAGAGGATAGTTAATTCCTTTTCTAGCAAAGACACGCATCTGAGGTTAAAGTTCACAGAATTTTTTTCGCTAAGTCAAATGCTTTGATAATAACAAAAAACATTCCTTAAAAATTTGTTTTCAAGTCAGCCCTTTCAAGTCGGACCGACATCTGTCAAATTACGTTCCGCAACAGTCATTTGCAGGTTTACAAAAATATGCGTGAACAAAGTTTTCTCCTCAACATTTTTAACTTCATATTTCAAAGTTGTCAATCCATTTTCATGCGAATCCAAAAAACCTTTTTCTGTTTTCTTCAACATTAAAATAGCTTTACCATTCCTAGCTTGTTTCTTATGTGTCAACATCGAATACCGCCCTTCGGTCATGGGCGGTCTATTAATTTTAACGCCACTATGACGTAACCGCCAATGCAGATCATCATCCTCAGAACCCCATCCCCAATACTTATTTGAATATCCGTTGACTTTTTTAAAATCGGCTTCCGTAAGTCCGACAACTCCACCAAAAGAGTACGGCGAAAAAGACCGGTAACCCCATACATCGATAGCTGGGCACATATACCGTGGACTGTCTTTACAACAATAATTATTCAACTCATTTTCTAGTAATAAATCAACATCGTGGAACACAAAACAAGAGAATTGGTTGCGTGAGAATCGTGTTATCGCTTCGTGAAAACCAACGTTGAAGAGTTTGGCACGGTTGAACGGGTGTGTATCGTTTTGTTCGATGACAAAAATACGGTAACCGATTTGTGAGCGGTGGAGTATGGGATGCATGTGACGTAAAAAGATCTTGAGTTGATTTTCGCGCGCTTTGTAAGGAATAATGATGGCGGTCGTACAGTTGGGTTTACACGTGGATGGTTTGTAGGATCCACCTCTTTGTAAGTTCTGTTTGAGATCTGATGACAGGTTCTCGTAAATTTGTTGGTAGGATGATGGAACTGTTCGATTTATTGCGATTCGACCATCTGGAAAATGAAATTATAACAAAAATTTGGAGAGATATGGGAAAAGAGTGTGGGAAGATTGAGAGATTTTTAAATATCTTAAGGGAAGAAATTTTGGTGGAAAGAAATTTGAATTTACAGGTCATTCGCCAAAATAAATTCTCGCCAAATTGCACAAAAATTTCTTCTTGCCGAAATTACATCTCTTAAGGTAGGCAGTGTTTGCGTCTTCTATCATAACAGAAAGTACAGTACGAGACTTACGAAGTAAAAAATAATTAGACCCTGAAAATCTCCTTCTTGAAGAAAATGGATTCCCAAAAAGTATATCAATGGACATAAAAAACAATACAAGTCACCAATCTCTCTGTAAAAAGTCTGAAAATCACAAAATTATCTACTTCAAACCAGAGACGGGAAAATCACCCGTTGAATTTAATCTGGAGAATTTTTCCTCACACGAACTTACCTTTTAGAATTGATTCTTTTCTTTGACACGATGGAAGTGCTTTGTTTTCAGGTTGTTGTTGTTGATGGTTTGTTGCTTTTTGTTCTTTTCTCAAGGTGGTCATGTCTGGAGGTCCAGATGTTTTTTTCGTTGTCGATAGACGTTGTGTTTCTTTCTGAGAGCTTTTGAAAGTAATCTTTTGCTCTGATTGTTCTAGTGACTTGGTTGTTTGGCTTATGGTGGTTGAATATCGAAGAGTTGTTGTTGGTTTCAAACCATCTGATGCTAATCCTAAGCTATTCAAAGTTGTACTGGTTTGTTTAATGTGTTGTTTTCGTGGAGGGTCGTTTAATATTCGATTTATTTCATTTTGTTGAAGATGTTTCGGTTGATTCATGTTTCTAAGTTGTCCATGATTTTGTGTGTTGGAATCTTGATGTTGCTGCTCTGTTCGCTGGTCGGATATGTCATAACTCTTTCGAAGATGACTGATTTCGACAACGCTTTTGGTTCGTTCAAAACGAGCAAAATCCTTCATCATGGTACAAAGTAAATGCTGGTAGTAATACATATTCAAAGTCACCAGTGAGATGGAAAAGAAAACGTAGAAGATCTTGATCGAAGTATACATGATGTTTCCTGTTCTATGTTTCAACTTTATCTTCAAGAACTCTTTGAAAATCAATGTAATTAAACGTATTAGTAGTACCAACCGCAGCATGAAGGTAGCGAGCATCCAGCTACGGTGCGCAAGGTTGTGGGTTCGATCCCCAGCCGGGTCATACCAAAGATTCCCAAAATGGTACTTGATGCCTCTCTGCTCTCAGCAATTAAAGAGACGGATCAAGGGTAAGTGGAGAAATCCAGGGAAAGGAGTGGCACCCTCCCCTACCTTCGGGTAGACAGCTATACGAAAAGGGAGCCTTTGGGTCGGCCTCGACTGCGGTCGCAAACTTACTTACTTACTTACTAGTACCGTGTTACACGGAAACAACTACATAGTGGAGTAATCAAAACAATTTTCAAATACACCCTTTTGACCGTAGTCGCACGCCACTTCATTATTTAATAACCCCTACTTAACTCGATCCAGTCTTTTTTACACCTTTTTCTTTAGTCTATAGGTGCGAAAAAAATACTGGGACGGTTTTAGCGTGGTAAAACGGACAAAAAATACTCGCGCGGCAATTGATGACTACTGTCAAAAAGGTGTATTACCATCACAGCACAGAAATTATCACGAATTTTGTTTTTCAAGGACACCACTGCAGGTTTAAATAAACTGCAAAACGTGTTAAACCTTGTAATTTCCACTACAATCAAGGTCATAATATTTGAGAAAAAAGGGAAGTTCACCGGGAAGAAACCACAATCGATTTGTAAGTGCTCTAAAGTATATTCGAAGGGTAGAGTTTTAACGGTAGACTTAAGACTTAAGATCCAAAAGTTCAAAAATAGTCCAATAAGGCTCAGCATATAGCAGAATATATGGAAGTGTGTCAACCCCACCCAAATTGAAATATTCGATAAAATTAAAGAGATAGCCCAAAATCGACTTTCTCGCTGGAACTTTAAATCTTGAAAAACGTCAAAATAACCAGAATTCTCAATATATTTCAACGATGATTGTAAGTCGTTTCTTCAAATGTCTTTGAAATTTTCTCACTGCGATGAAATTTTAAAACATTTAAAGCTTACCCGATATTCTCGATTTATAACAGTTTTCATTTATTTTGAATCAATCCTGAGACACTAAAAGAAACAACGAAAAAAAAGAGAAGATCTCTGTCGTTTCCAGGGAACGACTCACTTTTAAAGCAAACTTATTTTTCGAGCAAAGATGTGACATCTTCCGAAAATTTTGTAAACAAAGTAAAACTGTTAAATTGCGAATATGAAAGCTGTGATTTCGTGAAAATTAACTAGATATCTGTTTATTGGTGTCTTTTTAGACTTTTAGACTGGGAGTTGTGAAAAATTATTTGGAAAGATTAACAATTGGCTAAATTAGAGAAATGAAGATGCATCTTCGAGGGTGTGTTACTTAATTTTTACCACTTTTATAATTGACGACATCATAACATTGAATTCCTCGAGACTTTCTTACCCTATTTTCTACAAATTTTGACCCAAGATTATTCCCTCAGTTAAGGAACAAATGTTTTTATTCAAAATTTGATGATGTCAAAAATCATTCTATAGCGGGATTAAAACTTTCAGAAAAAAAGGATTTGTAAGAATTTGTAAATTTCAATTTCTGAGACGACCTTTTTTGGCAAAGTTTTGGTAACGATTCTTCCAAATTATAATTTTTTTTTTCAAATAATAAATTATGACTAATAAAATTCTATAAATATACATGAAAAAATTCCGATAAAATTCCTACAAATTCTTTAAAACGCACATTGCGTCACTAAGCAGGTAGAGTTAACCGAAAGACCCAACTCAAAACAGATTGATATACTTTGAACAAGAAACTTTCGCGGAAATTTCAGTCAAATTTACGAAAATCCGAAAAAAAAGATATTTGTTAAAACTTTACTCATCGCTGTGATATCATCTCATAAACAACTAAAAGAAGTATTCATTGAATAAATATACACAAGGTAAGGATGTGAAACAAGAAAACTTTAGCTCATTCTAAATTATTGAGAAAAAAAATCAAAGTCTGTCCAGATATAATTGGCAGTGGAAACAAGAATGCCTGTAACTTTTGATAGTCAAATATAATTATGGAAATTTTTTTTGCTTGTTTTAGAGAATCAAAAGCGCTATATTTGAATGTATTTTTGGTTGAAAAATTCGCGATTTTTAGTGGTTAAATTTGCGATTGGAAAAATTGAGCTTTTTTTCTACTTATGCTATAACGTTCATTTTTACACCAGTGGTAGTTCAACCTTAGGTTAAGAAGTTTGTTAAATTTCAAGGCAAACAGGAAAGTCCTTCGGAAGATATGGGACCCGAAATACCCCTTGGTAGCACTTTTCTGTGAAATATCAAATCTCCAACTTATTACTAAAAAAATACATTCAAATATAGCACTTTTGATTCTCTAAAACAAGCAAAAAAAAATTCCATAATTATATTTGACTATCAAAAGTTACAGGCATTCTTGTTTCCACTGCCAATTATATCTGGACAGACTTTAGTAAAAAACAGGAAAAATAGAAGAAAATTTAACTATTATAACAGGGACAATAAAAATTTAAATTTAACAAAACTCCACTTTTTCATCCTTGCTCAGATCTAAACAGACTAAAAATACCAATACACGCTTTTTTATAAGACTGGTGTTTTTTCATTTCATCATAGATATTCTTAACTTTTTTAGGAAAATCATCCTAAAATATTCTTACGTTATTCTTAGGTTAAGATCGAAATTTAACCTAAATTCAACATGCAATACACGCCTAGAGAATATTGAGCGGTACTGGGTATCATTGGTATTCTTACCATATTCTCAATTTTTTAGTCATTTTTATGATGAAGTGTATTCTTATAAAAAAAGCGTGTAAGTTCATTGTAAGGTGCTCAATATCAAAGTTTCACTGACTGTCCGTCACTATCAGGTTACACTACTGGACAAAGTCATACATGACAAACCCTGAATTTTGAAGTGTTCGTATAACTGAATGAGAGGAAAAAAGAATTACATATTATCCCACGTATTCATAATATGAACCATTGCAATGTCTTCCACGGACCCAACAGCTGATTGGTTGAAAGTGATGTATTGATTGTTTTTACGTCACATGCAACAAATCAACTGTTCGATCCGTGATGTAATGCCAGAAAATATTGCAATGGTGCATACCATGTATATTCTAACTCCAAAACGTGCATTATTCGAACGTGAAAGTGTAAAAGCATATCCAGCGATGTAAATACACTTTCTCGATCGTCTTGGTTGAAAGCATTTGTAAGATCAACTTTCTATGAGCAAATAGCTCTATAATTTCTTCACAGCATTGTCCATGTTAATACCATTGTTCGTCTTATATGTAATCATTCATGTAAAGACATTCACGACATGTTTTATACATAATCACCCCAAAAAAGGCCCGGCATTTTGCCACCAGTTTATTGTTTCAATTCAAAACTAGTTGCAAACACAGTAGCGTAAACAGGAGGGGCGCAAAATTTGTGTAGGAGAGCAGATTTTTATGACAATGTAATTATCTATTCATAATATAAAATGATAATAAGAGTGTCATAAAAATCTGCTCTCCTACACAAATTTAGCGCCCCTACTGTCTACGCTACTGAAACACCCAATCTTTCTTGGAACATTACGTCATGAATATCACGAATTGCGCTTCATCGAGACACATTTACTTTTGTGATCAAGATAATGATTCCTTGATCTCACCACCATCACCAACACCATGGGTATCCATCTCAGTAAACCCCAGGGTACACTATCATTTTCAAAATGCAGATACAAAAATCATCTATGAGATATTCTTTTGATCGTATTGTTGAAGAAGTTTCTTCATGATTGTATAAACCGGTGACAAATCCGTTTGCCCGTCCGCTTCCATTTTTGCCGCGTAAGAATCGATGGTTTTTCTGAACAAAAAAATTTGCGTACGATTTGTTTTATAAAATATCCCATCATGGACCATCACTTCAGGATTGCTCCCAAAGGGATAGAGAATGGTGTGATATTTCGGGAAATTCGCGATCGTTATCGATTTTTGGGTTGAAGGCGATGAAATGAGTGACTGTAAGCAGTAGCGTGGTGGGTCGATAAAAATTCGGGCAAAATGGGGAGGCAAATTTCGAACATTATGATTTTGGCGCCCCTGGTATTTTCTCTCTTTTTGGCCGAAAACTGCCATATCTAAGGTGTAAAAGAACAAAGGGGTGCCGTAATTAGTAGTCAGAATGGTCTTTTTGTGCCCTTTGTAATTTTGCACCTCCAAAAAAAGCTACTGACTGTAAGTTATTTGTTTATATGTAGCAACAATGTGGGTAGCGAGGATAAATTTTGACCATTTCAGGGTCACGCAAAGGCGTCATCATGTGGGAAGGAAACTGCTTTTTGTTCTACCTTTTGTTTTTTTAGCACTTATATACCAACTATACCAAAAGTTTCTTTAGTTGAAGAACGATGAGCATTAGGAGCCTCATTGCATACTCTAGCTCGTATCGTAAATGATAATGTTCTTTTATTTATAAACATAACGAGTTTAGCCAGAGTGGAATTTAGGCTTTGAAACAATAGATCTTTTGTTGCAGAACTACATTATCGAAACTCCAGCCTGGGTTATGGTTGAGAAAAGAGCATTCTTTTCTTATCAAAAAAAGAAAAACGGGCCAGAACTCTTTCTATTGGAAGAATTCACAACCGAATAAGTCATTTTCATTGTCGCAATGAATCATGAGTAATAAGGACTCTTGAACTGATGATGATTCCCAAGATACATTTCGAGTGTGAAATAACGAATGACAAACCTCAACAAGTTGATTCGTTCACTTTCTTCGTTGTGCTCATCCAACCAATCACTGTACTGTGTCACCGTCCAACCAGAAAACTAAAATTGGAAAACATCTATCGTAATCAACTGATTTGGAAGGTTGGTACACTCGAGTTTACTAGCCAGTTTATGTATTCGAGATAAATCGAGGGAGACGGTATAAAGCAAAATTGACATGTCTCCAAAATCACCGTCCACTTTGCTCGACGACGGTAAAAACACCAAAATACCGTCGTCTGTTTAGGTGAGCAAAGGCGATATAGAGCCATACATCAACTATCGACTTTGTTTTGTATCGATTTCACTTACCGTAGCCCTCGATATCCTCCGATACATAAACTCGGTACTATCTCTGTTTGAGCAGGTGGCGAATTTCGCCAGTCAAAGTCACGGAAAAATTACAATTTGCCAGTCTAAAAATTAGCTTTGCCACCTCAAGTACATTTTCACGCTAATCAATAAACTGGGCTTGCTAGGAATTTACCGACCTAGAATCTAAAGAAACGAAGCAAAACCTCTGCTCAGATCAAAACAGGTAATATTGGCACAAAACAATCAAACTTACCGTATGAGGTGAGATGAATTGACTTGGTGCTTGTGAGAAGAGAAAGTGAAGAACGGTACTGAAGGTCAAACTTTCACCAAGGTTTGGATTGCTTGGAATGTCGTTCAACGTTTGAAATAATAATGGTCTGTGGAAAAGAGGAATGATGAGAGAGTTTATTCAAAAAATGAAGAAAATTGTACTATTTGTGATCATAGATTTATAAAGCCCGAACGGCTAGATGTCGTGCTTTTGCTGAAAAGTGTGATATTACAATAGAATTTCAGCGCTTAACCAATCAGAAGCTTAGCAATATTTTTAACGATATTCACTTTTTTTCTTGGAAGAGCTTAAAGCACTCCATCTAGCCCTTCGGGCTTTATAAATCTATGTTCATGATATGCAACGATATATTGGTAATTTAAAACTCCTCCTCGTCAAGAAATAGCAACGTTGAATATTCTTGTGAATCTTTCCTCCTTGATCCATTCACTTTGTGTGAAATCTTTTGTGCTACCATGTTAGAGTTAGAGTATAAGGCCATTTCACAGTCGAAATGGATCATGGGTAATCAGGGCCGATTGCTTACCGATAACGGTTTTCCGTTGGTTAGACGCAAAAATAAGTCGTCATTAGCACGCAGTGCTCCTGATTACCCATTATGCTTTGCGACTATGAATTGGGCTATTAAAATAACTCCCTCGAGAGTGGTTTCCAAATGGCATAAGGCGCTCACTTTTCAAGCGGGGAAATTTTTAAAAGTGATATGAAAAGTGTGCGAGAAATAAAAGCAAAACAAAAAATTAACAAAAACTCTCCCTGAAAACTATAATTATACCTAAACGCTCTCTATTGCTTGTACTCATGTCCGAGGTTTTAGAAAGGAAGAAAGATGAGAATGTGGATTTTTCTAAAGCTAAATAAATTCTCTATAAAAGGGATTTGATGAGCTTAGCTTTCTCTCCCTGAAAACTAATCAAACCTAAACGCTCTGTATTGTTTGTACTCATGTCCGAGATCTTCAAAACGTTTGCAAAGCGGTGTGACCGCAAATTCCAATTGCGTCATGTCTGCTGCCATCTTGAGTTTGCCTCCTTCTGATAGTTGCCTTGTCAGACATGCGTAGCGCACAAATAATTGAAGCACGCGAGATGTGAGAACCTTAAGCCTGGAAGGTAGAAAAATTATATACTTAATACACCTTTTCGATCGTAGCCGCCAATTGCCGCGCGGGCATTTTTTTGTCCGTTTTACCACCCAAAAACCGTCTCAGTCTTTTTGTTCGCACCCTATAGACAATAGAAAAGTTGTCAGAAAAGGATTGCGTCGAGTTTAGGGGAAAAATACCCGCGCGGTAATTGACGGCTACGGTCGAAAAGGTGTATTGCATATCGTCTTAAAGATGTATAGTCAAATAGGTATTTTCATAAATCATTTGGAGTGCAAAGACTGCCTCCTTTTGAAACCATTACCAAGATGATTATGTCCCTTGAATGTTCAAGTGTTACTATTATAAATAAAGTAAACTTCTTATGAACTCCTTTGGGAATCAGTTACCATAGCAATATTATAAATATAAGGTAGGCGTTGCTCTTGACGTAATTTATGAAAAGGTCTATAATGGATGGAAGAATCTGGAAATAGCTTTCGTGTAAAGTGCAAAATGTACCTCTAGTATGAAGAAATGAAAGTATATGCTTTAAAAATTATGTGATTTAAGAAACACGATTTTTTTTTATTCTCAACCGAAAATCTCATTTTGATCAACAAGAGGGATAAAATTCCCTTCCAAATAGATTAAGATTGAGAAGGAGAAAGATTTACAGTTTGAAGTTTTGTTATTTCTGCTATTTTTATAAAAGTACCTTATCGGCCGATTATTAGTTGACCCTAATTTTATTTCATCTCGTCAAAATTTAGTCATTAAGGGCCGACTAATATATAATGATAGCGGACAAAATAATGAATTGTAGCGGACGTAATGATATGGTATTCAAAAAAGTTGGTTAAGGAAAGCTTAATTATAAACTTTTAATTTAGCCTAAATTTTTAGTCGGTCCAAATTTTAGTCGGCCCAAATTTTTAGTCGGCCCTAATTTTAGTCACCAAGTCAAGATTTAGTCACTTAGGACCGACTAAGTTTTGGCAGATAAGGTAGATCGATATGCGAAAGGAATCTGCTCAACAGAATCCAAGATCTGCTTCCTTAATGGCGGATTTTCCTTAATCGTAAAATTTGAAGAAAAAGCTAAAAAAAACCTCTTATTTCATATGTTATTACCTTTCTAACAAGAAGTCTGTGCATGTGTACAACGATAGGTAGTCTGATTGGATTGAACTGATGAAATTCTGGAGAAAAAAAAAATTTAAAAGAAATGTAAATGTATGTTTGCTGGGTCAAGCTTGCTAATACAAAAATTTTCTATTAGCAGATTCATATAAAAAGTCATTTGACTCTGATGGAATATATTCTGTAGTATTCTATAAGTGTTCTATACAAGTGTGGCGGAAATATTGGGGTCACTCCTAGAGGAACTAAAGTGCATGGCATGAACATAAAATGCTGACTGGGTAGCATCCTTAAAGCTCTGATTGGCTGAGACATGCAAAGGTTACCTTATACTCTGGACATTTTGAAAAATATGCTTATGTGTGCAATATTCAGTCAATCAGAGCTTTACTTGATGTTTTTTCGTGACTTTTTTATATGAATATGCTAATAGGAAATACGTGTATTCTTAACTCTGCAGGTTAGACATAATAGTGAAAATAATAACGTAGTACGATGGGCGTGGGTCAACCCGGTTCTTTATTTAGGTTATTTACTGCGTGGGATGAGCTTTCACGAACTGAGTTTTCATATTGGCAATCTTTTCATGAGCCTTTATTTTCATTGTCGCATTGCATTGTGGAACAATTGAATTATGATGCCAATAATGCATTTGGTTTACTGTTTCAGTTTTTCAGTTTAACTAAGAAGGAAAAAGTAGAATATTCTTCTACTTAAGTTTTTCATCAGACAGTTCACGGCATTTCTCGATCGCAGTCTACTTATATTGGACGATTCTGTCAGAGATTCTCGGGGGGGGGGGGGGGAGTTTCGCGAATTTCGTGCAAAAAGTTATTTCCGCGAAAAAGTAGAATATTCTTCTACTTAAGTTTTTCATCAGACAGTTCACGGCATTTCTCGATCGAGGTCTACTTATATTGGACGATTCTGTCAGAGATTCTCGGGGGGGGGGAGTTTCGCGAATTTCGTGCAAAAAGTTATTTCCGCGAAATATTCTGAAAACTAAATTCGCGAAAGTTTATTCTCGCGAAAAAATACTTTTCCTAAAAATCTACCTTTTGTCATGATATTTTGTTTAAAGCAATTTAAATTTCCGAATTTCGTGCAAAAAGTTATTTCCGCGAAATATTCTGAAAACTAAATTCGCGAAAGTTTATTCTCGCGAAAAAATACTTTTCCTAAAAATCTACCTTTTGTCATGATATTTTGTTTAAAGCAATTTAAACAGGCATTTTGAGCCTTTTGACACCCATTTTAGGTTGATGGAAGTGGAAAAAGTCAGGTTTCATCCTTCTGTTTCACAAAAATCTTGGATAAAAACAAAGAAAAGTTAATGAGAATCACGAAAGTTTTTTCTCGCAAAATATTTTGAAAAGCTGAATTCGCGAAAGTTGATTCTCGCGAAATTCAAAGTCTCAGAAACTTGCCCGTTCCATTTCTTACCACGAAAATTTCTGGAAACTACAATTGGCCAAGCTATATGTCATTCTGGAGAACGCAGTTTCCACTAACGAAAAAGAGCTTTGTTATAAATCTTCTTAGAAAACGTCCAGGTCAGTGTTATCTTTTCCGCGTGTGCAGCCTAGGTATAACTACGTTGAACAAAATATTTCGAGATCTCGTTTAGTAGAGTACTCTTCAGGCTTTAGATAAACCTTAGCAAAGAGCGATGACCAAGTGGTCTAGGGTGTCAGCGTATCAACCAGGGGTTCGCGGTTCGAATCCCTACTCCTTCCAATGTTCCGTTCAGTTCATAGATAGCCGAGCCAGTAGGCCGTGGACCCCGTGAAAACGATCGAATGACTGTCTAAAATATCGACTCTATCGACTCTAACTAGCACATAGATAGAACAGGTCGACTACAGCGCCTAAGGTTATGGATCAGATTCCCAAGCCAGGTCATACCGAATATTTAAGACGGTACACAATGCTGTCTCTTCGCTTGATATTAAGTAGCTAAAGAGAATTGTAATGGCCAAGTGAAAAAATCCAGGACAGGGACGGGATCTATCATTGATTTGAAAGCCCCAAAGAGATAGGATAGATAGATCTATAAAATTATTTATTTCCCATCCAAACACGCGACCCGTTTGTTTCTCAAACAAAATTTCTAAAAAAATTCAGGGCAAACTTAGGCTTCACTTTTTTTTGATTGAGAAAGATTGAAGATTTTTCTTTAACCCCTTCGGAGCTTCACAAACCCAGTGAATCCTACCTTATCGGAGAAAACTTCGTCGGGGAAAAATTCGTCACTTGCTGGTAGTTGGTAAATGCATTAAGGCCGGGGAAAATTTTCGTCGGGGAAAAATATTCGGCACTTGGCCGAAATTTCGTCACTTTTCCCCGACGAAGTTTTCTCCGATAAGGTATTCCTTGCAAGAAACTTGAGTTACCGTGGTTGATGTTTTGCAGAAGTACGTCGACGTCGTTTAGGTTTTATTTTAATCGAATAAAACGTGCGAATCTCTTTACTTCGTAGAATGAAAATGATAGAATTGAAAATAGTATTTAGAAGAGTGGACAATGATGCTACGTCTGATGTTCGTAATTTCAATAAAGTCAACCTGGCGACATCTTTGGCCTGCATATAAAGATAAGCGAAGGAACCACCTTGCGCGAACATACAAACAAACGAGAATGCAATGATCATCAACATTGTATTAGCAGATTTCTTTTGTATTTCCAATCGTCTTTTGACGTTTGCTGATAGCTCTGAATCCTTGGATTTTTGACGGATGGTATTGAGAGATAATAACAGGAAGACTAGGATAGCACAATTTAATGATGAGAAAATAAAAAATGAAGCAAAAACCAAATTAGTAGCTTTTCCTTTGTCCAATCCGTGGGCATGAAGGTAAGTAACTGAGCAAAGCAAAATGCAAGAAAGAACGAATTGTGTTGCTACTATTTTAAAGATATTCTCACCACGGCTCTTGTTCATTGGCCTTTGGATGGCTCTATACCTCAAAACAGAAACGATGAGAGTTATAGAAGAGTTATGAAATGCTACAGATGATTGAAGGGAGATAATAATTGCATTGTAAACGCAACCCCATTCATACATTCTGTTGATTGCAACGAATGGCAAAACGCAACATCCTCCAAAAAGGTCTGTAGCTGACAGATAAATTAAAAGTTTCTGGATATATGAAAGCTTTCGGTTTGTTCTCCGTAATCCGTGAATGAAACATGTATTAGATATAATATTGAATACTGCTAATACCACACATGATATAACATAATATAACTTGAAACGACTTGTACTACGCTCCTCCGAGATGAATTTGATTTCTTCAGGTGAATTCAAACGAAACATTTTGGAAAGACATCGAAATTGCATGTTTACTGAATCCTTTTGTGAAAAAGAACGATTAGTTTTGTTGGAAACAGACTTTATAGTTATTTGACTTAAAATACTTTATTCCATCGTCTACTCCAAATTATCTTCTCAACGAATATGTATTCTGCACGACAAAACTATATTAAACTTATTTTTTTGAAAATGTTCGTTTATTTTATAGAAACTTAGCATTTAACCTCAAGCTGAGATCCTGATTTCATTTAGAAATAGTAAATTATTTTTTTCAATTGAAGTTTTTATTACCCTTTTTGATTTCAAAACTTCAGACTTCCTCAAACACCTCTTCGATCCTTTTATTCACAATAATTGGAAATACATTTTTACATACTATGAAATACTAAAGTTCTATCTATTTATACTAAAGGTTATACCAGTTCTAGAGAAATTTCGATTTTTACATCATTTCTCAAACAATATATATCAATAGAAACGGAATGTAAACGAGGCTACATTTGATGAAATAAATAACAAAGGGATAAGGTTGGAAAACACGTAGTCGGGTAGAAATAGGGCTTGACCTTGAAAAAAATTTCGCGCAAGCTTGCTAGGTACCGTAAGAAGCAGAATTTTATTAGGAATTTTATTACGGTATGGTATCTCACCAAAACTTTGCCCAAAAGGCCTCACCGTGAGGCTCTGAGAATGTTCATCCTTGTAAAATTCAACTTCTAACGGTACCTACAATCAGTAATCAGTGCCATAATATATTGGCACTTTTGGCTAATTTACCATTTTTCGAAAATTCGAGTTCGAGCGAGAATGTTAATTTTTAGGCCTTTAACTTGATTTCATCGATTATTTCGATCTGGGAGGGATTTATTGGTTTCTAGGCTATATTTCAAGCCCTACTGGACCATTTTTGAGCTTATGGATCCTCAGATCCTAAGGTCCTAAATGTTAAGTTTAGCGTTAAAACTCTACCCTTCGAACCTACTTTAGAGCACTTACAAATCGATTGTGGTTTCAAAACACCCTAGTGAATTTCCCTTTTGTGCCAAATATTTTGTCACTGATTGTAGCAAGCTTGTGCGGAACTTTTTTCAAGGTTCGCCCGTTTCGTCATATTTCTACAAGACTAAGGATTTTTAGACAATCACAAACATATTTTTTCCAGATAATCAATAATCAGTAATGACACATCATAGCTTTTTCCCTAAGTCACTGAAAGAGGAAAATCATCTTTAGAATAGCAACCTCGTACAAAAGAATCAGTGCCGTAGGAAGCATTTGGATAAGGAGGGGGCTGGATTTAGTGACATTAGTTGGGGTAGGATTTTGAAAATTTGTTTGAGGAAAGGAAGTTCTAAGAAAAGAAATTTTGTATGGAGAATAAAAATAGAATGAAAAATCAATACACGCTTTTTTTTATAAGAATACACTTTATAAGAATGTCCATGATGAAAATGGCCAAAAAATTAAGAATATGCTAGGAATATCACCATCATGGAATTTTGAGACGTATGTACTAAATGTTAAATCTAGTCTGAATTAGGATCGTAGGATCCTAACCTAAGAATGCTGTAAGAATATTTTAGGATGATTTTCCTAAAAAAGTTAAGAATATCCATGATGAAATGGATTTACACCATTCTTATAAAAAAAAAGAAGCGTGTAATTAAACTCCGGTTAAGGAGTTTCTTAAAATCAGTGTTTTTCATTTGTAATTGTGCGTAAATCCGATTAATCGCGATAGTCGGGTTCAATTTCCCGATCTTTCTGGTTTGATTTCTCGATTTAATTTGCGTTTGCGCTCGCACTTAGTAGGATATACTCTTTTAAATTTTATGTTGGATATATTGAGAAAGGCTGACCACGATAAAGATGTTTGCATGGTTCGCTATTCAAAAATGACAACTACCGTAGTTTACAGCCGTCATTACGGTTGTTTTATTTTATCATAAATAAAGAACCATTTTTCACTTAATCGACGCGATTATAGAAGGCCAAAACGTTACAACTATCCCTATATTTTTCATTCACACATTAAAAAAGTTTATTTGTTATTATTTGAACTTAGGCGAGACCAATTTAATTTGTTGTTCTACGGGCGCGACCGACCCAGCATTTGCTACAAACGAAAAAATAATAATATTGAATTTCCTATGCCACAAATTTCTAATACTAGTCCATTTAAAAAATTTACACTTAAAAAAAGTTGAAACGAATCTAGAATCATGAAATCTATGCACGAAAGATTTTATTACAAACTCCATCAAAGATAAATGATGAAATTCTAACCAAGATTATTTGAAAATATTACTTAAAGCTAATTTCCTTCCTTGATTAATGAAAGTCTTATTTTTATTTTACCGACCCACCGACTCATATTTTGTCAACGATCTGCCCGAACAGAACAACAAATTAAATTGGTCTTGCCGTAGTTAAAATAAGGGAAAAGGGTGAACGGTGTACTGTACCTGTATATCAGTGACGTAATTCGAACATGATTGGACTTCTTGTGTCTCATGGAACGATTGTGCGGAGCTAAAGAGGGAGAAGAAAGTGTGATTTTACTGGTTTTAACAAGAGAATAAATCGAAAGGCCTCGATGGCCAAAATATCATGAACAATCGAAAACATACATTTTAAGGCTTCTCGGACTCTAAAACACTCTAATACACCCGATTTCTTAGGAAATCGAGAAAAAATACTCACAAAAAAAAAAAACATTTGTTTTTTTACATTATTTCCTTGATCTCCAAAAATATTGGTTCAAATAAATTTGATTGTCCTTATGAAAAAATTTGACTGTCTTTATAAAAAAATTCGACTGCCCTTATAAATAAAAACATTATAGATAGAAAAGTTTTGGGTCAATGTAAAAGCTCTCCTTTGACTAGATACAGATAAACACAGACGGTTTGTTGAGCTATATGACGCTCGCCTCGCTATTTTGTTTACATTTAAGATCTCTTAGAGCTGAAAGTTCGCTTCTACGAATTTACCTTACTGTGTTTCCTAGAACTATTCCTTCATCGTGAGTATACAAGATTCAACACGGCTCAATCGGGTTTAATTGAATGGCTTACAAGTATGTTGAATTCAAAGGGATAACATCGAATAGAGAAATTATATCAAATATTTCATCGTGACAAGTACAATACCTTAACTAAGCAAAGGAATAAAGAATTTCTATTTAAATCTCAAATTCTGTCAGGTCCGTAGTCAGGGTGTCTACGGAGTTTTTTTTCATCATTTTCAAGGTTTTCAAGGTTTTATTGGTGATATTTTAGCGATTTTTCAAGGTTTTTCGGACCGGGTATTTTTAAGGTCTTTCAGAACTCAAACAGATTTTTAAATAGTACGATATCACCGTTCTTGACGAGGCTATTACCAGAATTTGGTCCATAAAAAATGATTACCAGCATTTGGTCCATAGAAAATTTTGGGAGCTTTAGCATCGACCAAAACTTCAGTAAGGACCCAAGCCAAAACAAGAGTAACTATACTGTCACAACCATGCCTTTTCCAGGTTTTCAAGGAATTCTTTCATATTACATTCACTTTCAAGGTTTTCAAGGTTGCTTAGTTCAATTTCAAGGTTTTTAAGGTTTTTAAGGTTTTCAAGGTCCCTGGTAGTCTGAACCACAGATCTCTACAAAACCGGAAAGTAATATTTAAGGCTATAAGGAGCACCAATCCATTAGTAGACGACAGCAACATATCAGATCCGCTAATCTGTAGAAAAAATTTGACGTCAATACCACTACATTGAGCTTTAACAATCTGTTCCTCTTTAGAATCCTGCATTGTAACACGCATGCGTAATTTGTCGTCCTTTTGAACCACATGTAGTTAATTCCTGTGATAAACGAAGGGGTTGTGGACGGCGAAATATATCGTTTTTTATGCAATTTGTCGTTCTTTTTGTCTATTTTTAGTAATGCAGGATTCTTTAGATAAACCCCCTCTAAATATGATAGTTTTTCTATCAAAAGGAAAAGAAGAGACGGTTCCATCAGAATCGATATTAACGAAACGTCATTTGATCATCTTAGAATTTCACGAGACTTACATTGCGAAATTTTCGTTGCTCATCTTTAACATTTTCGTTTCCAACGTCCTCATGATGGAGCTTAGCAACAAACTCAATGAAACGTCCATGAAATCATTGATGCTCTATGAAAAGAGAAATGTAAATCATTGATGCTCTATAAAAAGAGAAATGTAAATCTAATCACATATCGTATAAGGAGCAATAACCCAATAAACTTGGTATCACTAGTTACCCATATCCATTCAGTTTGAGCCCGAGGGACTATAAATCCCGATGGGCTACAAACGAATCTTCAATCTTTCCCAGAAAAGAAGAAAAAGGCAATCGTCACGAAGGATTTAAAAACTATCGCTTTCTTGGTATATTTTTTCGAAATCTGCCAATAGATTTTACTTTTTCTTGAAATAGGTATTTGATGTCCATTCGGTATTGACGCTAACTAGTAAAGCTAGTAAAACATTGAGAAAAAAAACGCACGAATACCATGATAGGTATCTCATATCCAAGAGATTTTCATCTAGCACTTTGGCCGTTAAAGTGGCTGCTTTATTCATTATTTATTTATTATTTTAGCCATTTTCGAAATCTCTAGGATGCATGGATGTTTAAACATTGATTTGGCTCTCTTAAAACTGAAATTTTCAACAAAACAGGGGAAATAAGAACACCCCTTTGGAAAATCACCCAACGATTAAGTATGAAAAGATAAACATCTACAATCAGTGACACAATATATGGCAATTTCTTTAAAAATCCCTTCCCCACTAATATCAGTGTTGATGTGAGCTTTTTCTGAGCATGGTGGCAGCTTTTCCACCCACCAACATTGATACTATGGGGGGGGGGGGGGAGGGAATTCTTGCCACAATATTTAGTCACAGATTGTAGAAGCAACCATTCATTGTCGTGAAGGGTACATGCATTCTAAAGATGGGAATATTGTTTGATAATGAGAACGACTTACAATAATGGCTTTGTCCAATGTAACTATCGCTTCTTGTGGAGGGTAATCTAGCTCTAGTAAAATCTGAAAAAGAGATATCATTATTAGATATCGTTGGGTAATTATGTATATATCGGACGGAGGATCGAGACAAAAATACCATTAGATGCTAGAAATTTCCTTTCTTTCCGTTGGGTATTTATGGGTATACAGTGGACGCTCTCTAATTCGACGTTCTATTATTCGATAGGCTCCCTTATTTGATGAAATTTAAAGTCTTCGTCATCAAGAAACTCTCATAAACGACGCTCCCTAATTCAATTATTTGATGAAAATCCAATTCTCCTTGAAGATCGAATTAGAGAGCGTCAACTGTATTCAATTCTTTTTGAAACACTCGTTTCCTCGTATGATAGAGATTTTTCAAAATTTCAAGGTAGAAAACTTGCATTCTTCTAACAAACACAAATGGTCTGGTCAATCCAGTCAACACACCCTTATAAAGCAACCTCAGTAACTCGAGCAAATAAGCGCTCCCCACACACGCTTGTGTTTTGGAGATACAAATGTCTAGTATGAATATATTTTGTTCTTTACAAGAAAAAATAGAATAGATAGAACTCCCGTTTTTGGAATTCTTAAAGTTTTTCTTTTTAAATAAGTATCGCATGCTTACTCATTAATTTTAAATTACAAACTTTTTCACGCATTGAATTGACACGGATGTGGGGGAAGATCGGTTAGAAAGAGGGGAAAATTCTTTTTAGAGAATAATAACCCAACTGGCACACAACGTTGTTTCAACGTTTATCTAACGTTCACATCGTCCATTTAACGTTAGATTAACGTTGAAACAAAGTTGTGTGCAAGCTGAGAGAGATTTGTTTAGACAGCTTAGCATTTGAAATATTTGCATATAAAAAAGAAATCAATTAGAAAAACGATGCATAATAAGGAGCATGGTCAAGGGGTCAATGGCTTCAGCGTCGCAAACCAGGGATTCGTGGTTCGAATCCCCGCTCCTTCCAATGTTTCGTTCAGTTCATAGATAGCCGAGCCGGCTGGCCGTGGACCCCGTGAAAACAATCGAAAGACTGTCTATAAAAGTCCTAGATTACTGGGCTATCCACGTAAATTATCGACTTTAACTATCTATCTAAAATGAAAAAGGAAGTCACCTCGGTAATTCCTGTACGTAAATAACCTAGTGAATTGACGACCGATACATTTCGTATTTGCGCATTGGTCAAACCTCCTCCCAATTGTCCGGCTTCCGAAGTTGTCACGATCTAAAAAATGAAAGAAATTCAAAGAAAATTAAGTATGGTATATGTCTTTTTATAAGCACATCCAAAATTTTTTGAAGCCTTCGGATGCTCTAAACTTTTCGAGTTTTAAAAGCCTTAAATTGTTTTAAGATATATTCTTATTTTCACCATTTCGTGAGTTCACAAAGCCTTAAAATGTTCTTGTAACTTGTTCTTAATATTTCGTCATTGAAGCCTTATTTTTTATATGGTTTGTTCTTATAAAAAAAAGTGTTCGGTGATTTTGTCTCAAAGTGGTAGAGGGTGATAAAGAGGCTAAAGAAATTTTCGATTTTCATTCTTTGAAATATGTTTGAAAACAGTATTCATGATATGCACCATTGCAATGTCTTCCATTCCACCCAATAGCTGATTGGTTCAAAGTGACGTATTGACTGATTTTACGTTACTTACAACCAATCAGCTGTTGGATCCGTGATAAAATGTCAGAAGACATTGCAGTGGTGCATATCATGAATACAGGTATACATACACTTGTCTTATGCGAGAAATATTCGACCCAACCCCAGTGGTCTAAAAACTCTCTCCCAATCGTTTGGTAGATCGTTTCTGTGAACAAATTCTTACAAAATTGGGTATGTTTTAAAAAAGAAAATGTTCAACTGTTCTAACCAATTGCTCACACTTCGTGGAGTACAATTGAACTGTTTTCGACACATTCTTTGCTACAAGGATCATAAGATGTTCGTCCACCGACGCCACGTTTAATTCACTGCAACGAAAAGATTCAAAGAAAAATAAAGTCTTTGAAGTTAAGTTTAGACAGTAGTTTGTCAACTACACTTTCAATGCTCAGAATCTAAGTACTCTGCAGTTGCATCTACACAAAGATTCCCTTCATTTCACGCAATCATCACGCAAATTTTTCTCCCAAATTTACGCATTAACGGAATATTTTTTTGCAATTCACGCAATTTTTTGTTCACGTAAAGCTTTCCAATTCACACATTCACGCAATTTTTCTTTTAGTTTTCACGTATTCACACAAGTGAAAAAGCCCATTTACGAAGGATTCCTATTATTCTATTCATGTGTTTATTTTATTTCTATTTTTTTATTTGTTCACGTTGGTGTATAAAAATAGTCACAAGTATTAATTAGCAAGAACAATACATTTTAATCATTTTGATATAATTTTGGAATTATTATATTTTATTTTGGAATCCCTCTAGGGAGTCAATATTTTTCATCTCCGAGCTTGGCCTGCTCGGAAAGTATGAAAATTTAATTTGGGCGCATCTTCTAAGGTGAGGACCTTTTTTTAGAATCGTCGCCCTCATCATTATCATTCTTTCTTTTTTCACGACACCAAAATTCGAGTCTACTAAATTACACGCCTTACGCACCTCGCTCGCCCTATATTTTTCACACGTCCACGCGCCCATAGTTTTCACGCTTTTAAGTTTTCAAGCGTTCATATTTTCCACGCGCCCTAATGTTTCACACCCTAATTTAGGGGCGCGTGAAAAAAGAAAGGTCCGTGAAAACTATGGGTGCGTGAAAAGGTAGGCGCGGGAGGCGCGTGATTTAGCAGACTCCAAAGATTTATGATTACAAATGGCACATTCATTTGATCATAACTCAAACACGCTTAAGAGAAACACCAATTTGTTCGAGTTAAGGAAATTTCGAGTTATCGAGTAAGATTTATAAAGCATTGTTAACTGAAGGGTCTAGAAAATTTATTCGCTAGTTAAAGATACATGCGAGTTGCAGAGGTTCGAGTTCTGGAGCAGAATAAACTAAAGAAAATTATCATAGTGTCCTAGTGGGTTGGTTCTCCCCCTTGAGATCTTAGAAAATTCTGCTTCCTCCCTTTAAAATCCCCCCCCCCAAGATTTTTGAAAAACCTCTTGAAAAGGGGGGGGGGGCTTTTCGAAAAAAGTTTTCGAAGTCTCAAAGCCCCCAATTTCATGCGTTTTTGCCTAAATATTGAATTTGAATTGGATTAAAATTTAGTCATTTCTCTGAAAAAGGCATGTTTTTTGCTATATTTTACTGCTTTGAACCCTGAAAATCTTTTCCCACACCTAGAGATTTTCCCAATAGCATCTAATTTTGTTCTCCTTCCCTTTGGCATTTTTTGATGGGATGACACCATGATTATTCTAAAAAAAATAACAGAAGATGTTGAAGTAAGAAACGTACCTTGAGATTGTTTTAACAATAGCTCCAACTTCATCCTTGGAAGGAACAGCAGTTGATTCTGTCGGAAAAACCAGGTTGATCGAGTCGAATAATCGAGATAAGGATCTTGAGAGATAAGCCGTTTCGAAAGGTTGCATGCATGACTTCAAACTTGTTAAGGCACTAAAGAGAAGGATAAAAGTTACAGTATATGGCTCCCAAATCGTCTATCCAAATTGAAATCTTTCTAGTGAATTTATCAATGCGTATAAAGTCAATTAATTATTTTAAAGGAAGAAATTTTGGCGGGAATTTAATTTGGCGGATGGTTGAAAAAGTTTTTTCAGAGGAAATTTAATTTGGCGGTTAACTTGAAAAATTAAATTTGGCGGGAACTTAATTTGGCGGATTTTGACCAAATTCGCCAAATCCGCCAAGTCAAGTTCCCGCCAAAATTTCTTCCTTTAAGGTATAACGACTTTTTGGGTGTTTCAGGCCTGACTGAGTTCAAAATTCTGTGCAAAATACTCAAATGTTTATTTTTTCGAGAAATATTTCGAATTTTCGAAATAAACTTTGAATTACTGAGTCGATGTTGTTGTTGGTAAATATTTATACTTCCCAGAGTTACCCAGTTTTTAGAGGTTAATTTCCAATCTTGTGACTTTTGACGGTTTTAGTCCCAAAAAACGGATCTTCGAAATCAATTTTTGGTATTTTTCTTTTTTCGGACTCAAGAGAAATGTGTAAGGGTTGAATCTGAAGCTTTCTAAGGTTTTAAAGTACCAACATGGCTCAACCTCCACTTTGGGGGTCATATACTGTAATGTTTGAAGATAGCCTGATTACTCCACCGTTGATTAATATTTAGAATTTTTTCCAACCTGCTTAGTCCTGAAAATGCAGGGGAGTTGAACATCTATAAGAGCCCCCTCCCCCCCCCAGTTCTGTGATGACGTGATAGGGAATTTTTTTCTTCGTGATTGCGTAATGAGAGGTCAAAACGTGATCATGATTTGAAAATTTTTTGGGCCGTGATACGTAATTTGGACTTTTTCAAAGGGATGCTTGATTGTCCATTCTTTTTGCTGATTTGCGTAATCGAGATTGAAGGCTAAAAATTGCGTGATTGCTCAGCACCATTGTTCATACTAAATCCGACCTCCTTTTAAGTACCTTTAACTTAGCTTTAAAGACTATCAGATTCGATACTCGTTCATAAAGAAACAGAGTACCATATTCTATTAATTTGAGGTTTAATATTAGGAGGTCGGAATTATTATGAACAATGTGCTGAGCAATCACGCAATTTTTTGTCTTCAATCACGATTACGCAAATCAGCAAAAAGAATGGACGATCACGCATCCCTTTGAAAATCTAAAATTGACTTATAAAAATTTTTTTTCGACGTTTTTATGTTTATCAAGAGTCTCTCTCTTCAGCTTACTTAAGCCACCAAAAAGTTAAACTGAAAAATATGGATTGAAGGAACTATGGAGATTAAATTGAACTAAATCAAAATATTGAACATTGATACAAAATGGCTGGTTAACTTGGTTCATATTCAAGACAAAAAAAAACACTACTTTTTTGACTGAACGTCATTTTGTATTTTCTCCATATTAAACATAAGCACCATAAATCATACAAAGTTAAAACCATAAAACTAAACTAGCGAACTAGTTGTTTAAACAGACCGTATGTAAAATTTATCGAAAATAGAAATAGAAAAGCAATCTTACAATGATGTTCCTGACCTCGAACTAATTTTTCTAAAACGCCTCTATTTGGGCGTTTTGCTTTACATTTGCTGTTGCGTTAGTCATTAGAAACGGTATTACAATGTGAAGTCTATGATGTTTTTAAAAAGTTACAGAGACATAATAGTGTCGAGAAAAAAGGCGTTTCCTTCTGGTAAAGACACTCCCTGATCCTGAACTTTACTACTCACAGCGAATGCGTGTAATCTAATTGATTCACACTTTTTAATCGACAGTTTCATCCTAACTAGAGTTACACGTTTTTTTATAAGAACAAACTATACAAAAACATCAGGCTTCGATTGCAAATATATAAAGAAAATGTCACGAACATTTTAAGGCTTTGCGGACTCTAAAACAGACAATTTCTTAGGAAAATGGACAAAAATACATAAAAAATGTTAAGAACATTTCTGCACTTAAAACCAAAAAGTTAAGAACATCCGAAGACTTCAAAAATTTTGGATGTTCTTATAATAAAACGTGTACCCTTTTACTTTTAAAGTTTTTTACCTTACTACGAGTATAGCCATCCATATCATATTAATCAAGACCTTAAATAATAAAGTTATAAAAATCATTGCCCTAAACCAACTAAATAATCTTTAAATTTCACAATAGCTTGATAATAGTAATGTCATCATAAGTAATTGTTTTGGATTGTCTTATTTGCGACGGACCATCATCAAAGAGGATCTTAATCGATAGGCGGAACCATAGAAAGAGAAAGCGGTTTTTGCATCTTTCAGGTTTCCGACCATTTTTGAAGTCTCCAGACTTACTTCAAGCTTTTGTGACAAACAGACAAACAGACAAACAGATACATAAATTGCCAGATTCTAGCTCAGCCGAAGCTGAGAATAGGATAAACGGGATAACATTAGTTTTTAATCTATAATCTGTTCCTACCATCATTTTTGCTCAGTTTCTACTATGTAATATGAAATAATCGTCTAGCATGCTATACTATGAGGAAAACAAAGTTTTCTCTTATTGTCAAAAACGGAAGGTAAAAAAGATTGCCGTTTATAATATTTATTTGAAATGCGTCCTTTCCCTGGGCCCTAGCCTAGTTAACTAAGCCCAGATTTACAAGGCTATGACACACGGCTAATAGAAATATAGCGTTTCCGGCGCTTTAAATTTTTTTTATATTGACGGATTTTAAGTTTCCCTTGAAATACTTTTCAGTCACAACTTAACCATCAGATTTATCCTAGTGACTGAATCAAACAAGCTTAGATTTCTAGGCTATCCTTTCCCGTGGGATAGTTAGGTTATACTTGAAAGTTGAATAAATATTCATACTTCTTAAACACTCGATAGTTTTGTTGATTCAGTTGAATAAGAAGAAGAATTAAGGTTGAGCAATAGCAAATTGCAATTTTTCGTGTTTCTTTCTATCTTCCAACTTATCGGAAGAAGGATAATAAGATGTTAGAAATAAAGTCACAGGAATAATTCTGCCCACCTCGTCAGATCTAAAAGTTTTAGTCATCAACTTTTTGCATCCCACTATAACTTTCAAAATTGATATTTTTTTTGCTAAATGCATATCCACATTTGTAAGAGTAGTTCTTGACTTTCCCTTATGAAAGCATTCCGGACACTGCCATTGTTCTTTGCTCTTCTTAATTTTTTAGGGAATATCATCTTAAATTATTCCTATAGTATTCTTAGGTTAAGTTCGAAATTTATCCTTTTTTTGTAAAAGTTTTGAGCTTCACTGGGGATAATCGGTAATTTACTTACCTGGCACCCAGATGCAGAAATTTTCATTTGACACGCTAAAGCTCTGAAGATCGGAAAAATTTTCAAAACCTGGAAGGTTTAGATTACGGAATTTTGCAAGACCGCGTCAAGGATTTTGCAGCGGGAGGTTTGGTAACCCAGCCCTCGTTTTCTGGGGTAGGTGGGTTCAAACTAAATATTTCTACCTTTATGCACAAAGGTATTTGAGCCCGACTTGGGTTGCAGCACATCAAAGGCCGACTATCATTCCTCTCCGATCGGAAATTGGCCCGCATCTTTAGAGCTTTAGCCAATCCGCCATCGGAATATCAGAGAAGTAATTTTACATGATGGTGATATTCTTAGCATTATTCAACATTTTTGGCCAATTTCATATCATGGTGGATATCCTATATATTCTCATAAAAAAACAACATATCTTTCGAGCACTATTTAAACACCCAATTAGGAGCAAACTAAAAAATATTTTAAGAACATGTTAAGAACATTTTTAGGCTTAAAACTCAAAAAGCTATGAATATCGGGCTTTAAAAATATTGGATGTTCTTATAAAAAAAACCTGGAACCAGTGGTAAAACAGAAGTTTATAGTTTCATAAAATCAGATGTACGAAATCCAAAACAGAAAAAGAGAGAATAAAGAAGACAAGAAGCCCCCCAAAAAATAAAGAGAAAGCGCTAAATTATTTCACCGACTTTATGCCGACTACAATTGCCGACTACAATTACTGACTTTGGTGGCAGTACTGAGGATTAAAACGTTAATCTCAAGTTTCTCCTTTGACAAAATTGACTTACTTGGCAGAAAGTTAGACCAGAAAAAAACTCACGTTTACTAGTGACGGAAGAGATCTTTTCTGGAATAGACATCGAAAATGAATTGAGAATATATTAGCTCAGAGTGGAACGCTCGCAGGAGCTTATTATCTCAAAACATATCGAAATTATACATAAAATCATGGATTAAAGTAGTAAGTAAGTCTGCGACCACAGTCGGAGGCGACCCGAAGGCTCCTCTTTCGATAGCTATCTACCCGAAGGGGGAGGGCGCCACTCTTTCTCCCTGGATTTCTCCACTTACCCTTGATCCTTCTCTTAATTGCTGAGCATCAAGCAGAGAGGCATCAAGTACCATTTTGGGAATCTTTGGTATGACCCGGCTGGGGGTTGAAACCACAACCTTGCGAACCGTAGCCCGATGCTCTACCACTGTACTACGGTCGCTTAAAGATTAAAGTCGATTAAAGACAATTGCTCTTGTGCAAGGAATTTAAACATAGACAGTCAAACAGCCTTCCGAACTCGGAAAGCAAACTGTTAATGACATTGCTGAATTTCTTCATAAGCTTGAGCTATCACAGAACTTTTACAGAATTGAGAAAAATGGACTTACGGAATACATTATACATTTTACTATACGCTCAGAATAGTCAGTTCTAGAACAGCTAATCACATTTAAACAGGTCATTAGCAGCAGATTTAAGTTAAAGGGCACGGCAGAGGAAAAACAACATTTTAGATAAAGCAGTAAAGAGCTCGCATTACTACTTGTCTAGATGTTAGTTCTGAAGATAAAATTTGAATAGAAGCTGCAACTGTCTAAGACAAAAAATAGCAAATTTACTTGAGAGTACTATGCTTACCGGAAACACATAAGACATAACTGGACAAAATAAACAAGCAACATGCTGAATGGACCTACCTAATGATTAACATCAGATGAAAATAAGAAAAAGTGACAATAATCGTACAAAATTCAGAATGGAAAAATAAAGCTTGTGTGTTGAATAATGTAAAATGGTAAAAAGGAATTTCCTCAAATACGAAAATCACTTAACACATTCAGGCCCAAAAGACCTTTTAAGCTGTTTTTGGCCCAAATTTGCCCAAAAAGATTTTTCCTTAAAAATCTGGCTCCGTCACATTTTGGGCATTGCCATTTTGCATCATTGTGCAAAAAATCATTAAAAAGCTAAACATTGAAAAGCTATATTTTCTTATTTGGTTAAAGGGAATTTCCCCAAAATACGAAAATCCGTCTTTTAAGGCGAATAAGAATTTTCCAGGAAAAACCACTTCAGCCATTCTTTAGAGAATCTTGACCTCCATCTTTGTACAAAAAATCAGAAAAAAGTAATGACAGCATTTTACACAAAGTCCAAAAAACCCTATTTTTAGGAAGTTTTTTTGGCCCAAATTTGCCCAAATATATTTTTTTTCGAAAATCGGGCGCCGACACATTTTAGGCATTGCCATTTTGCATCATTGTGCAAAAAATCAGAAAATAATAATAAGTCAACATTGAAAAAAGCTATATTTTCTTATTTGGTTAAAGGGAATTTCCCCAAAAATACGAAAATCCGTTTTTTAAGGCGAATAAGAATTTTCCGGGAAAAACCACTTCAGCCATTCTTTATCTTGCCCTCCATCTTTGTACAAAAATTCAGAAAAAAGTAATGACAGGATTTTGCACAAAGTCCAAAAAACCCTATTTTTAGGTAGTTTTTGGTCCAAATTTGCCCAAATAAATTTTTTCTCAAAAATCGGGCTCCGTCACGTTCTGGGCATTGCATTTTGCATCATTGTGCAAAAAATCAGAAAAAACTAATGAGCCAATCCTGAGAAAAGCTGGTAACAGACGGACGGACGGACGAACGAACGAACGGACGGACATGGGTTAATTTATAGAAACTCCACCGGGGTACCCGGAAGTAGGTCCAAAAATATATAATGAAAGCATGTCTATTGGGAGAAATTATCAACCCTATTGAAAAAGCTAAAAAAAACTATTAAACGCTTTTCTTTATAAAAACAATCCACTTTCAGAAAAATATACAGCTTAATAAATAAGGTTTCTAGAAAACTCAAACCATCGCGCTCTACAGTGACATTTTCTTCTTTGAGAAAAAAAAATCAGTTTTATTGACAATCGAATCATGATTGATGGTGGGAATTGCTAACAATGATGTTTTTTTGGAGAAAAAACAAAGAAATGTTAGGAAAGAGCCCAATGAAAATCTGCAAAATCGGCGAATTCCGGCATATTTCCGGCATTTTCGGCCGGAAAAAATTTTTTCTCAAAAATCGGACTTGGCCATGTTTTGGGCATTGTTAATACGCATCTTTAAGCAAAAAATCAGAAAAAGCTAATGATGAAATCTCGAGAAAATGTCAAAAAACTGGGTTTTCCGGCATATTTCCGGCATTTATGGCCGGAAAATTTTTTTTTCGAAAATCGGGCTCCGTCACATTTTGGGCATTGCCATTTTGCATCTTTGTGCCAAAAATCAGAAAAAACTAATGAGCCAATCTCGAGAAAAGCTGGTAACAGACGGACGGACGGACAGACGGACGGACGGACGAACAAAGGTTAATTTATAGAACCTCCAGGTAGGTCCAAAAAACTTCTTAAATAGTAATAACGGGGGGGGGGGGTCCTAATAAGGTCCGGAGGGGGGGGGGGGGGTTTGGAAAATTTTCAAAATTAAACAAGCGGGGGGGGGGGGGCCATTTATTTGGAACCTAAGAGTACTATACAAAATTTGACTCCTGCTCTCAGAGTACAGTTTAACCCACTGCAGCTCCGATAGCGTAAAAGACAATCCGATTAAAATTTACTTCTTCAAAGTTGAGAAACTTGCTCAAAACCTTGCAGTACCTGAACCAGAAAAACCTTGATCGGTGAGATGATTGATGTTCCCCATCAGGAGATATACAGACAGAACATACAGATGAAACAGCCAACAACACTTCGCAAGGCATCTCATGAACTTTCTTCTGAGAAAGTGAGAGCCCAACTACGAGTAATAGCATGATGAGCAAGGTATTGGAAACATTGATTTATTTAAAGGCTGAATAAAGCTGTGGCTCACAAAGACAACACCCGAATACAGAGGCGGATGCTCTAAAACAGTCTCAAAACACCGGCAAAGCCCTCAGACAGTAGCAAAGCCCTCAGACAGTGGCAAAGCCCTCAGAAAGTGGCAAAGCCCTCAGACAGTAGCAAAGTCCTCAGAAAGTTGCAAAGTCCTCAGACAGTGGCAAAGCCCTCAGACAGTGGCAAAGCCCTCAGAAAGTAGCAAAGTCCTCAGACAGTGGCAAAGCCCTCAGACAGTGGCAAAGTCCTCAGAAAGTGGCAAAGCCCTCAGCAAGTGGCAAAGCCCTTAGAAAGTGGCAAAGCCCTCAGAAAGTGGCAAAGCCCTCAGAAAGCGGCAAAGCCCTCAGACAGTGGCAAAGCCCTCAGAAAGTGGCAAAGTCCTCAGGAAGTGGCAAAGCCCTCAGAAAGCGGCAAAGCCCTCAGAAAGTGGCAAAGCCCTCAGCAAGTGGCAAAGCCCTCAGAAAGTGGCAAAGCCCTCAGACAGTGGCAAAACCCTCAGACAGTGGCAAAGCCCTCAGAAAGTGGCAAAGCCCTCAGAAAATGGCAAAGCCCTCAGACAGTGGCAAAGCCCTCAGACAGTGGCAAAGCTGTCAGATATTGGCAAAAGCCTCGAGCAGTGGCAGTTGCTCTCAGTATAGACTTAATACTCTTCAACCAGATGATCGGACGATGATGAGAACAATGTGCTAAAGAAGGAATTGATTTCTTTTGAGCCAGAGAATCCTGTTCAGGATAAATCCTCCCAACACTGACAATACATTACTTCAACTTAACAAGATTATGACAGATACTATTAGAAGAGAATGGCAATGACGATATTCTCTCTCAAAGTAAAAAGAACTTTGGAACGAAGAAGAAGAATAGATTTAAAGAAGAGATCTAAAACAAAACAACTATGGCAACGAATGTGCCTACGAACTGAAAAAAGGAGTATTTTACAGAACGAACGCTAATTAATATGAACAAGAAATCAAACAAAACTATGGCAACGAATGTGCCTATGAACTGAACACATAAACTATGACGCACTAATTTATAAAACGACTTAGAGTAGAAGATTGTTTATTTAACGCTTTTATTTGCTCTCAGAGAAAGGAGAGAGGATCAAAACCATGATGTACATATTCCTTTTACTATACAGTACTTTTATTGTGACATTTACTGACTCGCCAACTGATAACTGTTACACTGTCGGGAATCTGAAGCCTGGCTTTTTTAGTTTCCTCAGCGCGGGTATGACAATTTGAGTCACAAAACCTCTCAATATCGCCCGCCGATTGAACCTTTAATGGCTTACTTAATGACCACTATATGGATAATAATTGGTAATATATGCGAAGCTTGTGGGCGACAAAGACATATTGAATAGTATCATTTTAAATATTGAACTTTTGGCAATGAACATTTTGAGCTGTTGAATTACAGATTTATTGATGAACACTCTGATTTTCTTTAGTTTTATTGCTTTAATTGTTTAATTAAAAACTTATATTCCTTTTGATTTAGTACTTTAATTATTGATTATGTATTTTTTTTTTGATTTTGATTGTGTGATGAAGACCTATTCTGATACTTGACTCACTAACCAACACTCGACTCAACAGACAGAACAAACGTTTAACACTTTAATTGCCGATGTCGGTATATGCCGACATGGAATGAAATCCTTTGCCGATCCCCTGATATCATATTAAGAAAAGGTGCATTTTGTATTTATTTTAAAACCTGTTTAAAAAAACTTCACGTTTTTGCCAAAAGTGTAAAAAACACCGACATAGAAGAATCTGACTGGGAAGGAGAGTGAATAATATCATTACTCCGGACATAGCTAGAACATGAGAAATCAGCAAAAATCAGGTACTTGTATATTCATTATATATTAATAAATCCTTGGTGGAAGTTTTCATCCATCCGTACATAAGAAAGCTCGCATCCTAGATTACTCCTAATATTGTCCTTAAATTGTAGCTGTTCAACTCATCCAATTAAAGCCGGACTGAAAAAAATTGGAATATCTCATTCTATCTTTTTTTCTCAAAATAAGTTTTCATTAAGAAAGGTTGTGTTACACAGGAGATACCAAAAAAAGACATTTTGGTACATTTGAAAAAAAACACCGACGTAAAGAGTGTATACTTAAAATTCATGAAAATACCATTTTATCTACTAAGTTCAAAGAACAAAAAATCAATGGTTAGCAACGACCCAGAAGTGATTAAGCAAGGAAACAAGCTGTCTTTGAAAACTACATGAATCCCATGAAATACTTCAAGCACGAAAAAATGAACTTCAACAAAATCTATTTAACTCTTCAAGAAAGAGAGTTCAACAAAATTATATGTAGGTTGAACAAGCAAACGTACAGAACGCAAACGTACAGAACAAAATGAAAGAAAGCTGACAGCTAATCAACAAAATAAACAAGACGACATGAAGTCGAAAATTTCGCTTAAAGTTTAAACTGCATGGGAAAAACAAGAAGTATAGATGGAAGCTACACGTTTTTTTTATAAGAACAAACTATATAAGAACATAAGGCTTCGAGGCCCAAAAATTTAAGAACATTCTAAGAACATTCTAAGGCTTTGGAGACTTAAAAACATGCATTTTCTTAAGAAATTACAACAAAATGCTCAAAAAATGCTGAAAATAAGAACATTTTAAGAACATTTTTAGGCTTCAAATCCAAAAAACTAAGAACATCCAAGGCTTCGAAAAGTTTTGACGTTCTTATAAAAAAAAACGTGTAATCCGAAATCTACTTTACATCGAGCCTTGATGAAACAATTTCATAAGAACAACGAGGCTCAATATCGCTAAAAAATTAACCAATTTAAGAACAATGGTTGTTTAATTCTTAAGGTATGTGTACACCTTTTTTCCGATTTTTTGTCAAAATTTTTTTTTTCAGTCAAAGTGGATGAAAAGTTACTGGACTTCATTTTGGTAAAATCGCGATCTTAAAATCTTTTTTTTATCCAGAGTTATAACCATTTAAATTTCAAAACAAAGTTCGTCTTATGATGGATTATTTACTCAAATAATTTAGTCGCGCGGCTGAGGTCGAAAAACGTTTCATTTCGTGATACATCTTTTAGATTCCAAAAAAAACAACGGAAACTCGCGAATTAGTATGTGTACACGTTTTTTTTTTATAAGAACAAACTATATAAGAACATAAGGCTTCGAGGCCCAAAAATTTAAGAACATTCTAAGAACATTCTAAGGCTTTGGAGACTTAAAAACATGCATTTTCTTAAGAAATTACATCAAAATGCTCAAAAAATGCTGAAAATAAGAACATTTTAAGAACATTTTTAGGCTTCAAATCCAAAAAACTAAGAACATCCGAAGGCTTCGAAAATTTTTGACGTTCTTATAAAAAAAAAACGTGTAGATTACAAAATCAAAAAGTTTCCACGATATTATCGTGCAAGTAACGAGTAATTGGCGATTTTTTGCGTTTCCAGGCAAAGAATCTACATATACTAATTCGAGAGTTTCCATCGAAAAAAGTGGAATCTAAGAGGTGTATCACGAAAATCATTTTCTAGCCACTTTTTTCGACCTCAGCCGCGCGACCAATTGTCTCTTTCGGAAACAACAAAGACAAAAGAGAGAATTCAGCTGATGTTTTTTTTCTCACCTCTATTGAATATGTAGTAAGATTTTGGACACATTTCACTGATTACTCAAATAAACAGCAATTATCTCGTTAAAAATTTCAAATTGATGTAGAAAAAAACGAAATTTTACCACACCATACTACTTTTAACAAAGTTAAAGTCACACATAGCATTTATATATCGACTTCATTCTTTTTTTATGAGATTCCCAAAAGATCAAACTTAAATAGTATCTTTATATTTCAGTTGTTTTTCCTCAATTTACAGATAACTGAAAAAATCACATTTAAATTTACTTTTTTATCGATATTTTTACAGAATTTAGGATTTAAAGAGTTAAAGTCAATCTCAAAAAAAATCCCAAGACACTTTTTTAGTTAAATCTATTGGGAACATAGTATCAAAATTATTTTTTCAAAATTCAAAAGCTATGGATGACTTTAACTTCTTTGAAGTAGGTAAGGTTAAAATTCTTAAGATTTTAATTATATCCTGCCCAGTTTTTTAAATTCAGCTGAAACTTTTACCATTAGAAAGAGAATATTATTGGCTTTCAGAAAATATATACTTTTGATACATAAAAATTTCTTGTTCTAAAGATATGATCAATTAAAGAGAATGTGTCAAGAAAGGTGAACACATACCTTAAGAACTAATAAACAAAGGTAATATCACCTCTATCGAAAGTTATTGATTTGATTCTTATAAAGCAAATGCTCATAAGAAAAATGAAAATGCTTATATTATGTGCCATCCTTTGTTTACTTTGTAAGAACTAATTCCCGAAAGGTATATCACCATTTATCAAGATTTATTGATTTGATTCTTATAAAGTAAATGCTCATAAGAAAAATGAATATGCTTATATTGTGTGCCATCCCTTGTTTACTTTGTAAGAACTAATTCCCGAAAGGTATATCACCATTTATCAAGACTTATTGATTTGATTCTTATAAAGTCAAAGCTTAAAAGAAAAATAAATATTACATATATTGTGTGCTATCCCTTGTTTACTTTGTAAGAACTAATTCCCGAAGGGTATTTCACCATCTATCAAGAGGTTTTGATTTGATTCTTATGAAGTATATGCTTATAAGAAGATAAAGAAACAAGTTATACTTTTATGGACCTACCTGGTTATCAAAACTAATCAATGAACATTGAAACAATGAAACACATAAGACATAACTGGACAAAATAAAAAATATATAATGAAAGCATGCCTATTGGGAGAAATTATCAACCCTATTGAAAAAGCTAAAAAAATTATTATAAACGCTTTTCTTTATAAAAACAATCCACTTTCAGAAAAATACACAGCTTAATAAATAAGGTTTCTAGAAAACTCAAACCATCGCGCTCTACCGTGACATTTTCTTCTTTGAGAAAAAAAAATCAGTTTTATTGACAATCGAATCATGATTGATGGTAGGAATTGCTATCAATGATGTTTTTTTATGAGGAAAAACAAAGAAATATTAGGAAAAAGCCCAATGAAAATCTGCAAAAACGGCGATTTCCGACATATTTCCGGCATTTTCGGCCGGAAAAAATCTTTTCTCAAAAAATCGAACTCTGTCATGTTTTGAGCATTGCGAATACGCATCTTTCTGCAAAAAATCAGAAAAAGCTAATGATGAAATCTCGAGAAAATGTCAAAAAACTGGGTTTTCCGGCATATTTCCGGCATTTTTGGCCGGAAAATTTTTTTTCGAAAATCGGGCTCCGTCACATTTTGGGCATTGCCATTTTGCATCTTTGTGCCAAAAATCAGAAAAAACTAATGAGCCAATCTCGAGAAAAGCTGGTAACAGACGGACGGACGGACAGACGGACGGACGGACGAACAAAGGTTAATTTATAGAACCTCCAGGTAGGTCCAAAAATCCAAACTGTGAAGCTAAAGACACTATATAGAAGCTATATGATCCGAAATCGGAATTGAAACTTATATCCTAATCATCGGTGGCGGCTGTTGATGGAAAAAAACAATTTGAAGAATCAACGGGACTGAGCAAAAAAACACTACTTTTTTGACTGAACGTCATTTTATATTTTCTCCCTATTAAACATAAGCACCATAAATTATACAAAGTTAAAACCATAATACTAAACTAGTGAACTAGATGTTAAAACAGACAGTATGTACGATCCTGAACTTTACTACTCATAGTGCATATGTGTAATCTAATTGGTTCGCACTTTTTGATTGACAGTTTCGTCCTAAATAGAGTTACACGTTTTATAAGAAACTAAGGCTTCCATGGCAAAAATGTTGAAAACAAGTCAAGAAAATCTTAAGGCTTTGCCGACTCTAAAACAGCCAATTTCTTAGGAAAATGAACAAAAATACATAAAAAATGGGGAAAATAAGAAAATGTTAAGAATATTTTTAGGCTTGGAAATCAAAAAGTTAAGAACATCCGAAGGCTTCAAAATTTTTGGATGTTCTAAAAAAAAGGTAAACTCTTTTATTTTCAAACTTTTTACCTTACCACGAGAGTAACCATCCATATCGTATTAATCAAGACCTTAAATAATAAAGTTAAAAAAATCATTACCCTGAACCACCCTAAATAAACTAAAATTTCACAATAGCTTGATAATAGTAATGTCATCATAAGTAATTATTTATTGGATTTTTTTATTTGCGACGGACCATCATCAAAGAGGATCTTAATCGATAAGCGGAACCATAGAAAGAGAAAGCGGCTTTTGCATCAGTCAGGTTTTCGAATTCATCATACGCACCATTTAAATTCGAAGATTTATACCTGCTCGAAGTACTTTTACAGTCATCATACCACCATGCACCATGCATTTCTGAAGCACAATCGACAGATGTATTTGGATCTTGATCTTTGTCATAGGTGCTGAACTTCATCCCGTCGTGTTTTTCCATTCCGCTGTATGATCCTCCTTGACGTCCAGAAACATGAAGTTTATATCCTGTGGATTCACGACCAATATCAAAATTTGTATAACGCATGTAACTCCAGCCGGAAGACTTCTTCATCATACCTACAAACAGTTCCGAGCCACTGACGATAGCTTGTGCGGTCAAACGGTATAAATTTTCATTACCCAGCCAATGCTCCCCTTGAAGTTTCCCAAAACCGTGTTTATATTCTTGCCAGGAGCGATAAAAATTTTCCGATCCGTCGAAGCGACGCTGAACTACCGTCCAACCACCACCATAACCATGATGATGATTCTGCACACAAGACACTTGAACGACATGGCCAATAATATTCATACTAACACGATAAAGGCCATTTATCCTCTCTCCTTGGGCATAATGTTCCTTACAATCTCTTCTAACAGGCTTTTCACGGCAATCACAGAAATAATTTACAGGTAAGAGGTAGTATGCGTCATTTACTAAACTGTAATCTTCGACGCACAAACAGGATCCACAACGATTCGAATTGATTTGACAAATTCCATTTCGTGTTTGCACTCTTGATTTCAATTGTTTGATTTCAGCTTTTTCGTTGGTAACTTCAGTCTGAAGTTTTTGCATTTGAGATTTCAGCAGGTTGATGTCACTAGATGCGTCCAGAAGTGGAAGCGAAACGAGGAAGACCAAGAACAGCTTCATCTTGAGAACTGATAGTTACTCAATACTGATTGACGAATGATGAAAAGATAAGTTTAACTTTTATTTTATATTCACGACACCTCTAGACTGAATATCCGAGGCAAAGATATCCAGGCTAGTCTAGGCTGCACGCATCCCCTCTGATATGATTTGATATAGGGGATGCGTATCGTCTAAGATATTACTGTCCCAGCTTACCCCCGTCTTTTCTTTTCTCTTTTTTGATTATGTGTCACAGCTGTACAACGACTTCTCTTTTTCTTTGTTTAATGAATGAAAATTTATAATTATGAAAGCAATAACACAATGACGTCATTTTTCTCTTTCTGTGATTGGATGTAACAAAATTATGTAAATTTATGCAACTTTCGGTTACCCCAAATTTGAGGTAACTCTCGGACGAGAATTTCATACACGATGTACGCATCCCCTATAACAAAATAAATTCTGGGGATGCGTGCAGCCTAGCTAAGGCTAGTCTAATATTGCATCTCTCTGAAAAAAAAATACTTCAGTCAACAATTGTTACAGGTGAACAGATGTGTAAACTTTTCCACCCACGTTAAATCGATCACTTTTTGAAGGATGTTTGCTTACTTCACTACACAAGTGGTTAAGCAGCAGTCAGAGTTGTTTATGGGGCGTGAACACTAAACGGTTTTCTTTGCTGAAGATTTCGCCATATTTAGGTATGTTATAGACCGCTTCGGCAAAATCCAGTTAGCAACCATCTTCGACAAAATCTCAAGCAAGCTTTTCCTAACTCACACACATATATACTGACATGGGAAATATGGCATAGGCAGCATGCAGTGCTGACAAGTCCTAATAAAGTCGAAATGCATATGCTGCTTTGCCACCCAAATCTCCTGAGTATAGTATAGTATCCACATAAATAAATGAATAAATAAATGCAATAAAATAAAATAAGCGCAGGACCAAACGGGAAATGCAGTGCAGAAAAATGCAGAAAAAACTTCTCGTGTCCCTCAGCCTTAAAGCTCTAAAGTTTTGGCCTTGTTTTGGTGAAAAACTCCTGCCCGGGCCCTAAAAAATCAATTTTTTTAAGATTGAAAAAATACCCCAAAGGAATAAGTGTGTCAAATTTCAGCGAAATCCGACCATTTTTGAAGTGTCCAGACTACCTTCAAGCTTTTGTGACAAACAAACAGAAAGACAGATATATAGATTGCCAGATTCTAGCTCAACCGAAGTTGAGAAAAGAATGAATGTTACGGGATAATATAAGTTTGTATAAACTACGATTTGTTCTTTCCTTGAGTTTTTGCTTATTTTTTACTATGTCTGAATTAGTCGTCTGACATGCTAGATTACGAGGAAAAGGAAGTTTTCTCTAAGTGTCAAAAACAAAAGGTAAAAAAGATTTCCGTTTATAATATCTATTTGAAATGCGTCCTTTCCCTAGCCTAGTTAATTAAGCCCGTATTCACAAGGGTATGACTAATGGAAATATAGCGTTTCCGGCGCTTTAAAGATTTCTCACATTGACGGATTTTAAGTTTGCCTTGGAATACTTTTCAGTCACAACTTATCCATCAGATTTATCCTAGTGACTGAATCAAACTAGCTTAGATTTCTAGGCTATACTTTCCCGTGAGATAGTTAGGTTACACTTGAAAGTTGAATAAATATTCACTTTCTAAACACTCGATAATTTTGTTGACTCAGTTGAATAAAAAGAAGAGTTAAGGTTGAGCAATACGAAATTGCAATTTTTCGTGTTTCCTCGTGGTACGGTTTAAATTTTCTATCTTCCAATTAATCGGAAGAAGGATAATAAGATGTTAGAAATAAATAAAGTCACATGAAAAAATTTTGTCACCTCGTCAGGTTTAAAAGTTTAAGTCGTCAACTATTTACATCCCGCTATAATTTTCAAAATTGTTATTTTTTTTGCTAAATGCCTTATTCATATCCACATTCGTAAGAGTAGTTCTTGACTTTTCCTTATGAAAGCATTCCGGACACTGTCCGACCTAAATTGTTCCTTGCTCCTCTTAACTTTTTAGGGAAAATCATCTGAAATTATTCTTATAGTATCCTTAGGTTAAGTTCGAAATTTATCCTTTTTTGTAAAAGTATAATATATAATTGGTAATTTACTTATCTGGCACCCAGATGCAGACATTTTCATTTGACACGCTAAAGCTCTGAAGGTCGGAAAAATTTTCAACACCTGGAAGGTTTAGATTACGGAATTTTGCACGACCGCGTCAAGGATTTTGCAGCGGGAGGTTTGGTAACCCAGCCCTCGTTTTCGGGGATTGGCGGGTTCAACCTAAATATTTTACCTTTACGCGCAAAAGTATTTGAATCCGACTGGGGATGCGGCACATCAAAGGCCGACTATCATTCCTCTCCGATCCGAGCTTTAGCGTGGGCGTCTGCCAATCCGCCATCGGAATATCAGATAAGTAATTTACATGATGGTGATATTCTTAGCATTATTCGAAATTTTTGGCCAATTTCATATTATGGTGGATATCCTATATATTCTCATAAAAAAACATATTTCGAGCACTGTTCAAATACACGTTTTTTTTATATAGGAACAAACTATATAAGAACATAAGACTTCGATGGCCAAAATGTTGAGAACAAGTTAAGAACATTTGGGGAAGCTTTGGGGAATCTAAAACCCCCAATTTCTGAGAAAAATGGACAAAAATACTTACAAAATGGGGAAAATATGTTAAGAACATGTTAATAACATTTTTCGGCTTAAAACTCAAAAAGTTATGAACATCGGGCTTCAAAAATATTGCATGTTCTTATAAAAAAAACCTGGTACCAGTGGTGAAACAGAAGTTTATGATTTCAGAAAACCAGATACAAAATACCCAACAGAAAAAGAGAGAATAAAGAAGACAAGAAGTCCCCAAAAAATAAAGAGAAAAGCATTAAACAAATTATTTTACAGACTTTATGCCGACTACAATTACTGACTTTCGTGGAAGTACTGAGGATTAAAACGTCAATCTCAAGTTTCTCCTTTGACAAAATTGACTTACTTGGCAGAAAGTTAGACCAGAAAAAAACTCACGTTTACTAGTGACGGAAGAGATCTTTTCTGGAATAGACATCGAAAATGAATTGAGAATATATTAGCTCAGAGTGGAACGCTCGCAGGAGCTTATTATCTCAAAACATATCGAAATTATACATAAAATCATGGATTAAAGACAATTGCTCTTCTGTAAGGAATTTAAACATAGACAGTCAAACAGCCTTCCGAACTCGGAAAGCAAACTGTTGATAGCATTGCTGAATTTCTTCAAAAGCGTGAGCTATCACGGAACTTTTACAGAATTGAGAAAAATGGACTTACGGAATACATTATACATTTTACTATACGCTCTAGAATAGTCAGTTCTAGAACAGCTAATCACATTTAAACAGGTCAGTAGCAGCAGATTTAAGTCGTTGCTAAAGGGCACGTCAGAGGAAAAACAACATTTTAGATAAAGCAGTAAAGAGCTCGCATTACTATTTGTCTAGATGTTAGTTCTGTTGAAGAGAAAATTTGAATAGAAGCTGCAACTGTCTAAGACAAACAATAGCAAATGTACTTGAGAGTACTATGCTTACCAACAGACTTATGATGATACCTGCAGAAGGCGGTACACAATACAAAAACGTTGGTTTTCAGCTACAGAACAACGTGGCAATCGACTTACTTGATTGATGACTGACATCCATAGGAAGAACTCCTTTAGACTCTTTTAGAGTTAACACAATGCTTAACACGAAATTTTTAAGGGAATACAACATCAGCTCATTGAACAGTGAGATGCACCCACCTGAAAGAGTATTGACACGAATGAATGTGTCACGAGTGAAAGTGAGTAAATATAACAATAGCGTTCAGTTTGAGGTCGTTGTTGTTATTTTCTGCCCGCGCAGTCTGATTATTAGCCCGAGAGTGTCATTTGGGCCCGACGCGAAGCGGAGGGCGCAAATGGCACTAGAGGGCTAATAATCAAACTGCAAGGGCAGAATTAATGACAACAACGAACGAAAGCTTAACGCTATTACTATTATTATCCATATCGGAAATTCAAACAACGTTTTTTTCTAGCGTCAGCCCAATCTTTTCGCTTCAATGCAATGACTTCAACAAGTTTTGAGTACCCTTGCAAGCGGGCCGCAAATGACCAAAAGTTTTTTTTCTGACGTCGGTTAGTCTCCCGCTTCAATGCACGACTATAAAGTTCCGTTAGAGGCCCCCTGACGTTATCCGCCCTAAACCAGGGTGTTATGATATTGCATCCCTCTCAAGACACGCCTTAGTTTTTCAGCGCGGGTAACTATTTGAGTTAGAACCTTTCATACCGCCCCGCCGTTCGAATCTTTAATGGCTTACTTACGACCGCTATATGGATAATAATTACTTTACATACTAATTACGTTTTGAAGTATGTTTACTCTAAGTTCCAAATAAACGGGGAGTGGGGGGGGGGGTTGGAAAATTTTCAAAATTAATAAGCCGGGTGGGGGGGGCTAATCTCCAGGGGGGGGGGGAAATTGAACGTGCAAAAAACCCAAAAATGTAAATATAGGCTAAAAATCAGGTTTTTAGAGAGCAGAGACGGGACCTTCTTTGAAGCTAAAAAAATTCTTAAAAAGTAATAAAACGGGGGGGGGGGGGGGTCCTAATAAGGTCCGGAGGGGGGGGGTGGAAAATTTTCAAATTAACAAGCGGGGGGGGGGCATTTATTTGGAACCTAAGAGTACTATACAAAATTTGACTCCTGGTCTCAGAGTACAGTTTAACCCACTGCAGCTCCAGTAGCGTAAAAGACAAGAGTAAAGTAGGATGACATTCCGATTGCAATTTACTTCTCCAAAGTTGAGAAACTTGTTCAAACCCTTGCAGTACCTGATCAGAAAAACCTTGATCGGTGAGATGATTGATGTTCTCCATCAAGAGATATACAGACAGTACATACAGATGACACAGCCAACAACTCTTCGCAAGGCATCTCATGAACTTTCTTCTGAGAAAGTGAAAACTTCTTCTTTAGAGAAAGTGAGAGCCCAACTAGAAGTAATAGCATGATGAGCAAGGTATTGGAAACAGTGATTTATTTATGCAAAGCCCTCAGAAAGTGACAAAGCCCTCAGACAGTGGCAAAGCCCTCAGAAAGTGGCAAAGCCCTCAGCAAGTGGCAAAGCCCTCAGCAAGTGGCAAAGCCCTCAGAAAGTGGCAAAGCCCTCAGACAGTGGCAAAGCCCTCAGTGGCAAAAGCCCTCAGAAAGTGGCAAAGCCTCAACAGCCCTCAGACAGTGGCAAAGCCCTCAGAAAGTGGCAAAGCCCTCAGCAAGTGGCAAAGCCCTCAGAAAGTGGCAAAGCCCTCAGACAGTGGCAAAGCCCTCAGAAAGTGGCAAAGCCCTCAGCAAGTCGCAAAGCCCTCAGAAAGTGGCAAAGCCCTCAGAAAGTGGCAAAGCCCTCAGACAGTGGCAAAGCCCTCAGACAGTGGCAAAGCCCTCAGAAAGTGGCAAAGCTCTCAGAAAGTGGCAAAGCCCTCAGACAGTGGCAAAGCCCTCAGAAAGTGGCAAAGCCCTCAGAAAGTGGCAAAGCCCTCAGAAAGTGGCAAAGCCCTCAGAAAGTGGCAAAGCCCTCAGACAGTGGCAAAGCCCTCAGAAAATGGCAAAGCCCTCAGAAAGTGGCAAAGCCCCCTCAGACAGTGGCAAAGCCTCAGACCGTGGCAAAGCCCTCAGAAAGTGGCAAAGCCCTCAGCAAGTCGCAAAGCCCTCAGAAAGTGGCAAAGCCCTCAGAAAGTGGCAAAGCCCTCAGACAGTGGCAAAGCCCTCAGCAAGTGGCAAAGCCCTCAGACAGTGGCAAAGCCCTCAGACAGTGGCAAAGCCCTCAGACAGTGGCAAAGCCCTCAGACAGTGGCAAAGTCCTCAGAAAGTGGCAAAGCCCTCAGAAAGTGGCAAAGCCCTCAGAAAGTGGCAAAAGCCCTCAGACAGTGGCACAGCCCTCAGCCCTCAGACAGTGGCAAAAGTCCTCAGACAGTGGCAAAGCCCTCAGAAGTGGCAAAGCCCTCAGAAAGTGCAACCCTCAAAGTCCTCAGAAAGTGGCAAAGCCCTCAGAAAGTGGCAAAGCCCTCAGACAGTGGCAAAGCCCTCAGAAAGTGGCAGTTGCTCTCAGTATAGACTTAATACTCTTCAACCCGATGATCGGACGATCATGAGAACAATGTGCTAAAGATTGATTTCTTATGAACCAAAGCATCCCGTTCAGGAAAGATCCTTCCAACACTGACAAACATAACTTCAACTCAACAAGATTATGACAGATACTATTAGAAGAGAATGACAAGATGACGACATTCTCTCTCAAAGTAAAAAGAACTTTGGAACGAAGAAGAAGAAGAGTAAATATTCATCTCAGATTTAAAGGAGATATTTAAAACAAAACAACTATGACAACAAATGTGCCTACGAACTGATAAGGAGTATTTTACAGAACGAACGCTAATTAATATGAGCAAATCAAACAAAACTATGGCAACGAATGTGCCTATGAACTGAACACATAAACTATGACGCACTAATTTATAAAACGTCTTAGAGTAGAAGATTGTTGATTTAACCAGATTTAACCCTTTTATTTGCTCTCTTTGTGAGATACCTTAGCAAGAGAGAAAGGAGAGAGGATCAAAACCATGATGTACATATTTCTTTTACTATACAGTACTTTTACCGTGACATTTACTGACTCCCCAACTGATAACTGTTACACTGTCGGGAATCTGTAGAACTGCCAACATGTAACGCCATTAGGATATTATGAATTGCCTACAGTAAAAAGTTGTAACTCATTGAACGAGCAAAAACTGGAAACGTTTAGAGAACGAATCCTTAAATATGACCCAACTGTGACTAAGACTGTTCTGTACGTCTGTTACGTTGTATTTTACGTTTACGACTGCGTGATGGCTTCAGTTCTTTTAACATTGACTGTTAACACTACTTTGACTACGTAGCTTATGCATACCACATAAATCTTTCGAGCTATCAAAACGGACAGAGCTTTATCCCTTCCGTAGTAGTGACTTTGGTCCAAAACAACTGTTCCAAGATGACTGAGAGATATGTTTGATTCCTTGGGGATTTTTAACGTAATGCGAAATTGTATGGTTTGGTGTGGTATGGCGGCTTATGACAGAACGATCATTCCCTGGCAATAGAACCTTGATCGAAGTATGAAAAACTCAAATGGACGACGTGCAATCGCTTTTCCAGGATAATGTACAATCGAGGAATGCATAATGGGAAATCAGACATTTTATAACATAACAATAGCGTTCAGTTTGAGGTCGTTGTTGTTATTTTCTGCCCGCGTAGTTTGATTATTCGCCCGATAGTGTCATTTGGGCGAATGGCACTAGAGGGCTAATAATCAAACTGCAAGGGCAGAATTAATGACAACAACGAACGAAAACTTAACGCTATTACTTTTACCCATATTGGACATTCAATCTCTTCAACAAATTTTTAGCACCTTGCGAGCGGGCCGCAAATGTTTTTTTTTTCTGACGTTATTTTAGTCTCTTCGCTTCAATGCAACAACTTCAATCCAATTCCGAGCGGGCCGCAAATGACGTTACCGAGTTTATGTATGTGTGTTTTTCAACGACGGAGAAGGTAAGGTTCTAATTTGACTAGATCCTGACCAACTGAGGACGACGGTAAATCAGTACTTTTATCGTCCTCTATCTTGCGGGTCAGAACTGTGGGTTATTCCAAAACGCTTCAGTGACTCTACCGTCCTCAAATGTGCAAATACATAAACTCGCTGTTATTGCCCCATACCCGGGCGGTTAATGATATTTCAGCCCTCTGAAGCCTGGCTTTTTTAGTTTCCTCAGCGCGGGTATGACAATTTCAGTCACAAAACCTTTCAATACCGCCCGCCGATTGAACCTTTAATGGCTTACTTAATGACCGCTATATGGATAATAATTGGTAATATATGCGAAGCTTGTGGGCGACAAAGACATATTGAATAGTATCATTTTAAAAATTGAACTTTTGGCAATGAACATTTTGAGCTGTTGAATTACAGATTTATTGATGAACACTCTGATTTTCTTTAGTTTTATTGCTTTAATTGTTTAATTAAAAACTTATATTCCTTTTGATTTAGTACTGTAATTATTGATTATGTATTTTTTTTTTGATTTTGATTGTGTGATGAAGACCTATTCTGATACTTGACTCACTAACCAACACCCGACTCAACAGACAGAACAAACGTTTAACACTTTAATTGCCGATGTCGGTATATGCCGACATGGAATGGAATCCTTTGCCGATCCCCTGATATCATATTAAGAAAAGGTGCATTTTGTATTTATTTTAAAACCTGTTTAAAAAAACTTCACGTTTTTGCCAAAAGTGTAAAAAACACCGAAATAGAAGAATCTGACTCTCATAGGAAAATTTTCAGTCTCTTTTGGGAATTGAATGGGTAATTTTCCATAAATAACGCAATTAAAATGTTTCGAAAAATCATTTAATCAGGGAAGGAGAGTGAATAATATCATTACTCCGGACATAGCTAGAACATGAGAAATCAGCAAAAATCAGGTACTTGTATATTCATTATATATTAATAAATCCTTGGTGGAAGTTTTCATCCATCCGTACATAAGAAAGCTCGCATCCTAGATTACTCCTAATATTGTCCTTAAATTGTAGCTGTTCAACTCATCCAATTAAAGCCAGACTGAAAAAATTGGAATATCTCATCCTATCTTTTTTTCTCAAAATAAGTTTTCATTAAGAAAGGTCGTGTTACACAGGAAATACCAAAAAAAGACATTTTGGTACATTTCAAAAAAAAAAACACCGACGTACAGAGTGTATACTTAAAATTCATGAAAATAGCATTTTATTTACTAAGTTCAAAGAACAAAAAATCAATGGTTAGCAACGACCCAGAAATGATTAAGCCAGGAAACACGTCCAAGCTGTCTTTGAAAACTACATTAATAAAAATGGCGATGAAATACTTTCAAGCACGAAAAAATGAACTTCAACAAAATCTATTTAACTCGTCAATAAAGAGAGCTCGACAAAATTGCATCGAAAGTTGAACAAGTAAGCCTACAGAACACAAACGTACAGAACAAAATGAAAGAAAGCTGACAGCTAATCAACAAAATAAACAAGACGTCTTGAAGTCGAAAATTTCGCTTAAAGTTTAAACTGCATGGGAAAAAAAAGAAGTAGAGATGGAAGCTAATCCGAAATCTACTTTACATCGAGCCTTGATGAAACAATTTCATAAGAACAGCGTGGCTCAATACCGCTAAAAAATTAACCAATTTAAGAACAATGGTTGTTTAATTCTTAAGAACTAATAACCAAATAGTATATTCCGTCTATCAAAAGTTATTGATTTGATTCTTATAAAGTAAATGCTCATAAGAAAAATAAATATGCTCATATTGTGTGTGTGTCATCCCTTGTTTACTTTGTAAGAACTAAGTACCGAAAGGTATATCACCATTTATCAAGAGTTATTGATTTGATTCTTATAAAGTCAAAGCTTAAAAGAAAAATGAATATGCTTAGATTGTGTGCCATCCCTTGTTTACTTTGTAAGAACTAATTCCCGAAGGGTATATCACCATCTATCAAGAGTTTTTGATTTGATTCTTATAAAGTATATGCTTATAAGAAAAATAAATATGCTTATATTGTGTGCCATCCCTTTTTTACTTTGTAAAAACTAATTCCCGAAGGGTACATCACCGTCTATCAAGAGTTATTGATTTGATTCTTATGAAGTATATGCTTATAAAAAGATAAAGAAAAATCCAAACTGTGAAGCTAAAGACACAATATAGAAGCTATAGGATCCGAAATCGGAATTGAAACTTATATCCTAATCATCGGTGGCTGTTGATGGAAAAAAACAATTTGAAGAATCAACGGGACTGAGCAAAAAAACACTACTTTTTTGACTGAACGTTTTTATATTTTCTCCCTGTTAAACATAAGCACCATAAATTATACAAAGTTAAAACCATAATACTAAAATACCGAACTAATTTTTAAAACAGACCGCATGTAAATTTATCCAAAATAGAAATGGAAAAGCAATCTGACAATGATGTCTCTGACCTCGAACTTATTTTTCTAAAACATGTCCATTTTGGAGTTTTGCTTTAAAATTTTCAGTGGCGTTAGTCATTTGAAACAGTATTACAATGTGAAGTCTACGATGTTTTTAAACAGTTACAGAGACAGAAAAGTGTCGAGAAAAAGCCGTTTCCTTCTTGTAAAGACACTCCCTGATCCTAAACTTTGCTACTCACAGCCTGCGCATGTGTACAATCTAACTGGTTCACACTTTTTGATTGACAGTTTCGTCCTAACTAGAGTTACACGTTTTTTTATAAGAATAAACTATACAAAAACATAAGGCTTCGATTGCAAAAATATAAAGAAAATGCCACGAACATTTTAAGGCTTTGCGGACTCTAAAACAGACAATTTCTTAGGAAAATGGACAAAAATACAAAAAAAATGTTAAGAACATTTCTACGCTTAAAATCAAAAAGTTAAGAACATCCGAAGGCTTCAAAAATTTTGGATGTTCTTATAAAAAAAACGTGTACCCTTTTATTTTTAAAGTTTTTTACCTTACTACGAGTATGGCCATTCATATCATATAAATCAAGACCTTAAATAAAAAAGTTATAAAAATCATTGCCCTAAACCACCTAAATAATTTTAAATTTCACAATTGCTTGATAATAGTAATGTCATAAATGTTATTGTTTTTTCAATTGTCTTATTTGCGACGGACCATCATCAAAGAGGATCTTAATCGATACCAGGAACCAAACCAAGAGAAAGCGGTTTTTGCATCTTTCAGGTTTCCGAACTCATCATACGCACCGTTTAAATTCGAAGATAGATGCCTGTTCGAAGTACTTTTACAATCATCATACCACCATGCACCATGCATTTCTGAAGCGCAATCGACAGATGTATTTGGGTCTTGATCTTTGTCATAAGTACTGAACTTCATCCCGTCGTGTTTCTCCATTCCGTAATATGGTTCTTGGCGTCCAGAAACATGAAGTTTATATCCAGTGGATTCACGACCAATATCAAAATTTGCATACCACATGTAAGGCCGGCCGGTAGGTATACTAACCATACCTACAAACAGTTCCGAGCCACTGGAGATAGCTTGTGCAGTCAAACGGTATAAATTTTCATTGCCCAGCCAATGTTCACCTTGAAGTTTTCCAAAACCGTGTTTATATTCTTGCCACGAACGATAAAAATTTTCCGATCCGTCGAAGCGACGCTGAAATACCGTCCAACCACCACCATCACGATGATTATGCACACAAGACACTTGAACGACATGTCCAACAACATTCATACTAACACGATAAAGACCATTTATCCACTCTCCTTGGTCATAATGTTCCTTACAATCTCTTCTAACAGGCTTTTGACGGCAATCACAAAAGTAACTTACATGTGAGGTAATGCCGTATGTGAGACTTCTTAAACCGTATTCTTCGATGCACAAACAGGATCCACAACGATTCCAATTGATTTGACAAATTCCATTTCGTGTTTGCACTCTTGATTTCAATGCTTTGATTTCAGCTTTTTCGTTGGCAACTTCAGTCTGAAGTTTTTGCATTTGAGACTGCAGCAGGTTGATGTCACTAGATGCGTCCAAAAGCGGAAGCGAAAAGAGGAAGACCAAGAACAGTTTCATCTTGAGAACTGATAGTTACTCAATACTGATTGACGAATGATGGAAAGATAACTTTTATCTTACATTCACGACACCTGTAGACTGAATATCCGAGGCAAAGATATCCAGGCTAGTATAATACTGCGTCTCTCTGAGAAAAAAGTATTTCAGTCAACAATTGTTACAGGTGAACAGATGTGTAAACTTTTCCACCCACGTTAAATCGATCACTTTTTGAAGGATGTTTGTCTTACTTTGCTACACAATTGGTTAAACAGTAATCAGTTGTTTATGGGGCGTGAACACTAAACAGTCTTGTTTACTGAAGATCTCACCATATTTAGGTATGTTATAGACCACTTCGGCAAAATCCAGTTAGCAACCATCTTCGAAAAAATCTCAAGCAAGCCTTTTCCTAACTGACAGATATATACTGACACAGGCGTCATACTGACGAGTCCTAATAAGGACGAAATGCATATGCTGCTCTGCCACCCAAATCTCCTGAGTGAATATAGTACCCACATAAATAAATCAAAAAAAAATAAGCGCAGGTCCAAACGGGAAATACTTAAAGGCTTCGAGCTAAGCTGGCGTTACAAGTCGGATAATTTTAAAGAAGACGGGGCAAACACATACACGTTTTTTTCATAAGAACATCCAACATCTTTAAAGCCTTCAGATGTTCTTAACATTTTGGGTTTTCAGACATGGGCAAAAAGTAGCGATTTTGACTTCATTTTCTGAATAATATATGAAGTATTAGCCAAGGATTATAATTTTGAGTTGAACATTGTAGAATAGTTATTTTTCAACATAGAAAAGTTTGTAACTATTAATTTTTTTCATTTCAAACCACCTAATACAAAAATCTTGTAAAAAATGATAAATTTTCGGCAAATAGGTCGAAACTTCGCATGTCGGCAAATCCCGACAATGGCAAGGCAATCGAAAATGCTCATGTCGGCATATGCCGACATCGGCACGGAAAGGGTTAAAAGACATCTTCCATTGACGAGCCCACTCACGTATTCTTGCAAGATCTCTGTTTAATTCCTCACTGCTCAAAAAACAAAAATTGAAACTATGGGACATACACTTTTTTTCTTATGTTGGTGGGATGGAGCATGTTGCATTGCACGAACGCGAAAAAAACTTCTCGTGTCCCTAAGCCTTAAAGCTCTAAAGTTTTGGCCTTGTTTTGGTGAAAAACTCCTGCCCTGGCCCTAAAAAATCAAATTTTTTAAGATTGAAAAAATACCCCAAAGGAATAAGTGTGTCAAATTTCAGCGAAATCCGACCATTTTTGAAGTTTCTTTTACTATGTCTGAATTAGTCGTCTGACATGCTAGATTACGAGGAAAAGGAAGTTTTCTCAAGTGTCAAAAACAAAAGGTAAAAAAGATTTCCGTTTATAATATCTATTTGAAATGCGTCCTTTCCCTAGCCTAGTTAATTAAGCCCGTATTCACAAGGGTATGACTAATGAAAATATAGCGTTTCCGGCGCTTTAAAGATTTCTCACATTGACGGATTTTAAGTTTGCCTTGGAATACTTTTCAGTCACAACTTATCCATCAGATTTATCCTAGTGACTGAATCAAACTAGCTTAGATTTCTAGGCTATACTTTCCCGTGAGATAGTTAGGTTACACTTGAAAGTTGAATAAATATTCACTTTCTAAACACTCGATAGTTTTGTTGACTCAATTGAATAAAAAGAGGAGTTAAGGTTGAGCAATACGAAATTGCAATTTTTCGTGTTTCCTCGTGGTACCGTTTAAATTTTCTATCTTCCAATTAATCGGAAGAAGGATAATAAGATGTTAGAAATAAAGTCACATGAAAAAATTTTGTCACCTCGTCAGGTTTAAAAGTTTAAGTCATCAACTATTTGCATCCCGCTATAATTTTCAAAATTGAGATTTATTTTGCTAAAAGTTTTATCTGTATCCACATTCGCAAGGGTAGTACTTGACTTTTCCTTATGAAAGCATTCCGGACTTTGTCCATTGTTCCTTGCTCCTTTTAACTTTTTAGGGAATATCATCTTAAATTATTCTTATAGTATTCTGAGGTTAAGTTAATCCTTTTTTGTAAAAGTTTTGAGCTTCACTGAGGATAATCGGTTATTTACTTATCTGGCACCCAGATGCAGAAATTTTCATTTGACACGCTAAAGCTCTGAAGGTCGGAAAAATTTTCAAAACCTGGAAGGTTTAGATTATGGAATTTTGCAAGACCGCGTCAAGGATTTTGCAGCGGGAGGTTTGGTAACCCAGCCCTCGTTTTCGGGGGTAGGTGGGTTCAACCTAATTATCTTTACCTTTACGCGCAAAGGTATTTGAGCCCGACTGGGGATGCGGCACATCAAAGGCCGACTATCATTCCTCTCCAATCCTTTAGAGCTTTAGCCAATCCGCCATTGGAATATCGGATAAGTAATTACATGATGGTGATATTCTTTGCATTATTCTAAATTTTTAGCCAATTTCATATCATGGTGGATATCCTATATATTCTCATAAAAAGACATATATTTCGAGCACTGTTCAAAAACACATTTTTTATATAGGAGCAAACTATATAAGAACAAAGGCTTCGATGGTCAAAATGTTTAGAACAAGTTAAGAACATTTGGGGAAGATTCGGAGACTCTAAAACACCCGATTTCTGATAAAAATGAACAAAAATGTTAAAATATATTACGAACATGTGAAGAACATTTTTAGGCTTAAAACTCAAAAAGCTTTGAACATCGGGCTTCAAAAATATTGGATGTTCTTATAAAAAACATGCAAATTTTCATTCAAATTATGGCTTTTACGAGTATATGCAGGTAACCCAAAAAAAATACTTCTTCTTTTTTACCTTAAAAACTAATACTTTGGGCCTTTAAAAATCTAGTTTTTTCAGAATTTGACTTTTTTTATTTTCCACTGTTTTGTTCTGTTTTTTGAATTTGTTCAATTGATGTAACAGAACCCAGGAGTTTCAATAGAAGAAATCCATAAATCGACTTGAGCTTCATGATTCTTGAATTTTCTTAGCCTTGGATCGTTTTTAATTCATTCTCAAAAAGACTTAACTGAAACTGCCTGGCTTTCCAAAAATGTAAAACGAGTGCTTTGAGTAAATAATCGAGCGACCTAAAAAAACGAACAAATCTCCCCCTACTAGAAATTTGTTCGTTTTTTTGAGGTCGCTCAATTTTTTAGTCAAAGCACTTGTTATACATTTTTGGGAAGCTAAGGGGTAGGGGAATCAAATTAACTTGGGTGCCAATTTTTTTCGGACACTTTGGTGTGACTTTCGGACAAATTAGACGGTCTCAGACCTGTTGTATATTTTTGGAAAGCTCTCAAAAAATTAAGATTACAGATATATTGCGAGTATAGGTGATTTCAGTGCCCAATTCGAGATATTGAGCTTCAAAAAGCGCAAAAACTGGACATAACAGCTGTTTCTGGCTGAAAAACACTGTCTTTAAGGGTTAATATCTCGAGTTAGGTACAGAAATCACTTATACTTTCAATATATCTCTAATCTTAATTTTTTGAGAGCTTTCTAAAAATATACAACAGGCCTGAGACCGTCATATTTGTCCGAAAATCACACCAAAGTGTCTGAAAAGATTTGGCACCCAAGTTATTTTGATTCCCCTACCCCTTAGCTTCCCAAAAATGTATAACAAGTGCTTTGACTAAAACAAATCGAGCGATTTTACAAATTCTCCCCTACTACCTTTGAAATACTATAAACCACTAAAATTTATTATAGTTCTCATTAATAGCCGTGTGAATCGACAAAAGTTTTTCAACCGCAAAAATTCCACGAATTCTAAGGCAAGAGAGATTAAAGTACTTTGGCTTAGTACGGTCTAACTTCAAATATTCTTAGGTCTACAGAAACAAAAACAGAAGCGCAATAAATTGACCAAATAACATGTGGGTAGCCATTTTGTTAGGGTGAGAAAAGAGCTTTAGTTCCTCGAAAAGTAAAATTTCCAGTACGAAAGATATCAAAATATACGACCTTCCGTTCTTCAACATTTTTCAACATCCTTCCTCCCGGACTTTCATCTATATAATAATAGCTGTACTTGCTGATGCAGCATTTTTGTTCTCGCTAGCGACTTAAGGTTCTCACGGGACTTTTATTTAAGGGAGTATTGTTTCATTCAAAAGTAACAGCTTTCTGCATGTTTTATTCAAAATACAAATAGTCAAGCCCCTCTGTTGCAATTTATAAACACGTCACAAAATCGCAAAAGACAAAAAAAACAGCATTACTCCATAAAGTTTGTCAGTCATCGTGTAAACTCTACGATATAAAATAATTATCAGTAGAAATAAATGATACTTTCTCAATGGATTTGAGGGTGCAAATGTGATTTATTATTTCAATCAGAGCTGATAAAGTCAATTTCAAAGGCAGAGATGGCTTTTTAAATATATTTAAGAAAAGTGTTATCTTCTAATGAAATAGTGAAAAGTCGTCTTTGACGGTGTCTGACAGTCTGTGCCACTAACTCGATCGGGAAGATTCTTCCGAAATGGGAAGAAACTTCCCGAACGGGAAATTAACTTGACACCCAAACGGGTAAGAGTTAAAAAACGGACTTCTAGATCGGGAAGAAGCGGGAAAATAAGGAAAACTCAATCGGGTTGGAACTTCCCGTTTGGGAAGTTTACGCAGTTTTTTCACAATTTAACAAGATTTCTATGGTAAAGTCTACTTTTCTTTTTGTGAAAAACCTTAAAATTTGATGCTTTTTCACCTCCAAAATGTTTCAACTTTCGCCGGTCATCGTACAGCTTCGCCGAAGATTCAGTCAATTTTCAACTTCCCAAAGAGGAAGAATCTTCCTAAACGGGCAGAAAATATTAGAGAAAGTTCTTCCCGTTCGGGAAGGTTCTTCCCATTTCGGAAGAATCTTCCCGATCGAGTTAGTGGCACAGACTGTCTGAGATCGCTAGTCCCTTTTAACAAAACAAATTTTTAAAAATTTATTTTTTCTCGTCAAAGAAAATATTGGTTAAAGTTAAACAAATTTAAACAACCTGAACATTCGAAAGCTGCAAATAAAAGTGAAGTACTTTTCAATTCTAAACTCTATTCTTTGTTCAGTCGTTTCTAACCCAACCTTCGTAGAATAAGATGTTTATAGAGTATTTGCGTCCTAGAATTTCCTCTTTACGCCATGCATTGCCACCATACCTCCGCTTCATCCGTGTGGCGGGGTACTTTGTCAAAAAATGTCTCACTGTTTATGTAAATAAAGTAAAATCTTTTTCCTTTGGCTTTTCAAACTAAAATTTTCATGCTTTTCGCCAAAATGATTCTGGAATCATAGGGAACACAAACACATCTACGTTACAAATAAAAAAAGAAAAAGACGGGATTTCGTGCTCGACCACCCATAGAATCTGGAAAATCGGAGGAAGATTAAAATTATATAATAAATTACCTTTAATTTCATTGATGAAAGCCGGCAATTTGTAAAAATACTTGTACTGTAGTTGTAATTAAACCTTTCTTTTTAAAAGAACATCCAAAATTTTGGAAGCCTTCGGATGTTCTTAGCTTTTTGAGTTTTAAGCCTAAAAATGTTCTTGACATGTTCTCATTTTCACCATTTTGTGAATATTTTTGTCCATTTTCCTAAGAAATCGGGTGTGTTTAGGGTCCATAAAGTCTTAAGATGTTATAAGCCTTAACTTGTTCTTAATATTTTGGCCATCGAAGCCTTATGTTCTTATAGGTTGTTCTTATAAAAAAACGTGTATTCAAGAAAATCTTTTCTAACTTTCATTTTATCCATGTAATGTTCCCTTTTGTATTTGGTAAATGTTTTCCTATTTTGATCGCTTACTGAAATCTAATACTTTTTGTTTCTATTTCAAGAATTTCTTTGGGCAGTTGAAATTCACTTTTAATCTGTTCTTTTGCCAGGTGACTGACCCTACCTTATAACTTGCTCGGGCTGGCTTGTTAAAGATCAATACAGACTTTTACCAAATCCAAAAGATTTCAAACGAGAACCACATTCATACCTAGTCTCATTTCCATGGAAACCAACTTTGACATCCCGTGGACTTTGGACTTGTTGTTGTTGTTGATGTTGAATGTTGATTTGTTTTGGGTCGACGAGACCAATAACTTGACTCCAAAAATCGTTGAACAAGCGAAGCAGCTTTGGATATTCTCCTTCAAATGCTTGTTTCAAGTGAGTTGAATCTAAAAATAAGAAAATTGATGGCTGAATGGTTTAAGGCGTTACTCTCGTCTCCCGAATAGACGCCCCCGCTTATTGCTAAGAGAAAAAAAATCCACACCCCCGCTCTTATTAAGACCCCCCCGCTAATTAAATTCGAATAATTCAATATTTTATTACGGTGTAGATAGACCTTAAACTTGTTAAATTTTTCCTTTTTGTTAAAGTCTGTCCAGATATAATTGGCAGTGGAAACAAGAATGCCTGTAACTTTTGATAGTCAAATATAATAATAGAAATTTTTTTTGCTTGTTTTAGAGAATCAAAAGCGCTATATTTGAATGTATTTTTGGTTGAAAAATTCGCGATTTTAAGCGGTTAAATTTGCGATTGCAAAAATTGAGCTTTTTTTCTACTTATGCTATAACGTTCATTTTTACACCAGTGGTAGTTCAACCTTAGGTAAAGAAGTTTGTTAAATTTCAAGGCAAACAGAAAAGTCCTTCGGAAGATATGGGACCCGAAATACCCCTTGGTAGCACTTTTCTGTGAAATATCAAATCTCCAACTTATTACTAAAAACGGGGGTTATGTTATCTTTTTTGAACAGTGCAATTAAAAGTTGGAAAATGTTAAGTGTCGGTTCATTGGTATTATAGCTATTGGTATCATTTATTATTTCGAAACGAAGTGAAATCACAGTATAATTGTTTTTATTGAAAAGATAAGCATGAACTTATATTGCCTTTGTTATTTTTAAGTCTAAAGAACTTTGCTAATTCCCAAAACACTAAACACAGTTTGGCTATGAGGTCATTAAAGAGATCGTAAAATGTGTTGTGATCGAAAAACTGTTTTATCAATCATATCACTACCCCCGTTTTAAGTAATAAGTTGGAGATTTGATATTTCACAGAAAAGTGCTACCAAGGGGTATTTCGGGTCCCATATCTTCCGAAGGACTTTTCTGTTTGCCTTGAAATTTAACAAACTTCTTTACCTAAGGTTGAACTACCACTGGTGTAAAAATGAACGTTATAGCATAAGTAGAAAAAAAAGCTCAATTTTTGCAATCGCAAATTTAACCGCTAAAAATCGCGAATTTTTCAACCAAAAATACATTCAAATATAGCGCTTTTGATTCTCTAAATCAAGCAAAAAAAATTTCCATAATTATATTTGACTATCAAAAGTTACAGGCATTCTTGTTTCCACTGCCAATTATATCTGGACAGACTTTAGTATGGTTCTTATTTTACGTGTTTATTTGTTAAAGTTCTTTTGTTGTTAAAATTGATATCAGTTTAACAAAATTCTGTCTTCATATTACCCCCTCCACCCCCCCCCCCCCGCTTATTAGAGTTTAGAAGATTTTCCTACTCCCCTACTTATTCGGACCCCCCCCCTCCGTCTATTCGGGAGACAAGAGTAACGCCACAACTCAGGGCGTTCCCGGTTCGAATCTCCGTGGGTGGATTCCGTGAGTATACTCGAGAATTGTCGTCTGAAATATCTAGACTATTCAAGTGAATATCGAATATAAATTCGACATGATTATTATGTTTCAGGGGTTTCTGACGTTTCTGGCTTTTTGCTTCGGCCTAGGAGCCTTTAATTCTCTCTTCCGACAACGACGGTCAAGGTCAGGACATTTTTTTTGTTTATCTAATCCGATGATCTATTCCGATTTAATAAAAACGGATCATCTGGATTTCGATAATATTGCGAAAGTATTTTAGAAAAAGATGGCTGCCGAAAGTGGGCTTAGCTGCAAATCTCAGTGAAAGATGTGATAATTTTCATCATTATTCATGATGTTTTGGACATGATTTATGAGAAGTTTGATGCATACTGGTCTAACAATGTGGAAAAGACTTTGGAGAAATTTTGGCAATGAATCGTCAGCTGCTCGAGTGCTTAAATCTTGCATAACTTCTCTAGTTTTATGGACACACAAAACCATAAAACTCTGTAACTTGACAATGGAATGAAACTTTCAAACACACATCCATTGGAATTCGAAAGAGAATACTAAAATTGCAACATTACAGTGCAAATTTGGAAACGATTTGAGCAGTTTTTGTGGTGTTATGTGTATTCAGCCAAAAATGATGTGATGATCCTGTTTTGTATTCATCCTTTTTTGACTGGGCGACCGTTCCTTTTGATTTTTCAAACCTGACACAGATATTTTACAAACATATCACTATGAGAATTCAATAAAGGATACTAAAACCCAATTCCTGTGTAAATTTGAACAAGATTGGAAAAGTTTTCACAGTATTATGGCTGAAAATGATCGTTTTTGGACTTTGTCGTAATTTCATCGCGTTCCTTTTGATTTTTCAAACCCGACACAGATATTTTACAAACATATCACATGAGAATTCAATAAAGGATATTAAAACACAATTCCTGTGTAAATTTGAACAAGATTGGAGAAATTTTCACAGTATTATGGCTGAAAATGATCATTTTTGGACTTTGTCGTAATTTCATCGCTGCTGGCAACCGTTCCTTTTGATTTTTCAAACCCGACACGGATTTTTTACAAACATATCACTATGAGAATTCAGTAAAGGATACTAAAACACAATTCCTGTGTAAATTTGAACAATATCGGAGAAATTTTCACAGTGTTATAACTGAAAATGATATTTTTTGGACTTTGTCGTAATTTCATTGGCTGGGGCGACCGTTCCTTTTGAAGATTTTTCAAACCCGAAACTGGTTTTTTCCAAATATTGTCATGAGGACATAGTTCTGCAATTTTATTATTTATGTTCGTAGTTATGGTAGCCATTGAATGGAAGCTCACCTTGAGTACGTTAGATAGAAATTTTATTAGGAGAAAAAACACTTCGCTTTTAGCCTCGGGCGAGGCAAGTCCTCCCGTCGGGGAGTATCAACATGAGAGAAGAGATCCAGGTACCAGGAAGAGTAAAGAGTTCGTTCGGAAATGACACCGGCCAGGCAGAGTCGATCGTGCGTTCCCGTCTTCTCGGAGTGTTGAAAGTTATTGAATTTTTATGCTTTATGGAACTGTATGTTTGGATATTGTATAATGAGTTATCGAATGAAATTAGACTTCAACATTTTGTGTCTCCCACCTCCTTGATCTACTCCATGAACTCCATCTCCTGTCTTCTAACGGCAGTCAGGCCGATATCCGGGGAAAAACTTTTAAATAAAAATGTTGTTGCCGTGGGCCCAGCTTTAACCGGCCGGCGCACCGCGACATCTGGGGGCTTAACTTTAGAGGATGAGCCTGATGGAGATAGATTATAAGGGAGATGTACAATGAAAAATTCAAAAACCGAACTTTGAAAAAAATACAACGACAATTTCAACATTTACAACATACAACAGCTGAAAATCGAACCGAATTGTTTGAATGCTGAATACTTGAATAGAATATGAAACACTTTCTGTATTGTTGGAGAATTGTTTAATCGCTATGGTGGGTGTGGTTCTTGTTAGAAAAGTTTGACATACCTCAAGTTCACTTACAAGTTCTTTCAGCGATATACAAACTCCGCATTTTGTCCTAGCTTGCCTAGTTGCGTTTACCTTCGCACAATTCCAAGCTCAGACAAACCTAGAAGTTCAAATCATCGCCTTAAGAATCTAAAATGAACTTCTGGCAGTGATGTACGACGAGAAACCGACTATTTCGACCGTATTTATCGAATCAATTATCCTCTCGAGACGTTCGGACATTGGGCGAGTGGCAGCTGAGGCACTAATCCACGATTTACCTACATTGAAAAACTACGACAATTATTTCCCCGTCTAGTTAGTCGTCGCACTATCGACGGTACGATGGACACGATTTGTTATAACAATAACAAACAATCTTTGTGAATTGAAAACAAACCAGAACAAACTGTAGCTGATTTCAAACTCTTCAAATGTATGCACCTTTCACTGAAACTTGATACACCTGCTTGCGAGCAGCCTTTTAAATTAAAATTTGATTGCTTACCCATTTTTCAAACTGTATAACTTATGATTTATTGATACCCAAATTACCGTCAGCCACGCCCCGAATCATGAACAATAATGAACAAACGTTGTATAGAAACCACATGTTAAATCAAACCCAAGCAACTTAATCATTAATGCTCTGATTTGATTATTTGTGGAAACCAAACGTCTATGGCAGCGTCCAACATGGATTCAATCGATTTTTAAATCGATGGCCGCTCTTCAGATAAATACCAACCTTGTGTCGGACACGATGTGACTATTGAAAACGTCCACGACTGCTCCTCTTTTGTTCATGAGCAAATCACATTGATGTTTATCGTACAAACTATTTGTATTGAGATCATATGAATCACCTAAACGTTGACCACGATGACTTTCCGATTTTCGATGAGTATGATAAGACTTTTAGATCTTTCTTAGCTGATTTTAATGAACTGTCTTCCGTTGCTGAATTGAGTGACAACCAGAAGCTGACTCTACTACCAACCCGTTTGAGACGAAGACCAAAATGGTATTTCCGAGGACTAAGCAACGAGCGAAAGAATACGTATGATGAAGCCATTGAAAGTCTGACTACTGAGTTTGACAATGAATCTCTTTTGAGAAAGGATCTCTATTCTATCAAACAGGGTCAATCTACGTTAGATGAATATGTTGAGAAAATGGAACAAATGTTTACCGAGCTGAATGTTAAACCAGATGAAAAGTTAGATTTCTTTATGGCTGGTTTAGACGAAAACACTCAAAATGATTTGTTCCTGAACGAGATTGATTCGTACGAAAAAGCTGTTAGAAGACTGAAGCTGAAGTTGTCAATCGAAAAAAGAGAAAATCGTCAAAATCGAAAAAACCCTTTACGAGAGATCGAGAAATGTCCGAAAATAAAGCACACCAGTCCAAAACCATAGGCAATGACCAACTTTGTTACGTTTGTCAAGAACCTGGCCATTTAGCGATTAACTGTTGGTTCAGAGTACGCAAGAAGAACATTACGAGCAATGCCAAAATATAACAAAAAAAATGAAAACGATATAGATCCATTTTAAGAAAACTATTCGAAAGATTGGGGACCAATCTCCATTGTCGAGGGAGTGTTGTCATGAGGACATAGTTCTGCAATTTTATTATTTATGTTCGTAGTTATGGTAACCATTGAATGGAAGCTCACCTTGAGTACGTTAGATAGAAATTTTATTAGGAGAAAAAACACTTCGCTTTTAGCCTCGGGCGAGGCAAGTCCTCCCGTCGGGGAGTATCAACATGAGAGAAGAGATCCAGGTACCAGGAAGAGTAAAGAGTTCGTTCGGAAATGACACCGGCCAGGCAGAGTCGATCGTGCGTTCCCGTCTTCTCGGAGTGTTGAAAGTTATTGAATTTTTATGCTTTATGGAACTGTATGTTTGGATATTGTATAATGAGTTATCGAATGAAATTAGACTTCAACATTTTGTGTCTCTCACCTCCTTGATCTACTCCATGAACTCCATCTCCTGTCTTCTAACGGCAGTCAGGCCGATATCCGGGGAAAAACTTTTAAATAAAAATGTTGTTGCCGTGGGCCCAGCTTTAACCGGCCGGCGCACCGCGACAATATACCACTATTTATTACATACACACTATTGTACCATTTTATTTGGTTTATCCTACTCTCCCCCAAGTATTATCCCAACAGAAAAAAATAATGCTTAGCTAAAAGCCCGTGGCCTCTAATTTAGGCTATTTTTCTCCCCGAAATTTTATCTGGACAATCAAATCAAGAACTTGGAAATATTGACTTCTAAATGTTTATCTCCTTTAGCTCCAATTTTGAACTTTTTAGTCGAGGATGAGTGGGCGGGGGTGGGTTTGGTTCTTTAGGCAAGAAAGTGCATGTGTAATCACTTAGAAGAGCTAAACTTCCAGCTGGTTTATTTATTCGTTAAGATTATTTCTCATACTCGCTCTGCAATAGAATTATTACTTTGCTTTCTGATCTGTTCTGATTAGCAGTTTGTGGGCAACGTTCTAACACAACTAACTCAACAAGCTCATCTTTCACATCTTTAAATCTCTTAAGCCGGAGCTTCCAGCGCAGCTGGTTTATTTTCTTCTTTTTTTTGATAGGCTGGCGAAAGAAAAATCACCTCCGGCGAATTCTAGGATCACGACTGTATTGTATAGCGTGACCGCACTTCTTAGTAAAGCTTAAAGCATGTTTTTTTTATTTCACTTTTGAAAGCTTTTCCGAAAAACATTACGAGTTGGTAAAGTGGGTAAAAGCAATTTTTATTTCTGGGTTCCTTCACCTAAACAACCTTGACCTTTCATGAGACCTGAGTGGAGAGGCATCAAGAACCATTTTGCAAGTATTTTGTACTTGAATGCTGAATATCCTGACGTGACCAAAATAAAATGGAACAGTTCTTGAAACTGCACGTCACTTCTAAGACGAAATATCTTCTATTTAATTTATCCTATTTTAGATCCACATCTCTGAGTTGTAAGCACGATATCAACCTGGATACACAAATAAATAACGTACCTTGTGTTTCTTTGTCAAAGCTCGATCTCAATGCACTGCAAATTGAATTCCAAAAATCTTTAAACAGAACACTGCAATTATCCTAAACACAAAAGAGCAGAACGTTTTAGTTTTTATAATAACAGAGGGGGGGGATATATTTTTCAGAAAATTGGAAAGGATGGGGAAAATCGTTTTTAAAAATTTAGGGGGGGAGGAGGAGTGAAAGGAGAGAGGGGAAACTCTTCTTTTGTTTGGTAATCAAAATCGCGAAATAGTTAACATTTCAAGTTGTTACATCATTAAGCTTTTATTTTTTACATAAAAGAACTCATTTATTTCATTATGTGGACATTTTTTAATGTTTCATTGTATTTACGAAGATAAAGTGAATAGGAGCAGCAATAAGTACAAAGTTCTTTTTTTGAAATCTTAGAGCGGGGGGAGGACGAGCTAAAAAGGGTGAATTTTTTTCAATTTAAAAAGGGACCAGCCTGCCAAGACACTATGGTCAGTGGACAAACACCAGTGCCTTAAAAAACGCAGAACCCGTGCAATATTCATTAATCCCAAAATCACTTTTTCTTCTCCAAAGGTGTGTTTTGCTTCATTATTAATGCTGCTTTTTTTTACAGTAATTCGAAATCCATCTTTTTCTCAGCCAATCAAAACGTTCGAATACTGTTATAATGAAATCAATCAAAACGTCGAACGATAATTTTTTCGGCAAATAATAAGGTTTTACCGGGATGATTTTAACAAAGCAGGGCTATTGCGGATAAATCAGCCCGCTCGCCCCTGACATTTCCAAACAAAATGTAATCAACCATTAATTAAATTTCTAAATTATTATAGGGTATCTTCCCCTCAAAAATTAAGAATTCAACTATCAACTACATACCTCACAAAAAGTTTCAATGTAAGAGACATGTGTGGAAGGGTCTTTCTTTTTCACCAACACTTTTTCCATCAAGAACACTTGCGTGCCAAATGAGAGTATTGAAAGATAATGATAAATAGTGAAAAACAGTGGAGGCTATTGAAAAAGCGGGACACTCCTTTAAAAGTAGTCAAGTTCAAGAATTTAATGAGAACCTAAGCATAGCCTGAAAAGAAAAAAATTGTATACGATTGAAAGTGAAACTATTTTTTGCATCTCTGTCTATATAACAGCAATGTAATAATAACCAAGAATATATGAGTGGCTCATAGAAGCTCAAGTGTCGGCACGGTGGCCAGTAAAACTGTATCATATTTAGTAGAAACCACAGATCTATATAGGCAACTATAGATAGTTAGGCCAATAGATAAGATCTAGCATTTTAATTGTTTTCGGAGCACGAGATCAAAAAAGAGTAGGCGGCAAACGCTATTTCGCATCCCTCAAACCAGTGAAATTGCTTGTTGTCACGTGATTTCTTTGGTAGGAAATCCTACCAAAACTTGCTTCACTTTTCGATAAAGGCCGCAGATCTAAGAAACTAACAATGATAAACTATTTGGCTGATATCTAAACCTTTCCGTCTTTTTGAATGTCATTGACAGGATTAATGAACAACTATTTTGAGCAATACAGTTTTTTACATCAACGGTGTCCTCTTTGGCTTCCGTCAACGCGTCTTTCAGTAAGTATAATGCACAAATCTTCCAAAAAGGTAAAAATATACCAGGCTAAAAAAATACTCCCCTATTTAAAAAGAAATCAATTCTCATTACCTTCTGACAAAGTGAAAACATGTTGTTCATCAGTAATTCCAAATTATCCCATAATCCATTGTGCCATGAAGAACCAGCCAATGGCATTGCAGCACGGCCCGGACCTGAAATACCTCCAGCATTGATACCTTCAAAAACGAAAACAGAATTATCAAGTTTTTCAGGGTTCCGTAGACAACTTGTTTCTGAGATACTTACATAAAAAAAATAATGAAACGGTTCTGTACTCTTTATACCAAGCATCTCAAAGTTCATAAAGAGGAGCATGGGAGATATGTGTGAGAGGGCTTATAAAGCAAGGCGCCTGGAAATAGGCTAGACCACAATTAAGACTTGAGAATATATAGACACGATGACTATTGTCATGCGTAGCATGTACCCTACTTTTACGTGAAAGCGTTTTATGGTCGACTAGTCCGCCATTTTGTTTTTTTGTTTTACACTAGACTTTCGAACGTTCGAATTTCAAAACACTGGAGTCCCGCTTTTAACAACCCGAATAGAAAATAAGATGGCGGACTAGTCAATTCCTAAATTGGACAAACTTCTAATTATGTGGAGACCAATCCAACCAGTTTACCTAACAATTGTAGCTTCCTTCTCCAAAATCTTTTTCTTTCTTTCTTATTCTTTTTGCTCTTTTTTTTCACATAGTCTAGTGCCTCTGGCGATATAACGTTAGTTCCTAGCGGGGGGGGGGGGGGGGGTTGTATTTATGTTTAAGTAGTGTTTTGTAATATATATTCGTAGTGTACATGCTTTGTATTGTACATGCTTCGATAAAGAAAAAGAAATCCAGTCAAGTAGTTAGAGAAATACCTGTTTTGGTCATCAGCTTAGTGATATCGAGTGATTCATGGATATATTTCTCCATAGTACGTGTGAACATCTCCATAACGTTGGTAATTTCGTTGTACAAAGAACCAAGGTTGTGGAAGACCTGCAGTGCTGTCCCGATCACTGTTTGATTCTGTTGGCAAAGCAAAAAAAAAAATGTGATTTTCAAATAATGTATATGGTTTGGCTTAAAAACACAATGCTATAAAAAAGAGATTGGATTGCGAATCCTAAATTATATTTTAGTGAGAGAGTTAAAGGTTCCAATATGGAAAATTTGAGACAGATAAAATTATGCCCAGAGAATATTCAAACATAATCCTCATAACTTATTTTGTATTATTATCATCTAGAACAATCCAGAAAACAGATAGAATTACTTTGAGAATCGGTTGTCTTTAGGATCAACGAAAACTTTGATTTGGTTTCGACGGAGTAGCAAAAAGATAATTTTTCAATGACGCTGGAATTTGTAATAAATAATAATTACGTACTTCTGGAGTGAGAACTTTCTACTGGAAAATATTCTATCCACAGTCCTTCCTAGAACTCGTCAGTAGGGACGAGATGGATTTTTACAAGCTCTTATTTGATTTGGTTGGTCGTTAACCAGTAATAAAACAATTAGGTTACTTTTTCTAAAGAACGCGTCATTTTCATTACTTCAAATGACCAAATTATTAAAGTATCTTATAAAAACTCAATCTCATCTGCATCAGTACCGCACAGACTGTTGTTGTCCTGAGAGAGCTCTTGACACCAAGTGTTGAGCTTGCATCATCGTTTGTGGAGTGCGGAGAAAATACAGTAGTAAGAAAGTATAGATAGATAGAGTCGATATTTTACGTGGATAGCCCAGTAATCTAGAACTTTTAGACAGTCTTTCGATTGTTTTCACGGGGTTCACGGCCAGCCGGCTTCACTATCTATGAACTGAACGGAACATTGGAAGGAGCGGGGATTCGAACCACAAACCCCTGGTTTGATACGCTGACGCCTTTGACCACTTGGCCATCGCTCCTTAGTTAAGTATAAAAACTTTTCCCTCACTTGTGAATTCAGTCCATTTTTCAACATTTCTTTTGCTTGTTTGTTGACTTCAACTCTTGCTTTCTTGATTTGCGCCAAATCCTTCTCCACTATTTGTATACCTGAAAGGTCCACACCATCCAAAACAAATTCTAGAAAGTCGAAATTACATGTAGTTATAAAAAGAAGACTCGAAAAAACTATAATACAAAATTGTTCCAACAAGAAATATACCAAGACACCACAAGTTTTCAAAAAAGCAAAAAATTGCCTTTGGCGCTGGGATGGTATACTGTAGGCTTTCATTAAGACGACCTTCAGAATGTCTGAATTACATGTTAAAAACAAGAATGTTTTTTACTTAGAGCTTCCAAACCCTGGAGCTTCAAAGGTCAATAACATAGAAATAAAATAGGTCTACAGCTATAAATTTCGAATATCATCATGAAAGATGAAAGTTTCTTGACATATCTTATTCAACCGTGTTTGAATTGAAAACTAGCTAACGTACTAAAACTAAATTATGCTAGCTAACTTGCCAAGGTCTGAGGAAACGGGAAAAGTTGCAGTTTTAAAAGCTTTTATTTGATTTTGTTGGTTGTTAACCTGTAATAAAAACAACTAGCCGTATGCGCAGCGTCGCACGCTGCGTGTCCCAATCCAGTGAATCACTACACATCTAAAAAATTCTAACGGAAGAAAAATAGCCGCCGATCGATGATTTGATTTTGATTTTAGGAGATAAAGGAGAAAAAAGATAACATTGCATTGCAATATTTAACCACAATGAAATAAATGGCTTAGCAAAACTATATTTTAGATGTTCTTAGCCATCGTGGGTGGACATTCGAGGGTGACTTTCAAAGACTTTGAAAAGTTTTGAAAGTGATAGATAGTGAGCCGCTATTGTAAACAGAAAGTTTTAATGAGCATCTGAATAAGAATTCTTCAAATTGACAAAACAAATTTGGGAAGAAGGTTGATTTTAACCCATCAAACTCCAAACTTGGTGAATAAAAAAATAGTATCTTGGGGTCTCAAAGCTAGTCTAGTTGTAGGAAATCTGCTGAAGGTGCAAAAAGATGATGGTTCAACGCCATGAAGAGGCCTTGTTAGATTTTCGAAAACTTTTTACAAAACGTTGTAAACACACACGTTTAAGCGTATTAATATATAGATTAGAGAGACAATTTCAAAGTGAAAGTTTGAAAGACACTCTTGCTATACCCTTGAATGAAGTAACTAATTTTACGCAAGCAACAGTTGGCTTACTGGTTCAAAACAATGCACATTCTTCAAAAAGATTAAAGTTCAAACCGGGACAAAGTATTTATATAAAAATGTTTTAAAAAGTTTTGAAAGGAATAGGGAGCCGCGCTATTGTAAACAGAAAGTTTTAAAGAGCATCTGAATAAGAATTCTTTAAATTGACAAAAAAAAATTGGGAAGAAGATTGATTTTAACCCATCAAGCTCCAATCTTGGTGAATAGAAAATAGTATCTTGGGGTCTCAAAGTTAGTCTAGTGGTAGGAAATCTGCTTAAGGTGCAAAAAGATGATGGTTCAACGCCATGAAGAGGAGGCTTTGTAGAGCTTTGTTAGATTTTCGAAAACTTTTTACGAAACGTTGTAAACACACACGTTTAAGCGTATTAATATATAGATTTTGTTTTTTTTCTAAAGAACACGTCATTTCTATTAGTATTACTATTCTTATCCTATAAAAAAACATGGAATCCCATGCTTGTTATCGTGAAATTCTGTATAAATTTACCCTCGGTCAAATTTCGAAATGTTTTAAATTTCCCTCGTTGCACTAGGGAAATTTCAAAAAAATTCAAAATTGACCTCGGGAAATTTATCCCGAATTTCCCTCGTAACCATGAGATTACTAGTACAAAACTCCTACTCATCCGGAAAGAAACTTACCTAGTTCATTAAGACTTTGAGCAGCCTTGGTGATCTCTCTGCTACCTCCATTCAGTTGAATTTGCAATCGTTTACTGACCGATATCACACGAATGATTCGACGCAAATAGTCACATGATGTCTGAAAAGATATACGTATAAGTAAGTCTGCGATCGCAGTCGGAGGCGACCCGAAGGCTCCTCTTTCAATAGATGTCTACCCGAAGGTAGGGGAGGGCGCCACTCTCTCCCTGGATTGCTCCACTTACCCTTGATCCTTCTCTTAATTGCTGAGCATCAAGCAGAGAGGCATCAAGTACAATTTTGGGAATCTTTGGTATGACCTGGCTGGGGGTTGAGCCCACAACCTTGCGCACCGTAGCCGGATGCTCTACCACTGCACTACGGTCGCTATACGTATAGCATTATACAGGGAGGCTAGATTTACAAAGTAAGTTCCTGTCAAATCATCAACCTTGGAGAGGGAAGACATTCTTTTTTAGATCCGAGAAAAAATTTCGATGTTGTTATAATGATGTCAAAGATTTTTTCTTAAGGGCTAGCTAGACTTTACAATATATTAGCGAATGACATTTGACAATTATTGTTTGCGGACTACAATGAACAAAAAAAACACAATAGGTACTCTATTAAAAAAGCTTTTTTTTCTCTGAAAAATGCCCCTATATTGCTGAATACTGCAAATCGAGCTAGTAATAAAGATACTCAGCGTAGATTTAAGCCCGAAGGGCTAGATGACGTACTTAATCCTACCTAGGTCACAACATTATAATAGAATTTCAGCGGTTGACAAATCAGAAGTTTCGCGGGTTTTAGAAACAATAGCAACAATATTTTTTGCGATATTCACTTTTTATGTAGGCCTTTATTAAATGATAACGAATCACTACTGAGCTTTATAAAGACTCTGGAGGCAGTTTCTCAATCCTGGTGAAACAAAATATTTTGATCGGAGTTTTTTATTTGAAAGTGGTACCCACATCGAGAGCGCTAGATCTAAACTTGTTTGTACACAAGTGTCGACACATTTGTCGTCAGGCAAAATTTTAGCAAGGACCTCTTTGCGGGTACCACTTTAAAAAAAACTTCCGATCAAAGATGGCGGATATAGCCTGGTCCAGGGTTTTTAGGCGTCAGTGGGAATCACCAACAAGAACAAACCTGTAACCGCCGTAGTTGTTTTGTTCTTGACGAAATACGATTGTATGGTTCTACTATTTGACTTCGCACTCTAAAGAAATTACAAACAATTAGAACATTTAACTATATCATAAATTCATCGAGACGATCAAATATAAACATGACGAATTGAAATATATTCATGCTTTACGGATTCTCAAATGTACTTAAGAAAAACTGTCATGTGCCTCAATCTGAGTTAAAGGTTTTATTTTTACATAAGTGTTCCCGTTTCATATCAGACACATATTTCATATCGGGACGGCTGAAATAAGCAAAAATGTTTTTCTTTTCCTCTTTCTGACCAATCTTGCTCCACATCCATGTCAATCCAATGTGAAAAAAGTTGTGAATCAAAATTGACGAGTAAGCAAACGATATCACTCTTATTTAAAAACAAAACTTTTAAGTAGTTAAAGTGAATAATTAGAGCTTATAATCAGGTGGCTGAATGACAATGAAAAGCCAAGTCTAAGAGAAAGAAGTTTTGACGTCAAAAACAAAAAACGAGAAGGGAGCTGTAAAAAAATAAACGAAAAAGAGTGAACTGATGAATCGACCTAAATTTTGACTTTATCTTTCATGAAGGAGATAATGAGTTAGAATGCATTCCAGGGGGGGGGGTGTCACAATTTCATTAATGACTGGTTAACCTCTGAATAGAGATCACAAGTAATTGAAGAATGAGCCCACGAGCTATATGTTAATATTATTTCAAGGGGTATCTCACAATTCGAACCTTTCACAGGATATTTGCAGCTTCTTATTTTTCAGTAGCGCAAAATGTTTCCCGGCCACGCAAATACACTTACCTTTGAACAGACTTCACGAGTGATTGACATCGCGTATGAATAGACTGCAGTACACCTGGAAATGAGAAAAAAGAAAAATCAAAATTAATTGATCACACGAATTGAATTGATGTAAACATCCTGTATATTCATGATATGCCCCCACTGCAATGACTTCACGGAATTATGCAAATTTTCTGTTTTTATTTCACCCAATAAGTCTTTTTTTTATTGTTTAAGTGACGGATTGGGTGGAAAATTTCAAAAGTTCTCAGAAGACTTTCCAGTGATGCATATCATGAATTGTTGTTAATTTATTTATTTTTTACTTCCTTCGGTATTCTTAATCATAAGAAAGATAACCGTTGAATTCGATACGTTTACCATGTCAAGTTGAAGCAAAAAGGTAACAACATTTAAAATTCAAGCAGAAGCTTTTCAGTCTTATGCCATCATCAGTGCATAGATAGACTGACTGATGGCATAAGACCGAAAAGCTTCTGCTTGAATTTTAAACAAATCTTGTTACCTGTTTTCTTCAAAGATAACCGTATTTACCCCAAGACTAAATATGACTAAATTTGACCTTTGGATTACACTGGTTACGACAAGATGATTCATTTTATTACAAAAAAAAAATACCTTCTAAAGTTTCAATGCCAGTAGCTTGAGATAGCAAATCTTCATGGTGGTCAGCTACCTGTAAGTGACGAAAAGTAAGAAATAAAGTATATAAATCCTTGAATTTGCAAACTGCCCCTGTGAGAATTATTTTGTCACTGGTGATGAAAGGGAGATTAAAGTCTCTTGTTTTTAACAGGTGAGGTTAACAACACTTGCTGAAAAAGTCGATGTAAATAGCATGTAGCATTCATTTTACACCCTTTTATCTAAGAGATTAGAAACTTTTTGGGTTCATAAAGACGCCACTGACAGTAATTTATGTAGTTTCAGAGTGTTTAAAGAATAGGGGGATGTAAACCGAGGGGGGGGGTCAGACCCTTCTACACATGAAAATACTCAGAAAGGATTTACGGATTCACTACTCAATGGAGGTAGTATTAATATTAAATCGTGGCTCCGGAGGGGATACTAGGTTTGCGAGGTGACAGCTATTTCCGAGCCAAAAATCAAAAATCGACCTTTGAGAGAGAGATTTTTGTAAACATTTTGGGCGATTTTTCCCAAATTTTACGATGATCGTGATCCTTTGAGAGGAAAATTTTCTATTTTAGTGATTTTGGATTTGTACCCCTTTGAGGATCTTTTGAGGTATAAAAAAGGTACCCTTATGGCTCGCACATACTCGTCATGTTTTTCCTAAGTACCCTTCCCCAGGCTCGTGGAATAGAGTTGAGTGTGAATATAGTTTGCTAGTTTGGTTTAGCTAGGTCATCCAAAAGAAGAAATGAAAGATAAACCTGCGTTTGAAGCTCTTTGTTCAGTAACTCGATACCAGTTGACAGCTTGGCCAGGGCATCACCAATGATATGACTTTCAATGACTGTGTTTGCATATTCTTTGGCATCGAAAGTGTCATCAATAAATTCGGTGTAAATGTCTGTCGAAAATATATTCAGCAACAAGTTATTTCATGTTATGTCAAGAGTTATTTCTTATTTACTTATTATTACTTCTCTTAGAATTGTGACATAAGATCATAAATTCTTCTGAAATTATGTTATCAGAATGAGTTTAGAAAGTTATGTCCATGGAGGACATAAGGACACAAAGACGAGAACTCAGGGAAATATACAATTGAAACATTCTCTACATACCATTTTCCTTCAATTGCTCCACGAAAGACTTTTCAGGGGTTTCAGTTTTTTCCTCAACCATTTTTGTTTCTAGTTTTTATACCATTTATATAATGTATCTATATTTTCTGTAAAAATGAAGAACATTTTCTTTAGTAGATTACGTGTTACAAATATTGTACTCAATTTAATTCGCTTTAAAGTGTACACTTTTTTGCTTCCATGTAAAAACCATACCAGCAGATTAGAGTGATTTCCTTGAGAGTGATTCTCCGTGGTGACAGGAAATTTAAAAGGACTTTAAAAGGTGTGGTTAGAATTGGTACCAGTAAAAATTAGCCCATTCTACAAAAATCTCAATATCCTTTGTTTCTTTTTTCTCTATAAATTCTTATATTCTTCAATATTTTCCATCAATTTTCGAGTGCCTTTTATTTTCGCGCCTTTAATTTTCGCGCAACTCGTAGATTAGCATATTCGCGCACCCTATAATTTTCGCGCATCTTGCAATTTCTGGTGCATTTTCTTAGTGTTTTTGACGATGATTGTGGCTGAAGACGGCAAAAAACATGTGATATTAGGAGTTTTGCTTGTATCTAAGCTAGATTTTACATCCCAGAGGCATATTTAACATGAATCGAGGTCCTATTTTATTAAAAGAGCCCTAAGTTGGGATTTCCACACGTTCAATAATAATTACAAATTCGCGCACCCTTCAATTTTCACACAACCAAGTGTGCGAAAATACGCTTATTTCGCGCGACTTTTACTTCCGCGCACGTATTCTGCGTGAAAATAAAAGGTGCGCAAAAATTAATGGAATTAAGGAAAATAGAACACTCATCATCATTATATTTTCTCCATTGTAAAATTTCTAATAATTCTTATACAAAAAACTATTTACAAATTGTACATAACACATTTAGGATTCACTTTGCTTTCCTTGGACTTCACTGGCAGATTTGAATGAGATAAAAGAGGATTCTGATTTCACCTTGGAAAGATCTCTTGGTATTTCTGGAATGGTCTAAAATAAGAAGAAACTGTCTGTAATTTTGTTTGTTGAAAAAAGCTCTTAAAAATATTGACAGTATATAGTGAAGATATGCAATATAATATATAAATAACTTAAACTGATAAAAACGAAAACAGTGAAGAATATTTTTGTTAATTATGTATATTTACGATTTTTTTGGTATTTTTAATACTTATATACTTTAATATTTTATATACTCATTGGCTAATATTGTAATAAATGGTTAGTTAATTATTTGATTTTTTCTGCCAATACCACCTGGGAAATTTCAAATTCTTGAAAATATATTATTTTGGTCTAAATATTAAAATGTTAGTCTATATATAACTTATTTACCTTTATTTACCCTTTTCTTACTTTAACCTACCCATCCCCATGTATTAGGCACCTGAGAATATATGTGGAATGCCTTCAAAAATGACACTGATTGACATTGATTGAAGCGTTTTTGTGACATCCAACTATTTTTATTCACTGACCGTGTGTGACAAAGTAAGTATCACAACTAGATGAAGGGAATTAGAAAGAATAAAAGATGAAATCTTACTAAATCAGGCTTGTAAATCCAATGTACAACTGAACTTCCTGCAAACATAGATGCAAAGGAGGCAGCAGTGAATTTCAAATATCTTGACCAAGATACTCCAGCTGGCATTTGTGTCTGTTTCTTTAGCTAACTTGACTAAAAGATGATAGAATTGAATGGATGATACGTCGGTGTGTAACAATTAAAAATGAAATAACCTGAAAATGCCACATGCATGTCATTAAAATATGTTTAATAAAAATCAAGCTCAAACTTCTGATTAGGGCAATCCAATAGCCTAGATCCAGGCAGTAAAACTGAAAACATCAAAGAAAATTATTGTATGTAAAAGCCAGGCATATACACCCAAAAAATATCCAAAGAAAGTATAAAAAATGCAAATTTTAAAACACCCTAAGGCAATTACTTTTTTGTTTTCTGGTTTACAGACATTATGAGGAAAAGTTTTGGACATGAGGATGGAAAAAAAATAAAAATAAAATTGATGTTTTAAATTTTTTTTATTTTCTTTTTTAAAATTGGAAATAGGAGGAAATAATAAAATAAAATTTTATAAAACTTTGAAAAAGTATCGATTTTTTAAATAAGTCTCTCTTCAACAATCTTCTTCTTAGCACATGTGCAGAAAAAATTTACTCTTGAAGTTGTTTTTTGTGGATAGGGAAATTCCATGGGGAAGTTCCCTGACATTAAGGAAAGGATCAAAGTATCTTTACATTGGCAGAATAGGGCACAGCTGTGTTAGATAATTTAACCCCCTCTCTCTTTCTCTTCTTTTCTTTTGTTTTCCTGTTTAAGTAAAGGTTTTTTATGGGTTGGTGTAATTTAAGATGCACGATCTAACGATTTACGATGCACGATTCGCGATCTGTGCATAAAATATGTTAATTCATGCGTAATTATGCTAATCATGATAAAATATTTTAGCAATTTACAAACTTTCATTCGCTGAAACTCAATTAATTTTAAAAACATCAATTATGTAAGATTATACAAATTATTTTCTCTTCAATTTAAATTCAGATATAGATCAAAAGAAAGTGAAGGCCACGTGCATTCACCTTCTGTACTCTTTCTTTTTCATAACTTGAATCAATATAGGGGAATTGTTTACCGAAAAAAAATTCTTATTCTCATAATGGAGCACCCGTTTTTTTGCGGAAGATGATAAAAATTGACCGTCAGTCGAACATGGTTTTTTTTCCTATCTACAATTTTGTGTTTCCGGGGGTTTCGTTGTTTCGAATTGATTAACTAACAGTTAGGTAGGGTCAGGGTTGCTAGTAACGGCTTGTCACTGTGCCGGGTGCATACTCGGCGCCTTGGGCCCCGCAGGGTTGCTAGTAACGGCTCGAATTTCAGTCAGGTTAAAAAAGGGGCAATTTTACCCATATTATAATAACATTACCCCCTTCTTTTTAGTCATTCTATAAGTATTTACAAATTGTGTGTTTGATTGTGCGAGTGTGGCTCAACGGATAGTGCGCTGGGTTTCTGATCAAATCATTTGGTGGGTTCGAATCCCGGTCGGGTCGATATTTGGAGAAAGTTTGAAAGATCAAATTCATACAAAAGTTAGTAGAAATGCAGAACACAAGTCTCAGAAAGTCAGAAAATAGAAAAGAAGATAGAGAGATAGGGAGTAGAAAAACAGAAGAGTGATGTTCGATTGACGGTCAATTTCTATCACCTTCCTTTTTTTGCTTCGTACATTACGGTACGCAAAACATTTTGTTAGCCAATATATTCTTTTATTTACTTTTTAAGAAAGAAATTCCTATATTCGATTATGATTGTCAAAATTGAGGAGAGCAAAAATATTTCTTGTGCATTGTTTACTTTCACTCTCTGTCTATTGTAAGATGTTAGCTTAGGTAGCTTCCATTATCGACATTATGCAAGTTAGTTTTTTTCATAATTTTACGGTCGTAATTATTCATAGTTCCATTGCTTGCTTATTTCTTTTTCGTTGCATGAATTTACCGTGGTAAACAAAAGCGAGAAAATATTATGCCTTTGTTTTAGAATTATGTTATATAATTTAAGTTTCATGATAATTATTCGGAATAATCAGCATACTTTATGCATGGATCGCGCATCGTGAATCGTAAATCGTTAGATCGTGCATCTTAAATTACACCAACCCGTTTTTTATTTATTTCTTCTTTTTTGAAGGTCGGAGGAGAAAAAGTAAATAAAAGTTTTTGAAATTTATATATTTTGTTTTTTGGCAAAAATAACGTCTGCGGATCCGTAAACCAATAAATAAAAAAGTATTTGCCTAAAGACCTCAGCAAAATACATGCAAAACATCTAGATAAATAGTAATTAGTGTTAATCAAACAAAGTTTATTATGATAAAAGAGTATGTTTGATACCTATAATTAATATATTTTCTTTCAATTTTCACTATCAGTCTGGTCTGCTTCTGCAATTTTTCTTTCTGCAGCTTTCCTCAAAGCAGTATCGTCTAAGGATAAAATATGAGAAATATCTTGAAATCACACATATCAACAAAATAAGTTCGGTTTTTAAAAATATAACTTTTTTTCAAAGATATTTTGTTATTGTCTAAAGTAAAAAGAAATACAATCGTTGTGTAATAAACCTTATCCGATGCATTGCGGGATTGTTTCGGGAGTATTACAATAGAATTCCCTCAAGGAATTCCTAAGAGATTTCTATTGTAATTCTCTCAAAACAATCCAACAATGCATCGGTTTTTTAGAAAAATCGAAAACTCGGATAAGATCTATTGAAAAATGGAAGACTAAAGAGAATGGAATAGAAAAAATATACTTACAAAATGTTTCCTTTCCTATTCGGACTTTAATCATAAACAGTTCAAGTAATCCACCAAGAACAAAAAAAGCTGGTAAATAACGATAAGGACCAAAGCGTTTAGTAAGAGAAGTCATTTGTTGGTTTCAAAACATCTGACCATTTATATATTTAACCTATATATAAAACCATAATAGCCTAAGAACTCTTAAACATTGTACACTATCTAGTAATAAACCAAGCTGAATCAGCCTACCTCCAACTACTTCAAATTATTTCGAATAAAAACCTGCTTCTTTTAAACGCCACCCCCCTCAAATAATCACCCCATCTAAAATCTCTAATTAAATTTGTTCCACATTCACAAAAGTATTTAAAAAACAAAAATGAAAAAAATAATTATAGAGAACTACGTCAAGGTTTTTGGTTAAAGGCAAAAAAAAGTAGTAAAGATTTATTTTGATTCATTGAAATACCAACATTGGGTCCAGCTCCTTCTTCCTAATCAGTCAGGAACTATTACAAATCAGGATAAATGCGAGTATTTACCTAAATAGGATAAAATTATCCTAACTAGGATAAAATCTATATCCTAATTAGGATGAAAGGAAAAAAAGTGATTTATTTATTAAACTTTGAGTAATTTAAAGAAAGGAATGTATGCTTTAGAAGTCTTTTCTCCCTAATTTTCTAAACCAGCAAATTTAAAATATTAGTAGAGAATGATAAACTGCATAATATACCTGGTATAAAAATCCCTACAATACACTTTTCTAAAATCGTTTTCTCCTCAAACTGATAGCATTTGAACGAAACTATTCCATATAGAAGCAGAACAGAAAAATATTCCAAATTGAATGTCTTTAAAAAATATAAACATTCGAATCACCGGACATTCCATTACTGAAATGTGATTGGAGCCTTAGATGTAGTGTAGGATGATGACACATCAAGGGGAAACAAAAATATTTTCAAATGTAACATTCGAATCGAAATAGAAAATTTCCATGGCTGAAATGTGATTGGAGCCTTAGATGCTTTGCAAGATTGGGACACAGCAGGAACAAAATTATTTTAGAATGAGGTAAAAATGAAAAAAGTGACGAAGAAATATCAGCTGTTGGAACAGAAAGGAACTAGATTACTCCCCCCTCAAGTAGCAGGGCTTCCATTTGACCCTTGAGACCAAGCCCCCCCCTTATTTCTCAGTTTTTAACATTTTTGCCCCTTGTGTTTTTCTCTAAATTTTAAATCACCCCTTATTTTAAGGGGGGTTGAAACCATGTCAACTGTTAGTCATTTTGGCCACTATTTAGGGTGAAAATGGGAAAACTTTGACTGGGTCCCAAATTTACCAGATATTCATATCTGGTAGGGTCCATTTTTCAAACTCTAGCGGCACGTCCCCGTCGGCTGTCAATGTCAGTGCCCCCTCGGTCTAGATAGACATCCAATAATTTTTCAACTGTCTACTTGATGAAAGTCTGTCTTGGAAATCCTTCTAAGTGCATGCGTAATTGCTGTGACTTAACAGTGAAAAATCACTTTACGCTAACGCTTTCAGTGTCGCTTTCCTATGTATTTGAAGTCTTTTACTGACTTTATGTTGACACTGTGAAGGGGCGGTCGTTTTTGGAAGAACTGATGAATTAAGTTTTACCATCGTGCTGATTTGGCTAGCTGACTTATTTAGAGAATGAAGAAGATCTTCAAGATTGTGAGCAAAATCAAAATTTTACCCTGAAGGACTTCTGCAAGAATATCAAAAGTAACTGATGCTGGACTTAAAAAATGGTTGGTTTGCCCGTTACACAACCAACCCTACCTCAAAACCTGTCAACCTAAAAAGTGTTACTGCCACTTTAATGAATTTATTTTTCATCAAATCAAAACCTCTATCATTTTCGTCTTGTCCTATCTTGAGCTTAAGAATTATGAACACACCTTTCCCGTAATTTGTAAAACTAACGCATGCATTATTTTGATGCTCGTTTGGGCTCTGGAGGTAAACAAACCCGTTTTTGCCGATGCAACAGGTCATTAGGATTTGCCTCCTACTATTAACCCTTATCTGTAGACAAAAAAATGAGGGGTCACTCATCTTTCAACCTTCAGTAGTTTTTAGATATCCGTTTTAAAGTTCATCTTTTTTTTCCATGGTACTCGGAAGTGCTTCACAAAAAGTCTGTGCAGGAAGTTTGGGAAATTTTCGATTGTTTCTCTGTAGCTAGATGGTTGGGTGAGCCATAGAAGGGGGTTGTCAATACACTATAAACTTTTCTTTAGTGCTTTCCCCTTTGAAACACTTTGATCAGAGATTTTTTAAGATTTGGAGAAAAAAAAACATTTATCTTCTTATAAATTTTAATGTTAGTTTATATAATGTTTAATGTTTAATTATAAATTTAAAATGAAAATTAGAAATATTTTTTTTCAACCAACAGACCATGAACCTTCAAAATCTAGGATTGTGTGATGCCGAACAACCAGTGGAGACAACTTTAGCCTTTGTAGAAACATAACCTTTTCGCGGGAACTAATTTTCGCGGTCAAAAAAAAATATCCGAAAAATTGCATTTTGCGGGTTTTAATTTTTGCGGTTTTTTCCATTCTGGAATTTTTGCGGGTTTTAATTTTTGCGGTTTTGCCCTTTTTTGGACAAATTTCTTTCATTTTCCTAGGGATTTTTCAAATTATTCGATAAAATTGGAAAAAATTGTATTTTGCGGAAATTAATTTTCGCGGTTTTCAACCCTCAAAATTTTTCGCGGGATCAAATTTTCGCGATTTTGATGAAAAACCGCGAAAAAAGCTAAAATTAAAACCCGCAAAAAATAGTTCCAATAAGATATAAAGGATTTCCCAGACTGCTGCTGAGAATGGTCACCCCTTGAAATGACAAAAGTTTCCTTGATTGTCTTCAATGGGCTAATTCCAAAAAAAAATTGTACAGCCGGGTATTGACGAACTTTTTTCACTAACCCCCTGGAAATTTTGGATAACAAACTATCCCCTGGAAATTAGGAGTCGACACCCCTGGAAAGTGAAATTTTGTGAAAAAGGGCACTTTCTATTGATGTCATTTTATGAGGAGAGAAACCCCTGGAAACCTTTAAACCCCCTTGGAAAATCTGAAAATGACCAAAAACCCCTTGGAAAATCAAGGTCATGGCTCCGAATGGGGTTCTAGGTCCCCCCAACAAATTTAGGTCCCCCCTAAGATTTAGGTACCCCCACTTTTCAGTAAGGTTCAGGTCCCAGTTGAAATATAAAGGTTCAGGTCCCTGCAAAAATTGCTTTCAAGGTTCAGGTCCCAGCAAAAAAAGCTACTGTCATTTCTGGTAGTATATATAATTACTAGTTTTTTTTACGTATCAACATGGGACGTCAACCAACTGAGGAAGAGAAGAAAGAATTCATGTACATCATAAAAATGCGGGGTTAAAAAAAATTGGGGGTATCCAAATTGAAAATTTAAATAAATGTTGCCTACCATCAGTGTAGCTGGGACCTCAATATTCCAGGATTAGAAAAAGCTATACCTGTTATCTTTTTTCTTTAAAGAATCAACAAGCCATCAACATCGATAAATTCCACACATTTCCTCAGCAGAAACTTTTAAAGTCATCTGCCATTATGACTTTCTTGAAGCCTATCCGAAATGAACCAATCGGGTTATGTATCGGAATTCCTATGGGAGTTCTTTTCCGAAATTTGTAAAATAGCTAAGTCGGCCAAAAAACTTTTCCCGGGGGTTTGAGGAAAAACAGAACTGATATCATTTGTTTTTTATTCAACCAGCTATTAAATTTGGGCTCATAAATACTTGAATAAATAAGTTAATAATATTCAATATACTATTTGTATCTCTTAGAAAATAAACACTTACAGAACGACATTGTTTATCATTTGGAATACCCCCGTATTTGGACCATTCTATTGTGGGTGAAAAATAGGGCGGAAACTATGTAGCACCCTCAGTGCAAGATTGCCGCCTCATCTTTAATTGCCCGTGCGAGAATGCGAGCTAATAATTTTTTTCTCGCGCGCTCGAGAGGAAAAGGAAAGGAATCAATATTCTTTGAAGGAAAAACGCCAGAAACAAACCCAAAGACCAAAAGATGTATTTTGTTGTTGAGAATCGATCCTGTGAAGATGAAAAAATTTTTACTTTGCGTTTTTTTCGGAACGCTGAAAAACTCTAATTTCGATCTTCCTTTAAGGTAAAGAGGTTGCGAGATTTGGGTTAGCAAGGCAAAAATTGCTAAAAAGCTGGTAAATTGTAATCCTCAAAAATTGTAGTTCCAGCCTCACTGACCATGGTTGGGCAACGAGAAAATTTTGGAATTTTAAGGGTAGAAAATCTGCCATTTTAGTCGACATTTTGATAGAATGTAAGAGATAATAAATTCAATAGAAAAATCCTTAACTTATTAACCAAAACAATAGTGAGGGGGTATTTTAGAGTTTCCTAATTAGCCCCCCAGAACTTTAGTGTAGCCCTTCAGCTCCCCCCACTTTTTTAGGTCCCCCCTGAGTTTAAAAAATGAGACAGCTCCCACCCACTTTTAAGCCAATTTGAGATTTACACCCCCCCAAATAAGTGGGGGGGGGGAGCGATGAAGGTTCAGACCCCCCTGGAAAACTTCGTCAATACCCCCAGACGATTTCAATCGAATGGAATCGACGATCGAACCAGTCGAACCAAATCGATCGAACGCAATCGACCGATTGAAATTCGATTGTCGAACGCAATCGAATCTCAATCGAACGTCAAAATTCTGGGTAATATTCGATTGGTTCGATTGTTGTTCGACTGGTTCGATCATCGATTCCGTTTGATTGAGATCGTCTGGCTTTATTCTTGCAGCTTCCCAACATCCAAGCTCTCAAACAACATCACAAGCCGAATGAAATTGCTTTCGATTTCCCGTAGAAATTATGCGATGAACAATCCGGGGGTCAATGAATCGACGATCGAACGCAATCGAACGCAATCGAACGCAATCGAACATCAATCTAACGCAATCGAATATCAATCGAATAAAATTGCGGTAATATTCGATTGAGATTCGATTGCGTTCGACAATCGAATTTCAATCGGTCGATTGCGTTCGATTTGGTTCGATCGTTTATTCCGTTCGATTGAGATCGTCTGGATACCCCTGTGTGGTTTAAAAATGGAATAGCCCACAATGCTGTTTAGACATTCTTTTTAAGAAAACTAAACGGTGTATTAACTGGCAACAATAGTTAAACCAATAGGGTACCTCTTTGGTGAAGCATCTTGATGTTTCTAATCTATACTAAAGACAATTGAAAACACTAAACAGTGGTCACTGGTCACCACTTTTCACCACTTAAAACACTGCGACACACTGCCAAAAACTAGGAAATTTCTGTCAAAATCACTTTCGTTTTCGCCTGACAAATCGGAAAACATAAAAGACAAACCTCCAAAATGTGATCGGCTATTGCTCATTCCGACATTTTAAATTTTCCGGGGGTTTTGCTGTTTGGGATTGTTTAGGTCAGGGTTGCTTGTAACGGCTTGTCACTGTGCCGGGTGCATACTCGGCGCCTTGGGCCCCGCAGGGTTGCTAGTAACGGCTCGAATTTCAGTCAGGTTTAAAAAAGGGGTACTTTTACCCATATTTACCCGTATTTTGCCAGTTAGGTATAAAATGTTATGAATTGAGTGATTTGGCTGTGCGGCGATGGCTCAAGGGATAGAGCGCTGGCTTCCGAATCTGAAGGTCTTTCTTTGGTGGTGGTTCGAATCCCACTCGGTGCGAAAATTAGGCTGGTCGAAATTGATGGTCAAATGATTGACAGGTATGAAAACTCAGTCAGAAATGGGAAACTCAGAAACTCAGACAGTCAGAAAAGAGAAAGACGGGATCAGAGATAAGGATCACATTTCGGAGGTTTGTATCTTACGTTTTCCTGACAAATCACACCGTAACTAATCTACCATTTCGAAAAGGTTAATAAATTAAAGACCATAAAGTTACCTAACTAGTAATAATGTTAAACCTCTAAACTTCTTTAGTTTTTCAACACTTAAGTAAAACTTATGTTTAATAATATTAAAATTCAAAATAGTAAAATTTTTGATGATTTCATTATTTCAAAAATTTTAATAAATAAAAATATGTGGTCTGTAAATTGCTTTTTTCTTAAAAAAAAAGAAGGGCTTCCAATCAGGTCCGAAAAAAATCAAAACAAGTGATGTCAATAGGAGTAGTATCAGAGTAATGGGCTCCTTTTCCTTGAGTTTTACTGTGCTGATAGTGGATTTGTTGTGTTTATATTGTTTGCCTATGCCTTTACTGTATGTATGTCTGTTTATTTTTGTCCCTTGTTCTTGCGCGAGAATCAACAAAACTATAAAGTTCGAAAGTTCAAAAACAGGCAACATGCCAGCCCCAGTCAGTCTGGAACCTCGATATTCCAGGATTAGAAAAAGCTATACCTGTTATCTTTTTTCTTTAAAGAATCAACAAGCCATCAACATCAATGAATTACACACATTTACTCAGAGAAACTTTTGAAATTATCTGCCATTATGACTTTCTGAAATGAACCAATCGGGTTATGAATCGGAATTCCTATGGGAGTTCTTTTCCGAAATTTGTAAAATAGCTAAGTCGGCAAAAAAACTTTTCCCGGGGGTTTGAGGGAAAAACAGAACTGCTGTCATTTGTTATTTATTTAACCAGATATTTAAATTTGGGCTTAAAAATATTTAAATAAATAAGTTAATAGTATTCAATATACTATTTGTATCTATCAGAAAATAAAACACTTACAGAACGACATCGTTTATCATTTGGAATACCCCCGTATTTGGACCATTCTATGGTGGGCGCAAAATAGGGCGGAAACTAAGTAGCACCCTCAGTGCAAGATTGCCGCCTCATCTTTATTCGCCCGCGCGAGAATGCGAGCTAATCACGACCCTGCCTATGCCCCGGACAGTCCGGGGCAAATGATGTCTGGGGTCTGAAAAAATAACTTTTTCCCCGGACCTACGTCCGGGGCTCCAATTTTTGCGCCATAAATTTACCCCGGACGTATATCGCTGAGCACACTTTAAACCCCCGGACCAGCCCGGACATTTTATAATTAATTAAAAATAAAAAAACTAACTTTAATTACCTTTCTCTGTCTGATCAGGATCCATTTTTCAGCTTTCGGTTAGATTTTAGAATTTGATTGCTGAACAAACCACGCTTGAGATTTAAGGTTCAAATACAGGCCTCACACACGAAACGCCAAAATCAGGACATTACAAGATCTTTTGGAAGACGGCGTTTGTCCACGGAAGAATATTTCAATGAATTAGAAAAAAACCCGCGCGGTCAGCGATTCTTCCGGGGTAGTCTCTCAAAAACAAATAATACGGACCCCGGGCACGCATCAAAAAAACCCCGGACTGTCCGGGGCATAGGCAGGGTCGTGCTAATCATTTTTTTCTCGCGCGCTCAAGGGGAAAAGGAAAGTGATCGATATTCTTTGAAGGAAAAACGTCAGAAACAAACCCAAAGACCAAAAGATGTATTTTGTTGTTGACAATCGATCCTGTGAAGATGAAAAAATTTCTGCTTTGCTTTTTTTTCGGAACGCTGAAAAACTCTGATTTCGATCATCCTTTAAGATAAAGAGGTTGCGAGATTTGGGTTAGCGAGGCAAAAATCGCTAAAAAGCTGGTAAAATCGTAATCCTCAAAAATCGATGTTCCAGCCTCACTGCCAGTCAGTTCCACAGATCTGTACCGTAGGATCGTCTAATCTTGACATACGTCTTGCAATCTCGACACCGGATCTGTAAAATAATCAAAACAAACCTTGAATGAAATTCTTGGTATCATTCTTATCGAACAAGTTCATCCATCAAACTAGAAAGTTCAGTGAACATTGCAATCCTTGCAATTAAAAAAACAGCCAAATTATAAGCAGTTTTACACAACACACGAAACGCATGCAAACTTCCTCGTAAGTTTCTCGTGTCCATCATTAAAATTTTACAACTTTATTACGCTTCAAGTCACGTGATAAAAATAATTCGCGCGCTTAGTCGACCTGGTTTCCATTTCCTTATTATTTATTGCAAGCACACGCTCTAGGCGCTAGGATGCCGCGTTAAACTTCTAGGCGCCGCACCTAGCACACCCGGTCCCTTTTCAAATTCATAAGGAAACCGGGTTCTTTTAATTATTTTCGGTTCACGGTAAAAAGGTCTACTAAAAAATTCCTCGCGTGCAAAATGTTGTTGTGATTTGGGCATCTTCGTTGAAAGCATGCTAATTAGTTTTTTAGTGATTACTACATCGTTAAAGTGTTCTTTTCAAATATAAGTAATAACAGTTCACATTTCTCATATTATATTAACAATCTGTGACGTGGATAGAGAGAGAGAACAATTTAGTGATTGATTGATAACTTTGGTATGTATTTGTTTTTGTTTGATTTTTTATTTCGAAGACCAGCCTACAGCTATGTCGAGATTGCAAGACGTATGTCAAGATTAGACGATCCTACGGTAAAGCAGGAAGGGCTAGATTTGCGGCCTTGGTCAAAAAGTGAAGCTCAACTTTGGAAGGATTTCCTACCAGAGTCACGTGACTAAAATATGCAATTTCACCGGTTTGAGAGATGTGAAATAGCGTTTGCCGCCTACTTTTTTTTATCTCGCGCTCCGAAAACAATTAAAATGCTAGATCCTATCCATCGGCACGAAATTTAAAAAGTCAAATTTTTGCCGGTTAGTGTAAAACACAGGTCACAGGTCACAGGTCAGTGTTGACAGGTCAGCTTCAATTACTGTAAAACACAAAGAAAATGTTTGAAAAACAGTTGTTAATGTCAAAAATATAATTCCAAAGGTATTTTATTGATCTAGAACTATTTTAAAGCTAAAAATCTACCCAAGTGCTTACCACGTGATTTCGCCTTTTATGCCGTGTATAACACGGACCTGTAATACTTGTATTATATATTACATCTATATCACACATGTAAACAAAATATCTTTTCAATGTTATGGTTACTTACTTTTGGTTACTTTTGGTTGTCTTCGAGCTTCATGCTCTGGCAAGAAACTTTCTGCTTCACACCACAATGCTGCATCCATCAAACCTGAATAAAGGAAGCATGTCGGCAGCTAAACAGTTTTCATGTCAAGAATGGAGTTAGAGTCGGCTCTCCTGCACCCTGTGTAACCATGAATCTGTGGCTCGTCTGGGATCGAACTGAGGTGTCTGTCTAGAGAGTTTTTGAACTTTTCGACTGTAACATTCTTCATATCTCTAATACTCTTGGGCATTGAATTGAATAACTTAGCGCCTTGCACAACAAGCGTGCTATCATGTAGTTTTGAACTATGGGTGCGAACACACATCCTTCCCAATCTTGGGAGTTCCTTGAATTGAAATTTATTGTTGATGTTTGGAACCAGATTTTCAGCTATTTTCCATGTATACAGGATCCGATATCTCTCCCTTCTTCTTTGAAGTGAGTTGAGTAAAGTTTTAGCTTTTTCAGACAATCCCAATAGTTTTTTGGAGTGCCAGTTATTCTTTTGAGAAATGATTTTTGGATTTCTTCTAATCTTTGGGTAGAACTGACAGCACTTGGACTCCATAGGACTGAGCAATATTCAATGACTGGAATAACCAATGATTTGTAAAGAGTAATCATTAGTTGGGGTAAACGCGAAGAGAAAGTCCGCAGAATCCAGGAAATCAAGTTTTTTGCTTTCTCAATGACTGAATTTATTTGATGTGTAAAGACAGCATCATCTGACATTAGTACTCCCAGGTCCTTCACAAATTTCTTCCTTTCGATATTTTCTCCTGAAGGGGATTTGTAGTGAGTTTGGTTTTTTATTTCTTCATCAGTGCGTCTCAAACCACGATATTTCGAGAGCACGGAAGCGCGTCAAAACACCACCTTTTTTAGAGTTTTGTCTCGTTTACCCAAACGCTGCAATCCTGCGTAGGCTTTGGGCTCAAGACTAGAACCCCCAATACGAGACATTGGCCTGACCGAAAAAAAATCATCATCATCAATTTTGCTAATTGTCAGAGTCCTTTACTCACTGGAAATACGCAACTTTCTGAAGTTTCGTTTTTTTTCGGTTGTGCTTCATTTTAAAAATAACGAAGATGAAAAGTTACCATCAACTCCGCGAGTAAAAGAAAAGTGAGCTTGCGCGGCGAATAGAATATCTCGCAAATTAATATATGCATAAAACTGACGAAATCCTTTCTTTTTTATGCTTAGGTGACGTCACCATCGATCCTGACTCGACAATGGAGAACCAAATTTGGCAATGTATAATTATTATGAGCGGCCGAGAAAGTTTGTGTGACGCAAAAATTGTGCGATAAACGAAGCCCTAGAAGAACGCCCACTGAAAATTGAAACCAGGAATTTATTGAATATTTCACTAATGAAGTATCAAACTTTTTGTTTTTTGTAATTATTATAAATTCATAATTTTTAAATACTATTTTTTGAATGTCAAAGGACAATTAAAGTTAATTTAAGCTGATTGGGTGGATATTGGGCGGACGGGCGTTTTGCACGTTCCGAGATTGGAAACTAAATGAGAGTAAAAGATGGGGGCGTCTTAGTATGTAATATTAATTCATTATTCTTTTATTTTTATTTTTCGCGAATGAAAAATGAATTATTGATTTTTGAATTAAGGAAATATAGTATGATATATTGTATTTGATTGTCAATGCCAATAGATACTTACGAATAATCTGCTGTGTTGCTTCACTATTTACCCCGGATTGTTTTAGTAGGCACTTCGGTCACGTAAATAAAAACATGTGTATATGTTGAAGCCGACTGTGGACTGAACGCAATTGCAATTACATAAATTATTGTGGAAGGGAACGCTTGAGACGAATGTTTGGGAAATCAAAAAGACAACTTATTGTGAGAATGTTGAGTTTTGTTTATATGGCTGTTTGCGACGCACTGTTCATCTGGACCATAGCGTAGAAGTTCAAACTTTGTGTCATTTAGTTTCATGTTGTTTTCTTCAGTCCAGTCATAGACTTTTTCTAGTTCTTTTTGAAGAATTTCAACATCCTTTGTGTTTTTGATTGATTTGGTGGCACGTGTATCATCAGCAAATGATTTCAATATACAGTACAGTACTTTTTCATCAATGTCACCAATCAATATTAGAAATATAAGAGGTCCCAATACACTGCCTTGAGGGACTCCTGAAATTACTTTCTGGGCTTTGGACTTGACACCATTTACTATTACTGTTTGATATCTTTCAGTAAGGAATGATTCAATCCATCTGTGGATTGGTCCGGATATACCCAATTGCTTTAATTTCCCAAGTACAACTGCATGATCGACTTTGTCGAAAGCCTTTGAGAAATCAAGGTAAACAACATCTGCATTCAAACCCTCATCTAATATGTCAAGAATGAGGTCGTGTTGCTTGAGAAGCTGACTAAGGCAGGATCTCCCACTTCTGAAACCATGTTGGTTTGGATTGAAAAGGTCATTGTTGTTCATGTGATTTACAATATGATTTCTCAATATTTTCTCGAAAATTTTTATCACATGCGAGGTGAGTGCAACAGGTCTGTAGTTGGCAGCCAGAGATCTGCTTCCTCCTTTGTGAATTGGTGTTATGGTGCATTTTTTCAGTTCAGTTGGAACAAGACCTATTTCTAGGCTTTTCTTCCAGAGTAAACACAGTGGAACGGATAACTCATCTTTGCATTTTTTGAGAAACACAGCTGGAAATCCATCAGGTCCTGCAGAAGATGATGGAGACAGCTCATTTATTGCTTTAACGATGGAGTCTTCTGTTATGTTAATCTCATCAATCTTGACGTTTGTTTTGTCTTGGTTAGGTTGTGGTTGTGGTTGCTTTGGTTTACTGAACACTTTAGCATATTGGTCGGCTAAGAGATCAGCCATTTCTTTGCTTCTTTGTGTAAGTTCTTCATTGTAATTCAATAGCGGTCCGATATTAGACCGAATTTTCGATTTCTTTTTTGCATAGGTAAAGAAATATTTTGAATTCTTTTTAATTGAGTCAATCACTTTGCTTTCCACGTGACGCTTTGACTCATTAAAAGATTTTTGAAGTTTTTTCTCAATTTGTAAAAGTTCATCTTTTATCTTGTCTTTCTTGGATTTGGAGTTGGTGTGTAAAAGTTTTTATGCGCATGTTACGTATGTTATATACAAAGAATAAAGAAATATTCGAATATCAATCTCACCTTTGCTTTAAACAGCCTCCTATCAGATAATAGCTATTTCACAATCACTATCTATGTCATATCTCGTTTTATCTCCTGCATCACATTGGGTATGATAACAAGAATTGATGAAAATAGTGTCAATGAGATTATATTTTATAAATGTTTCAACATTTTTATCCCCCTGCTTTGTATTTTTGATAAAATGACGTCCCTATTTTCATCTCTCTAAAACAGCTCTCTTGGAGTATTTCTTGTTTTCGAAACCTGTCAATCTATATCCACTTGCAGCGTCAGCATCCTATGATTCATGAAGAATATTTTATTGTTAATTGGTGTACAAAACCTCATACCTTGAGATAACATCATTATTTACATAATTTAAGTGTCATTTGTTGTCAATAATTGGGGTTTATGATTAGTCATTTAAGTCTTCTAAATAACATATTTTGATATTACATTTACATTAACATATAATATTTTCAGGAGCTTATGTTATGAGTTGTATGTTACGAGTGCGTTACAGTTTTCCGGTCTGTAATTTTTATGACCTGTGACCTGTGACCCGTGACCTGTGACCTGCGTTTTACACTAACCGAATTTTTGCTTCACTTTTTTTTGCTGGAGAAAGCTTAAAGTTGCCTATCTAGCCCTTCGGGCTTTACAGATATCTGTGGTCAGTTCCATCAATATGCCAAAAACATTTTGTTCAACCACCTTCACTTCAAGATAGACCACCATAGAATGAACTTCCCTTTATAGGATGAACCATATTCATGTGGCTTTCAGCCTTATGCACTCCATCGCAGAGGCTAATCTAGACCTTTTTTCAAAGAGGACGTCCTGTTGAATAATTATATAAAAACAATGGATAGAGCCATGCATAATTACTGTATCATGCATATTGTTATCATTGTTTTTCTGCTGGACTACATACCAAGAGTGGTCCTAAATCCAACAGCCCTGCCTAAAATCCGATGGGGTATTTCAAAGATACAAACTAAAATAAAAACAAACTTTTTGCTGTGAAGCAATGAAGATACCTAAGTGTCAACTAAACTGAGTGATTTGATACACTGAACCAATTGAAACAAAACATTAGTTGCTTCTTAAACAAAACATAATTCTTTATTACAAAATTGTTAACGTTTTAAAACACGAGCAAGGGATTCTGAATAATAGAGGTAATTATTTTTACAACTCACACTTTTTTTATCACATTAATTGACATCTTGACATTTTAGTCATCTTGTTAGATGTTTTGTTTCGAGAGTTCTTGCAATATAGTTTATTGTTCAACTTGGAGAGGGAATGTTTGTAAACATAGAATTTTTCTTCATAGCAGTTATTTGGGGGTCGGATTTAGGCAGGGCTGTCGGATTTAGGACCACTCACTGTAATTATTCAACATGGCTGCCTCTTTAAAAAAAGGTCTATTTCCAGTCTGGAAATTGCGGCTTGTGCGCCGGATATCTCCGGCGTAGATTTGAGATTTGAAGAGATCTGCTGCCTTCAACTTTTTCCAGTTAAGTTGGCGCAGCTCCGGCGTAACATTTCCCTTCTTTCCAGACTGGCTCAATTTTAATGACTTTTTTGACTAATGACCAAGCTAAAAAATTTTAATTTTTTTATATTTGAGTATTAAAAAGGCATGCATTCAAATAATAAAGGTTTAAAATTTTTCTCTGGGCTAGTTAGTAAAATATCTCAAATAGGCTCTGTGATGGAGTGTACACATGAATATGGTTCATCCTATACAGTATAGACTTTAAACTTGTATATCAAGATTACGGGATTTCGAGTACGGGTCGATTTTAGTTTCGTTTTGAGTGGTTTCATTTTCGATTTCATGCCAACATCTTAGCAATGGGGTGCTCGCCCATAGTTGCAGGGGTTTGTGCAAAAAACTAAATATAGAAAATTTTCCAAATCCCCTATTTCAATTAAGGCGAGGGGAATTAATGAAAGGTTTTACCGTCTCATTGGAAAGAATATTTGATGCGACAAAAGTTCATTATTCATTATTCATTATTTTTCAATACACATCAGCCCGAACCTTCAGTGTAAAGTAAGTTGCCTTTTGCCACTTTTTCCCATTGAAAACAAAAAACCTTTGGATATTTAGACCCCCAAAACATTTTAGAATATTTTGATTATCAAACTAAGAGAAAAATACAGAGTTTTAAACTTTAAATCTAATCATATATTTCCTTTGTGTTTACTCCAGGGGATTAAGGCGGGGTCAAAATGCTTGCAACGTTACAAATCATTTTCAGAGGCTCATTTTGGGCTCAAACGAAGCGTATGACTAAGTAGAACAGGATTCAGTCCTAGGCAGATGTTTTTTCATTTTGAAATTTTGCGTAATTCGCAAAAATCCTCAATTTTGCGCTATTTTGATGACGTCATAAAATTGAAATCCCAATAACTTTTGATACAATTATCAAAATAATTTCAAATTTTAACCAAAGATGCATATTATTAATGTTTTCAGAATTAAAAAAAAATTTTAATGAAATTTGATGACGTCGTCACTTTTCAGGCAAAAAACTAAAATCCTTAAAAAATGCTGACGTCATCAAGATTTTGAAAATTTTTTGAAAATTTTTGAAAATTTGCATTGAAATGCATCTTTGGTGAAAGTTTGAAATTATTTTGATGATTCTATCAAAAGTTATTTGAATTTCAATTTTATGACGTCATCAAAATAGCGCAAAATTTAGTATTTTTGCGAATTACGCAAAATTTCAAAATGAAAATACATCTGCCTAGACTGAATCTTATTCTAATTAGTTATACGCTTCGTTTGAGCCCAAAACGAGCTTCTGAAAATGATTTGTAACGTTGCAAGAATTTTGACCTCCACGAACCCGCCTTATTCCCCTGGAGTAAACTTTCGCAAAGTCATGTTCCCTCATGCGCCACCATCTTGAATTTTGAGTAAGGGATTCAATGAACTTTTTCTTGCGTATTAAAAAATAATGAATAATGAAATTTCTCTGCATCAAATATATTTTCCAGTGCGACGGTAAACCAGTTTATTAATTCCCCTTGCCTAATACAAAGCAGATAATTTCCAGCCCGAATGATAAGTAATTCAATATGCGGAACTGAGTCAATAGGTTGTGGCATTCTCCCAAACGACTATGATTTGCTATTTTGGTTTTTGTCCTCAGATCGATTCTAAATATATTCAGAAAAATCAAATCTTTTTTCTTGTCACATTATCAACTCTCTTTGAAGGTTCTTTATTTAACTCATTGCTTTGATTCTCCTATACCTTAGTAAGTAGGTCTAATCTTGACATCCCTTTTAATTTCGACACCCTTCTTTAGAGATAGGAATAGAGATAGAAATAATAATGAAGGTCTGAATCACTGATGGAAACTATCTCCTGCTGCTTAGCAATCAGAAAGGAAAGAATTTTTTGTCCTTTTTACAGCAAACCTATAGGAAAGGGTTGGAAATTATCTCTGTTATGTTATTTTAATGGATTTTTAGTATTTCTTCTCTGCATTCATGTTCACCAATCTGGGGAGTCTTCATTTATATATCATAGGGAAGGTCACAAAACCTTTGCAATAAGGAGGAATAATCAGCGCATAAAAGGCTGGAACAAATTAAAGCATTTTACTCATACACAAAATGTTTAAATCAAATTCCATCTAAATTATGAAAAAAAACTTATTGAATTATAGAAAACACAGATATGATGATCATGAATCCCATACCAAGATTTCTTTTTGCATAGCATTTTACCATTTCACCTAATGCTAAATAAATAACCAGTATAAAGTTTGCTTTGCAAACTTTGCAACATATTTAAAATACTTTTCAAATTTAGTATTTGGATCAATCAAGCAGAAGTACAACTTTTCTATTTCTCCAATTTTTCTCAAAATGTTCTAGAAATGAAAATAAAGGGATAATGATAATTGAATACGCTCCACATACTGTTGGCTTTGGAAAAGTAATTGGCAGAATTGAATTTATCCACTTGTGTCAGGCGTTTTGAGGCATTCTGCGGAGACAACTTTTTAACACAGTCCCATCCTGGACCCCACACGTTTCTTTTTTAAATTTTTAAAATGGTAGCCCTTAGCTACAGCATATCATTTCCTTGGAAGTTGTTTGAATGTTTGCATGATTCTTGACTGAAAATCGTTTGTTTGACTGTCAAATGATGACAGTGGCGTTATTGATTTTGTTCCATCTGACAAATGGATTTGTGATTGCACTTTATTTTGATTCCTGTTGAAGACCCATACCTGGTTTTCATTTTACTAGATGATTATTTGGAGGTTTAGAGCTAAACTGTATTATTTCTACTTTTAGCATAAAAATTTAAGACAAGGATAAACTGATGGATAAACATAAAAGTTGTCATTGGTAGGGATATTGATAACACCATTTTTATATGGCTACATCTCCTATCAACCCATCTACAACACCATACATCACACCTATACATCCAACTACATTTAGCTCTTCTGCTTTCATCAATGAAACAACTTCCAGATTTTTAAACAATTCTACTGTCTTTTTACCACCAAATACACCGCACCTTTTGGTAAGCTCAGATGTTCAACCAATACCTTTGAAAAGCAGTAAAATAACACCAACCTCCTCAACTCAGGCTATTGCAGCATCAAGTTCTCTTTATAATGTTTCAACAACAACAACAACTACTACTACTACAGCTGCACCCATAATACCGAAATCAAAAAAATCTTTACTGGTTTATTATGTGGGTATACCTATTGGTGTCATTGGATTGTTTATACTGATCATGATTTCGGTAAGATATTGATTTTATTTCATGTCACACATAGTGCGGAATTGAAAGGGGTCTGACCCCCCCTTCTTGGCATCCACCCTAACCTTTTAAAAATGCCTATCCCCAAGGATTTTGGACAAAAATAGCTAACACATATATAGGGTGAAATATCTTAGAGAGAAAACGAAATAATAAACTTCTTTCTTCTGTTTGACTCAGACTACTCTAACAGAAAACTTCCTTTCGTGAAGACCTAATTTCATAGCCTGTGCTTGAAAATAATCTACAATATATATATGTAAGCCCCCCTTCCTTGCTACCTCCCCTTTTTTTCATGAAAATTTCTGACCCCCCCCCCCATTTTCAACTTTTCGGAAGGTGTCATCCCCCCTTAAGAAAGGAGGGGGGGGGGCAAACTATGTTTTACACCCTATGATTTACCCTAGATGCGTTGGAATAAGGGTTATAAAATTTAACAGCATGGTTTTGGCATCTTGATATTACAGCTTGATATCAATTTTAAAATTTTTAGTTTGTAAGTGATCCTAATGCGCATCGTGCCCTTTGGCAATCAAGTGAGCATTATTTAGCCAGTTCTAGGGGATGGGTGGCGAAAAGTCAATGTATTCGTCCCAATTTTCCTTTGCTAATTAATGGGAACAAGAAATTAAAAATAACAAAATTATTTTTTTATCTCTTTCCAGATAAAGATTTACAAGTGGTATAAAAGGTATGTCTCTCTTCAAATTTTAGTTTTTAAGTTCCTTTAGCTAGATATTTCAAGTTAAACTTAAAGTTTGCTAAAAATTATAGAATGAATTTAAGCTTGATTTTAAGCCTGGTAATCTGTTTAGCAAATTTATACAATAGGCAGATATTCCATAGAGAAAAATTGCTCATTTAAAGGTAATGTAATATTCAATAAGGAGAAGCCGAGTACACAACTCTTTGAAAAAAGTGTGTATTTTTTACAGGAAAGAGTGGGTATTTTTACAGGAAAAAGTGTGTATTTTTACAGGAAAAAGCTTATTCAAGAAGAATTTACACCCTGTTATACCTATGATCAAAGTGAAAATGAGATTGTGGATGGCGTTCTTTATCCGAGTGGAACCAATAGTGTGGATTTGTTACATGTTGATGTCAGCCCACCTGCTTTGAGAGTAAGTAGATTCTTAGTAGGTTACATTTTAAAGAAATGTTTTAAAGAAATTGAAATTGTTTCAAAATCTTAAATTAAAACTGTGTTGGAGAGTTTTCTGAAAATTTTAAAAAATACTCAGAAGACTCTCCAGTGATGCATATCATGAATTAAAACTTTTTCTAATGAATGCAAGTTATTACATTCACTTCGACATGAACCATCTTCAAGCTTTCCATCCCTAAATAGAGCAACGTTTTGCCCAAAGCTACCCCCAACAATCATTTTATTCGCAAAGAATTCTCTCTTAAAGACTTTTTCAAATTTCAAAGGATTTTTAAAGGGAACGACTCTAAAGATCATTTCAAGTTAAATGTCTGAGGTCGATTTTTGTGAAAATTACTTTTAATACGCGTCTCACACCCGTAATCACGGGTCAGATATATTTAAAAACCTGCCTTCGAATGGGAAAGTACATTTGTATAACCCTACACTGACATTTGAGTTCTAACAGCCCTCCATCCCAGTGCTTATTTGACCCCTTTACGCTATTGATAATTCTGATTGACACATAGACGGAGGAGGGTATAAGCGATTCCTCTAATTTTACGGCATTGGCCTTTTTACGTCCCAGAATTGTTTATCAATGGTGAGCTTTAAAGATAATAATTTCTTATTCACGTTATATTTTTCTTAGCATGGAGGAGATGTTACTATGGACGAAGATACTGACGAAACACACCTCCTCTCGCCCACTCAAGAAATGGATGACTTTGCCAGTGATACCATGCGTTGTGATAGTGTGGCTGTTTGAAAAATACTGAATAATTGACTCTCAAAACCATGCGTTGTTTGAAAAATGGTGAATATTGATGACTCTCAAAACTTGCAATGGATTCATCTCGCAAACGAACATTTTTTTCATTATCAACCCGCTTGCAAGCTTTTGAGATTTTGCCAGCAGAAAAAGCTTTGGATGATTTTGCACTAAGATATTCTATATTCTAATTTTATTTATTATTTTGAATTTCGATTTCGACTTAATAATACTTGTAGAAGGGCTTACCAGATGTAAGATAGTCTGCTCTGTGATTAAAAGGGTGGAACATCAAAATACACGTTTTTAATAAGAATAGTGTACTTGGGTGAGGGTGAGCATTATTCTTATTTTTCTATTGTTCTAAACAATAGGCCTATTTTTAGGATTTAAAAAACCTTCCAAAATCTTTTTGAACAAGCTCCAAAAATATCAAATAACAATTTTTAAACAACCAGCATATACTGCGTGGTAGCAAAAAAAGCACAATGTTTTATTTCCGTGGTAGTCGGTTATTGTCTCGATTTTTGGCAAATTGGAAAATCATTGTTTTTTTGGTTTTTTTTGGAAGCCCGAGTACAGTATTGCTTTTGAGGTATGCAGCGTGTTCCGCAAAAAAAGCAAAATAAACCAACTAAATTTTATATATTTATTCAGCGTTCTAGGGTGAAACTTTCATTACGAAAAAGGTTTTCGTTTTAGAGATATGAAGCTTCAAGCACACCAAGTTGAAGATTTAAAAAAGCTACTTAAATTTTGATTGACAGCGTTTTATGTCATTTTGATGAAATTTTCCAGTTACAAGTTAGCTTATTTTAGAATAACTTACTTCATCTTCAATGTTGAAAAGTTGCACCCTTATGTACTTAAGACAAGATATCTCTGGAGTTAAAAAACCTACTGAAGTAAATTTTTAAGCGCAGAAAACCTGAGTAGATATGCTTTCAGCTCTACTAAAAATTTTGATTTTGTATTTGTCATTTTTTCACATAATTACCTTATACTTTTTCAGTCTTTTTTGCGGAACACACTGTAGTATAGTATAGCTTTTTTTGTTTCTGAAAATGATTTTTTTTTGTGAATAGAAAATAGGGGTCCGTTTTTGTTTTTGTAAAAATTTTTATATTCTCTTGTTTTGTTGTAATATTGTAGTTTGTATTTACTTTGATTTTTAGAATTGTATTTAAAATATTTGAATCTTAAAAGGGAAGGAAAACATTCTTAAGGGCTACGTACACTACACAATATATTGTCAGGCAATATATTGATGATATATTGCTGAGTGTCGGCAATATATTGAAAAGGTGTCCGCAATATATTGTCAGCTCGATTTGCAATATTCCAACAATAAAGGGGGATTGTTTACAGAAAGAAAATTCCTTTTTATGATAGAGTACCAGTTGTTTACTTCGTACATTTCGGTCCGCAAACCATATTGTCGAATATTGTTCGTCAATATATTTTGTAGTCTAAGTAGCCCTTTATAGATAAACATGCTGAAACATGCATTTTATGAGCTAAAAAATTCTTTTTTACAAAAATCTGCTTGAGCCATCTTTTACCTACTTTCATGTAAAAAATCAATGATCCAATATTTCACAATGTCCAAAAAACCCTTTTTTAGCCTTTTTTTGGCCCAAATTTGCCCAAAACATTTTTTTTCAAAAATCGGGCTCCGTCTGCATCTTTGTGCAAAAAATCATAAAGAATGAAAGAGCCAATCTCGAGAAAAGCTAATACCTAAGTAATTGATAATGTGCTTATAAAAAAAATATTGAATTTGGCCAGCTAAACACACATATTCTTCAAAAGTAAGCCCTCATGAGCAAAAAAAACATCTTTTAATTTTTTGACCTCCGAGGCGTGCGGATGTCCTCTTAGAAAGCATTTTGTGAAAAGGGTGGATTTTTAAAGTGAAGTTTTTCTTTTTGTAAAATGGTTTACACTAAAAATGATTTGACAAGCTTAAAGAAGGATCAACTTATTGACATAATACTTGAACAGCAAAAGACTCGAAGCGAATTAAATGATTTGAACATTAAACTTGGATCTCTGGAGAAGAAAATCGATGAAATACAAAGTATCAGTTTGGTCAGGGAGAATGCTTCTAATTTACTTTTTTGTAAAGTCAAAGAGCTAGAAAAAGCATTACTCAAATCTGAACAATATAGCAGGCGTGAATGTCTCGACATTACTGGTTTGGGAGATGACAGTGACGAAGACCTTGAAACAAATGTATGTACTCTTTTTTCGAACATCGGTGTGGCTCTGGACAAGGACAAGGATGTACAAGCTTGTCACAGATATGGCAAGAAAAAAACTGTCATTATTAAGTTTACAAACCGTAAACATGTTCATAAGATTCTATCCTTGAAATCTGAGTTGCCTAAAGAAATATTTGTCAATGAAACTCTTTGTCCGAAAAACAAACTTATTCGTGGGAGGTGTGGTTTGCTCAAAAAAGAAGGTCAGCTTGCCAACGTAGCAACACGAAATGGAATGGTGAGAGTCAAAAAGGTTGGAGGCAATGGTTATATAAACATTGAGCATGAACATGACATTCAGGATATGTTTCCTAACTTTAAGTTTCCCTTCTAAATCTGATTTTTGACTTTCACGGCAACACACAAATTGTTTTTTTGTTTTTTTTTTCGATTAAACTCCTCTCAAGTCTTAAATACAAAATTTCACACACAGTTCGCTTTGTAGGAAATCTTTTTTATGTTCACATTTTGAGATATATATTTTTTCGATTAATAATGGCCCTTTCACTAAGGTAGGTTTGTCATAAACAACTTACGCGCATCTATTGTGTTTATATATGACTTTTTGTATCATGAATGACATGATATTAAAGGTTCCTTTAACGGCAGGTCCAAAATGCATAAAACATAATGCATATTACATAATGCATAATGCATAATATTTGAAAAAAATGTCAATTTCAGAGGCTATAATATAGAGAATTTGAAAGATAATACTTTCAACAAAACAAATATACCATTTTCTACCAGAAAATAAAGGGTAGAAAGCTGTAAATTTGAATTTTGGATGATGAAGAAAATCCATGATCCACAGAAAATGCTTGTCGCCATTTTGATTTTCATAGTTGCATTTTACGGAACGTAGCATAGTGTAGAAAAAACACGAAAATATCTTCTCCGTATATTACTTTTCTAATTCGAAAACGTAAATTTTATAGCAAGATCTTTATTCTGGGTTTTCTCAGAGATCTTTTCGAACAATTGCTAATAAATTTCAATGGGTTTTCCTTCTTACAAAGCATCACCCATGTGAATGAATGCTTTTTGTTATAAAAGCCAATATCCAGCCAATATAAATTAAAGAGCTTCATGTGAAAGCTAGATCAAAGAAAATAGACTTCGAATCTTTTTACAATCGAATGTTTATGTGTTTACCTTTTTTGAGAAAGAAGAAAGGGGAAACCTTTCTGATCTGTTGCATCTTCTTATTATTTATGCTGACGGAAAACCCTTTGTTGTTATGATTCGAGTGTTTTCTCTTTCGTTTGAATTCGAAAAGTAAATATCATGTCTGGGGAAATCCCTCCGGAATCCCTCTAGAATTGAAATGTTTACTTAAAGAAACTCTTCTAAAGAGGTTTTCGCGGTTTTAGCCTCTAAATATAAAATCGTTCTGTAAATTACACAATACTATTATGCATTATGCAATATGCATTATGTTTTATGCATTTTGTACCTGCCGGTTCCTTTAATGACCATTTCTTTCAGTTTAAATGTATTTAGTTATTTTTTTTATTATGTTACTTTTTTTTGGTTTAGCGAGCAGTGGGAGCAAATTTTTTGTGTTATGTTGTTTGAGGGTTGTTGAACACAGCAGGATGTTATGGGTGTAAGTCTTAGACAGTACAGAGCATGCATTGGATGTTTCAATAACTTACGTTTGAAATACCATGGTAAGCTTAGTTATTCTTCTGGCTTATGTACCCTACAAAACCTACTTTTTATATTCATATTTCTTTGCCTTACTTTATCCGGTGACGTTGAAGTTAACCCTGGGCCGGAAAAGGAGACCACGCTAAGTATTTGTCACTGGAATCTGAATAGTGTTTGGGTTGAAGATTCTGTGGGAGATTTTATTAAGATCAAGCAACTTTCTGCATTTTTGAACATTTACAAATTTGACATCGTTTGTTTGGGTGAAACTTTTTTGAATTCTGAGATAAAAGATGACGATCCTAGGCTGGCTATTGATAATTATGAGATCAAAAGATGCGACCATCCCTCTAATAATAAGAGAGGTGGTGTTTGTATCTATTACCGAGATCATCTAGATCTCGATGTGAAACCACAACTCACTACATTGGACGAATGTCTTGTAGCTGAGATGAAAACCGGTGGGAACCGGTTTTTTCTTTCTCTTTGTTATCGCTCCCCCAGTCAGACTTCTGATGAGTTTGAGGTTTTCTCTCGTAAATGGGAGGAGACAATTATAAACATTAATAATTTTTCTCCGACTGCTACAATTTTTCTTGGGGATTTTAATGTCAAGAATTCTGACTGGTGGGGCGGTGACGTCACTGATCCTGTTGGTAGAGATATTCAAAATCTAGCTACCCAGCATGGTCTGCGTCAATTAATTGATGGACCTACTCACCTCCTTCAAAATTCTTCTTCTTGCATCGATCTAATTTTCTCATCAGCAGATCATTTGGTCTTGGATTCTGGTATCCTTCCCTCTTTGCACCCTAAATGCCATCACCAGATAACCTTTTGCAAATTAAATTTTAAAATCCCTTTAGCTCCATCTTATGAACGTAAAATTTGGGACTTTTCCAGAGCAAACCCCATTCCTATTCGGAGGGCATTAGACATGGTAGACTGGGATGTATGTTTTGAGGGTCTTGATGTCGACGGGAAGGTTTCTCTTATGACTGAAACTATAATCAATATCATGTCAAATTTCGTGCCAAATAAGGTCATAACCGTCAGGAACAATGATGCAGTATGGATGACGGCTGGGATAAAGAGAGCCCTACTTGAAAAATCTAAAGTCTATAAGCGGTATGTCAAAAATGGGAGGAGGGTAGAAGATCTTGAAACCCTCCATGAACATCAGTCTAGGTGTAGAAGGGTAGTCAGAGATGCAAAAAATTATTATTTTTCTCGTTTAGCAACTAATTTTAGTGATCCAAATCTGGGAACGAAAAAATACTGGTCCATTTTAAATCAATTTCTTCATAAGAGGAAGACGCCAAGGATTCCCCCTGTTCGAGACTCCAGCAATAATCTCATTGCTGATGTTCCAACAAAAACAAATATGTTTAACAAATTTTTTGCTAATCAGTGCTCTCTCATAGACACTGATAGTGTTTTGCCACAACAAAGCTTTGCTACAAATCTTGAAATAAACAATATTGCTCTTGATGAAGCAAAAATTTTAGCCCTTATACGCGCACTTACATCTAACAAAGCGCATGGTTGGGATGACATCTCCATACAGATGATTAAGATCTGTGATGAATCCTTGGTTAAACCTCTTATGAAAGTTTATCAATTTTCCCTAGATTCTTGTGTTTTTCCATCGAATTGGAAAAAAGCAAATGTTGTCCCTGTTTATAAAAACAAAGGGGACAAGAGTGTGTTAAAAAACTACAGGCCAGTATCTCTTCTACCTATTTTTGGTAAATCTTTGAAAAATGCATCTTTGACTCTGTTTACACCTATTTTGAAAACAACAATCTCTTTACTAATTCCCAGTCTGGTTTCCGCAAGGGTGACTCTTGTGTGTCCCAGCTTTTGTCCATAACGCACGACATCCTGGTAGGTTTCGATTCAAATCCACCTCTAGATACTCGCGGAGTATTTCTTGATATTTCCAAAGCTTTTGACAGAGTTTGGCATGATGGGCTGATTTTCAAACTTAAGTCGTATGGTGTGTCCGGGCCCCTTCTCTCATTACTTCAAAATTTTCTCTCAGGTAGGTTGCAGCGGGTGGTTCTTGATGGCCAAGCTTCCAATTGGACGGAGGTCTTGGCCGGTGTACCTCAAGGCTCTATTCTAGGACCGCTCTTCTTTCTGATATATATTAACGACCTCCCTGAAGGAATTATTTCCATGATCAAAATTTTTGCTGATGACTCGTCAATATTCTCCCTTATCCTTGATCATATTCGCTGTTCAAACGAATTGAACAGTGACATGCAGAAGGTTAGTGAGTGGGCTCATCAATGGAAAATGACCTTCAACCCTGATCCTTCTAAACAGGCTGTTGAAGTGTACTTCACTCGGAGGATAAATCTACCTGATCTTCCAGAAATTTATTTTAACAACGCAGCCATTGCTCGACAAGATCATCAAAAACATCTTGGTCTCATTCTTGATCATGAGCTGGCTTTTGACCGTCATCTTGATGAAAAAATCAAAAAAGCCAATCAAGGTATTGGTCTTATTCGTCGGCTTCGTGCATTCCTACCTAGGGATTCACTAGTCACGATATTTAAAACCCATATTAGACCACATTTAGATTATGGAGATGTCGTGTATGATCGTCCAGGTAATTCCACTTTTTCTGAAAAACTAGAATCAGTTCAATATGATGCTTGTCTTGCAATAACTGGATGTTTCAGAGGAACTTCCAGAGAAAAAATTTATCTTGAGTTAGGTCTTGAAAGCCTGTCGGACAGGCGACTAAGTCGAAGACTAATTTACTTTTATAAAATAATCAATGGCTTTGCACCTGCTTATCTCTCAAATGTTCTTCCTCCCCAAAGAGGGGAGGAGGAACGTAGGGCAGGGCGGAGGATACAACCACCATTTGAGGCACCATTTTGTAGGACTGAACGTTACCGTGCCTCATTTTTCCCCTTTTGCATCAATGAATGGAATAACCTGGGCGAAAATATACGAAATCTTCCTTCTATTTCATTATTCAAACAAGCGATTCTTAAATTTCTCAGACCTTGCGCTAACTCAGTTTTCAGGGCTAGTGACAACGATGGCGTGGTTCTACTTAACCGATTAAGGGTTGGTTCAGTCATCTTCGGGACCACAAATTTAGACATAACTTTGCAGACACAATCGACCCATTCTGCAACTGTCGAAGTAATTCTGTTGAAACGACACAACATTTCCTGATGCATTGCTCTGATTACTCCAATAACAGACTTGTTATGTTCGACAGCCTTCTTCAACTTGACATAACCTTGTTTCCATTTAATCCCAAAACATTGTGTAGAATACTTCTTTATGGCGACCCCGATTTTAGCATTATCCAAAATCATGATATATTGAGTATAACGATAAAATTTATCTGTGATACAAGCCGTTTTGGGGGACCGTTATTTTAGTCTACTCCAACTGCTCTCCTAGCTTCTTTTAGTTTTTGTTTTTTATTTCTGTTAGTATTTATCCTCTGTAGTTTGTTTTCTTTTTTCCATTTATTAGTTAATTTAATAGTTTATTGTTAGCTTAGTAGGGTTCCTACCTCCTGGCGGTATGATCTGGTGGTCCTTTTGCGGGAGGTTAGGAACCTTTAGTTTTGTACTATTTGTTCGTGTTACCTATATATAGATAAAAAAAAAAAAAAAAAAAAAAAAAAAAAAACATCTATCTCATAAAAAAATTGAGTAATTTGACTAAGAAGATGTATGTTTATTAATTCTTATAGATAAACATGCGTTTTTTGAGCCAACAAAATTTTTTTGCAAAAATCTACTTGAACCATCTTTTACCTATGATGGTTCCCTACTTTCATGCAAAAAATCAGAAAAAGTTAATGATCCAATTTTTCACAAAGTACAAAAAAGCCGTTTTTTGGCCCAAATTTGCCCAAAAATTTTTTTTTCGAAAATTGGGCTCCGTCACATTTTGGCCACCACCATTTTGCACTTTTATACCAAAAATCAAAAGATTCCTATGATTCAATCCTGAGAAAATTTGGTAACAGACGAACGGACGAACGGACGAACGAACGGACGAATAAAGGGTATGACTTTTTTCAAAAATCGAAAAAATAATTTCAAAAAGTCTCTCTAAGGGTCGATTTTCGGAGGTCCCGTCCGCACCTACCCCTCATTCGGCAACCCTAGTACCCCTCCCCCCCGGCTCCATAACTCGAACAGATTTGTGGTCTTCGTGCGGGTTCGAGTTATGGATACTCCACTGTAAAAGAACATAAGGCTTCGATAGCTAAAATATTAAGAACAAGTTAATTGACCCGTCCGAATAAAAAAGTCTAATGTAAAAATTTGACGCAGTGACGAGTGATGATATCTATAATCGTTCCATAGGCTCGATCGTGGCAAAACAAACTAAAAGATTAGTGCCCAGATCTAGAAGATCGATTAAAAGGAGCACCCCCAAATATTAACCCAGAAGACTTCATTTTAGAAAAATAATGTTCACTTTCAAGTTTTTCTCCTAAAGTAACAGACTTTGAATACCTTATTACACGAACGAATATTACTAGGCAAGTATCAACGGCCTTGAAATTAAACACGAATGTTATTGCTTTTGCAAGGACACCACGGCTGGTTTTAATTAAGTGGGTTATTAGGTTATTATTAACACGAAATTTTTCAATTCGTGTTATGTAATAAAATGACTAGAAATATTCGTGTAATAAGGTAGAGCAGGGAAATAATCAAGATCATGATTGTTTGACTTTCGTTCATCTTCTCGAATGAAAAAATTGCAACAATGACTTGAATTGCCCCCAAAACAGAGACAGCCCCCAAAACGGAGGTCGTCATTAAAATGAGGATTTTGACCTATAGATTTATCAGAATTAAACGATTTTTTTTATTTTGAAAAAATGATGTTCATACTTAAAAATGAGCATGTTTTTGATGGTTTGGGACAGCTTCAAAAGAACATATTTGCATCTGAAGGACACATTTCAACACCAAAATTAGATAAAAAGTGCATATAACTCACTCTAGCTCCTTGGATATTGAAAATAAGTTATGAAAATGGGGTATAGGAAACTTTCTACACCTAATGCCGTTCAGAAAATGCAGATAGATCTGTGACTTTAGAGACTGGGTATCTTGAAGGTCAACCAGTATTTTGGAGCCCTAGAATCAGCATTGATAAAACCGGAAATTCTAAATATGAGAAACAGCAAACAATCTTGGAATTCCATTCCGATCAGCTTGTATGAGTTAATAGTTTATAACAAAAAATTAATATTACATATAAAATTTTTCGCTGAATCAGCAAAAAAGGCAAATTCTTTCATTTTTTTGCATAATTATATGGTTGATTACATTTAGCTTAGATTTGTAAAGGACGAGCGGGGCGATAAATCCGTAATAGCCCCGCTTTTTTGTAATCGCCCTGATGTAAACAAATATCGTACGAAATTTTTAAGCCAATCAAAATAAGAGTGTCAGTCGAATGTTTTTTATAGTTTCGAATGTTTTTATAAGTTTCGAAAAGAATAGCGATTGAGTGTTCTTCAATTCTTTTTTTGACCATATAATTAACCGGCAGGTACAAAATGCATAAAGCATAATGCATATTGCATAATGCATAATAGTATTGTGTAATTTACACAACGATTTTATATTTTCTAAAACTCTCCTTTGTAGAGGCTAAAACTGCAAAAATCTCTTCAGAAAAGTTTCTTAAGTAGACATTCCAATCAGAGGGATTTCCCCAGACATATGATATTTACTTTTCGAATACGAACGAAAGAAAACATTCGAATCATAATAACAAAGGGTTTTCCTCTGTCAGCATAAATAATAAGAAGATGCAACAGATCAGAAAGGTTTCCCCCTTCTTCTTTCTCAAAAATAGGTAAACAGTACATAAACATTCGAATGTAAAAAGATTCGAAGTCTATTTTCTTTGATCAAGCTTTCACGTGAAGCTCTTTAATTTATATTGGCTGGACCATGGATATTGGCTTATCTAACAGAACTGAATTGACTGAAGCATTCACATAGTTAATGCTTTGTAAGAGGGAAAACCCGTTGAAATTGATTAGCAATTGTTCGAAAAGATCTCTGAGAAAACCCAGAATAAAGATCTTGCTATAAAATTTACGTTTTCGAGTTAAAAAAGTAATATACGGAGGAGATATTTTTGTGTCTTTTCTACACTATACTACGTTCTGTAAAATACAACTATGAAAATTAAAATGGCGACAAGCACCTTCAGTGGATCATGGATTTTCTTCATCATCCAAAACTTAAATTTACCGCTTTCTACCCTTTATTTTCTGGTAGAAAATGGTATATTTGTTTTGTTGAAAGTATTATCTTTCAAATTCTCTTTATTATAGCCTCTAAAATTGACATTTTTCAAATATTATGCATTATGCATTATGCAATATGCATTATGTTTTATGCATTTTGGACCTGCCGTATAATTAACGCGAAATAACATGGTATTCTCGGGTGATTTTGGATTAATAACCCCTTTTTTCAATGAACCTCGGTCGGGGTTATTAATCCCAAATTACCCTCTAAAGGCTCTAAACCATTTTATTACTAGTACAAATGTAGGAGAAAAATACCTTAAAGCTTAATATTTGCAGTTTCAGTTAAGCTGTTTTTCTAAAATTTTCACAGCATATTCCATACATGAATGGAACTATTTTCAAAAGAGATTGGTTTTCAGTAACTTGATTAAGACGTTGTAAAATCAAAATTGTCATTTTGAAAATTTCTAAATTTTCAGTTTGGACTTTGCATCATCGAAAATCTTGAAATATTTAATAAAAATCATAAATTTTACATCAATCGGGTCGTAAATTCAAGGGAAAACACAAATATGTTCATAGTTTCTTCCACTATTACCACCGGGCTTAATAATGTGATTTTAACTACACCTACGTTTTGGGGGCCCCAAACCTCCGTTTTGACAACCAAGGGGTATACTGTAAAAAATTTATCAAACAAATTTATGCCCAAAACCCTCTAAATCAAATTTCAAAACTATGGTCAAAATTTTGTATTCATATCTTAAAGCTATCTCGAGAAATCGCTAACCTCCGTTTTGGGGGCCATTAGAAAAAGCTACCTATCTTTAAGCGATTGAAAAATATTGTTGAAATTGAAATTTTTGAAAAAGAACTTCCACATGCAGCAAAAACTTTTGTAAAATCTCTTTTCCTCTAGATTTGAGAGAAATTTCCAATTTGATCGCCGTTTTGGGGGCCACATACTGTAACATATTTTTTAATTTTTTAAAAGTCGAAAGTTTTCAAATAATATGCCAAAGATTCAGATGTTCCAGAGAAAAATGCTTCCTCCCTTCTTATCCTTCGTTCAAATAGAAAACATTCAAATACAGTTCCCGAGGATTGCCTTTAAGGATAAGGTTATTGTCATCAGGTAAGGTTATTTTCATACCGAATGCACCCCCCCCCCGGGCCCGCTTTACTTTGAACTTGTAAGCAAGAATTTCCAGAGAACATCTGCTCGTGATATAAATTTCCTCAAAATTTTCCATGGAAAATGTTTTTTAGGATATATTACTAAATCAAATATCCTCAAATAATATTGGTATTATTATTATTACATCGTACAATATTATATCAAAAATTCTCCCTGTCTAAAAATGAAATCAAAATTTTGTTAAAGCTTCAAATAAACCAAACGAATAGTGATTCACGGATAAGAAACTTACAGATAATACTTGCTGATCTTTGATGATTAAAACTCGTGTGTTATCATATGTTACGAAGTTTGTCGTATTCCCAAAAGTGATTTCCCATATTTATAATACACTCTCTTTTTATAAGAACAATTTTAAAAGAACAATTCAAAAACAAAGCTGAGGCTGAAACCCGGGGGGGGGTGCCGCCCGACTTTCTACCTTTAAAACAAAGGACAATTTTGGGAATTTTACGACCCTTGGCGGGACAAATTTGACCAATTTTGACCAAAATTCTATCTTTCAAGGGGTAAAAAGTTAAAATTTTCCTATTTTTCCGACCATTAGTGGGACTGAAATTTGATTTTCTGATTTTTCCGACCCTTAGCGGGACTTTTGGAAATCCAAAAAAGGTACCCTTAAGGGTGGCACATACCGTACCCTCCATTTGCCTAAGTAAGTGACCTGAGGATCAAAGGAGTAAAAATTGGATAAAATTCCGAGATATCTCTGGATAAAAACAAATTGAGGTTCAAAGTGCCGGAAATCCAAGAACAGCTTAAGCTGAAGAAATAGTTTATAGTTCTTATAAAAAATAGTGTAGGAAATATAAACAGATCAAATTTCCGTGTTGAAACTCATTAACAGAGCATAGAGATGAAAGCTTTAAAAATCAAATGTTTCGAAAAAATTTTATCCTCAAATGTCAAAAAATGATCACTGTTAATAAATAAATAAATTGCAACAGCAAGGATACAAATTCAATTCCTATACTTAAAATAACACCATTATAATAAATGACACAAAAACAACAAAAACATTATACACAAAAGTAATGTAAACAACTACAAAAATTATTATTCATGATATCGTTTAAATTAGCCTGGGAATCCAAGCTCATAATTTTAGAAAAAAACAAAAAATACCTCACCTCACAAAGTTCTAAAATTATAGAGCTTGGTGCAGGTAGATTAGTCTGACACAGAATGTTATAAACAGTCGGTGTGTGAACCCTTGTTGACAGACTTTCTGAACTTTGGAAACCCAGGCAAACACACATAATCAACTTACCATAAAAACTCTTTCACAAGCTCTAAAGACTTTCAAAACTACTAAAAACCACATCAAAACATCAGCCACATGTATTTAGACTTCCAGTCAACAGCCATTTTGTTTCTAAATGAATCTATGTTTTCATTTTCGTTTGTTTTCTTTTTATCTGCAAAGTCAGCTTTTTCCATAAATTATGCGCGCGCATCGAAATTATCAAAATGCGCGCGAAAGTACTGCTAAGTAATACGCTGAAAGCTGGCCAATCAGGCCGAACCTGCATTGCAGGGAAAAATGTCCCTGCAGGCGAGTTACCTGCACCAAGCGTTAAACCAGCAGCAAAAATATCATAAACTAGACTGTGAAAAAAGTTTAACGCTTGGATTCCCAGGCTACGTTTAAATAAAAAATGGATTCAAAAATTGTTATCGCAAAATATAAGTCGACAAATAACAGAGATCCAGTCCCACAATCTTTGGTTAAAATCTTTTTCTGTTTGAGCATTAACTATGTTTTTATTCCCAGAAAAATCCGTACAGCTACTTTGTGAGAAGAAATGTGCCTCCTGCATACTTAGAGAAGAAGTTGCGAAAAGAAATGCCCTTGGTTTAATTTGGAGAGTAAATGATATCCATAACGAAATGTTTTTACGAGAAATCTCTGGTTTTGCTAGTAGGGGGAAATTTAGGCTAGCAAAATTGTTTGAAATTTGCCACTACTGGTAAATATCTGGTTGTTCCCGTAGAAACCTAACTTAATTTATATCACGAATATAACGCAACGAACTTATATTGACAAAGCACTGTTTTAAAGAAACGGGCATACCGCACCACGGAAAGCGACATGCTAATTATGCTGGGCCAAATAGTGGTAAAATCCGTTTTTCGGGTGCTTCTGATAGAAAAAACAACTTAATCTTGAAATATGCATTCTATGAATTTGCTTCATTCAACTTTGGAACAAAGTTTGGTGGGAGCTCTGATATCTGTCATTAAATTCTAAATACACACAAAAAATAGAGAAAAAAAATAAATTCAAGCACAAAAAATTATATCCTGGTAATTTAGAATCGAACAAGATTCCACTGTTTAGAAATAAAAAAATAAAATTAGGAAAAAAATATAGTAACCGTAACTGAAAAAAAGGTAAAAAGTTTATCAAAATAAAAATATATGAATATCATAAAAATAGAAAAGAAATAAAATCCGCCCCCTTAGAAGACCTAGAGAAAAAGTGGCTACAAAGTAGGCAACATTCCGTGTCTCAGACATTTTTACGCAAATCTCGTCTGAATATCACTGCGGTGATGCGTAGCTATTTTTAGCGTTCAGTTTAGCCCAACTAAAGTGATGTTACATTTAACGCGTCAATGCAATGTTATCTTTTATCTTTAAAAAGAGCACTCTTTTGTTGTCTCGGATTTTGTCCGAGAAAACTGGGACAAACTGAGACACATAATCTCGCTAACCAAAACGGACCGACACACGGCAAGTTTTTTTAAAATATAAAAAACGCCCGTGGGCGGGGTAGTTACAGGCTATCTTTTTCCTTGATTTACATGCATTATAAAACGTAAATCAAAAACTTCAAAAAGGTTGACCGATTTACTTTCACTTTCGATATTCCATACTATGTTCTACAACTCAACATGTGCACGGATCTGCATGAATCGACCCTCTCTTGAGTCGAGTGAGAAGGATTCAAATCCACATTTTAAATTTTTGACTATACCCTCGTTTATGTATTTATTCCCATTCAGAAGTCGATTCCATGTGATTTTTCTTTCTTTATTTCTTCATTTTCTTTATATTTCTTCTTCGTCTTCATCGTCACTCAAACCCTTGATAGAATCCAAGTTGATTGTCTCGAATTCCGAAAAATCGTCTTTCTGCTAAAATAGTGAATAAAGCAGAATAATAAGACCGGAGTCGTTCATAAAAATGTGTTGGACAGTAATATAGGAATTATCTGGTGATACTTTATGCGTACAAACTTACGTCAAAAAATCGCGAAATTTACGACATTTATTTTTGCAAATTCGATGAAAAAATATTTTTCGCGAGCATAAACTTTCGGGAATCGTTTAATAATAATGAGAATTTTCGAAAATTGTCTTAAAAGTGAAAAGATTCCTTAAGTCTGAAAAAGACGACTGCTCTTTGTCTTAAAAAGGCATTAAAGGATAAAAATATGTCGAAAATTTGATATTTATTAAGATTTCAAGGTTTTATAGATTTCCAATTTTTTTTGAGAATTTTTCGCGAGCAAAAACATTGCGAATTGCCTGATAAAGTGCGAGAAATGATACGAGATAATGTTACTTCGTATTATACTCATCTCCTTCAGTTTTCCTAACGGTATCCTACTTTGTCTTAGAGTTAGTCGTTCAGCGTGATCAACTACCGAACTATATAATAATTGGTTTATAACAACAGTGTGACAGACACAACTGGAAAAATAGGCCAAAAAACGCCCATTATGAGAAAATACCTGGAAGATTCTCAATTTACCGAGACAGGGATGCTGTTATTGTAAATAAGACGTTAAATAGCTCTTAGTTCCGATATGTTAATGTTTAAAAGGGCGGACATACATACAAAAACATTTTTTCGAGGGAGCAAAATACCAACAAATCCATTGGAAGTAATTTTCATTATATTATAGGTGTTCGTATTCTAGGGCAAATTTTTCTTTACCCAAAAAGGGATATAAATTGAAAATAGTAAAAGAATTATATCGGGCGCGCCACCTTTAAATTTAGTGAAGATAACACGAGAGTGGTAAATTATATCATTGGAACTATACAAACCTTTCGCATTCCCTTCAGACGGTCCAAAATTTTCGGTTTTCGTCCCTTGGAGCGAGTCAAAATGACCTATAAAAGAAAACAGTACAAAAATATACTAAAAAAGTGAGCTAAATCTTTTTTGAAAACCCGATCAACTTTCTATTATCTACGCTAAATTGTTAGAAGGGTTTTTGGCTTGGTCTTCCTTGTAAGACAAATTGACTTCCACAAATTGCGATCGAACTTTGCTGGTACCTTGAGCAATCCCTTCCCATTATGCAGTAGGTTCTAACCACAGAAAAGCGGTGCCAAGTGAGACCGATTAATTACCAACTGATTATCCCTTAGCAACGAAGGATTAAAACGAAGGATTAAACACAAATATCACACACGGATATTGAAACTAGCGAATGATCGAGCATCAAAAGTGTCTGCTTTATTCTGCGGCCGAAACAAAAAATAACATTACTTTCGTTTCATAGAAGATAGATTTACATTGTGGTTTTGTGCTCCTTGAAAATATACTCAAAAGTGGAATGTTATCAAATAGAAAAGTTGGAAAATGGAGATGAAGTGAAAAAGTGAAAAACAAAGAAGACAAGCTAGATGCTGAATGGACCTACCTGATGATGAAAGTTAGATAGCAATGCGAGGAGAAAAATGAAAAAAATCAGTCAGAAAATACAGCGTTTAGCGAAAATGCATAACGCAATAAATTCATCAATGATTGTTGATGGGGGAGAGGGAAGGGTTGTAGAAAAAATAAATAGAAAATTCTGGTCGCAAAAATCAGTTTTATTGACAATTGAATCATGCTTGATGGTGAGCATTGTTGTCAATAATGTTTTTGTGTAAAAAACATAGAAATATAAGGAAAAATCCAATGAAAATCTGCAAACACGGCGATTTCCGGCATTTTCAACCGGAAAAAATGTTTTCTCAAAAATCGAACTCGACCAAGTTTTGAGCGTTGCGAATACGCATCTTTCTGCAAAAAATCAGAAAAATCTAAGGATGAAAATTCGAGAAAATGTCAAAAAACCGGTTTTTCCGGCATATTTCTGGCATTTTCGGCCGAAATTTTTTTTTTTTGAAAATCGGGCTCCGTCACATTTTAGGTATTGTCATTTTGCATCAGTGTGCAAAATTTCATGAAAAATATAAAGTACAGCTCGAGAAATTCAAGAAATACTGTCCTTCCGGCGAAAATAGGTTGTTCCGGCGATTTTTTAAATAGTTCCGGCTTCAAAAATCAATTTTATTGAAAATTGAATTATGCTTGATGGTGGGCATTGCTATTAATAATGTTTTTGAATGAAAAACAACCAATTTTAAGGAAAAAGTCCAATGAAAATCCAGAAAAACGGCGATTTCCGGAATGTTTCCGGCATTGTCGGCCGGAAAATTTTTTTTCTCAAAAATCGGACTCTGCCATGTTTTGGGCATTGTTAATACGCATCTTTGAGCAAAAAATAAAAAAAAACTAATAATAAAATCTCGAGAAAATGCCAAAAAAACTGTTTTTTCAGCATGTTACCAGCTTTTCTCGAGATTGGCTCATTAGTTTTTTCTGATTTTCGGCACAAAGATGCAAAATGGCAATGGCCGAAATGTGACGGAGCCCAATATTCGGACGAACGGACGGACGGACGGACGGACGAACAGACAACGGTTAATTCATAGGACGTCCACCCGGTACCCGGGTACCCGGAGCTAAGTCCAAAAAGAAAATCGAATTGTTGTAGAATATGTTACGATTACCACTTTTACTTTCATAACAATAAAACTATAAGAAATTGAACCTGAGAGCATTACCTCGTCCTCCTCTTCTTCACCTTCTTCGTACGCGCAAGTATCTGCTGCAGGTAATTCTCCATCTTTGCTTTGCGATGCGTCAATCAAACGGCTGTACTTGTAACTCAAACTGAAAATAATAAAACAAAAAGTCGAAAAAGGTGACGATAACTATTGAATTGAACACGGTCATAGCCTAAATCGACCATAATATAATATATCTGATTAGATTTTGGACCAACTCATGGACAAAGAAAGACATGAACACAATATAATAATCTGCTTGCTTTGAATTCAATAACATATAGAGGCAAATGTAAAATAATTTGAAAGTGAACAAATGTACAATGTACTCGTTTGAAATGACTTTAGAAAGAGAGGCTGATGTTACGGAAAACCAGACCACCATAGGATAAATCTGTGTTTAGAACATAAAGCGTAACCTGTCCGCCCCTCTCAAGGGCGATTTTTGTTTTTTAAAAAGGTATTGCCGTATATCGATCTGTTTCAATAAGAGAGATTCTGTGTCTCGCTAGCACCAATTTTCTCTCTAAGGGCAGAAAGTTTCGCGGGCAGAACGTTTCGTGAAGTCAAAAAGTCGCGAAATTTAAGTTTCGCGAATTATGGTTTTAGGCGAAATTTCACAGATAGAACTTTCGCGAATTCATATAAAATTTACCTTTTTTGGTAACAAAAACTCATAAAACATGCAAAAATTTAGCAAATAGTGCAAAACTGAGTATACGAAAGTTTATTTTTCGCGAAAAAAAACTTCCGCGTTTTTCAGGTTTAATTTCTCACCTGGCAGAAACTTTCGCGAAAAAGGATCAAAATCGCGAAAAACGCGAAAATTTCTGCCTGCAAAAGTTTCTGCCCAGCTGTGAAAACAGCTGCGTTTTTTTGAAAAACGACAGGTGCCATTGCATTGAGGCAACAAGGCATAGCGAGAGACTTGCAAGGAAATGTCTCAGACACGGAACGGTAAAAAAAGGTATGAATAGGAGAATAGTATTTTACTCTTATTTTTATTTGCCGTAACAAACCAAAGTTCACGATTCTTTTCCTATAAAAAAGAGTTCGGTACAGGCTAAAAACCGTTTCAATTGATATAAAAAGACATTCTTACCGTTTGTTTCGGTAACACAAGACAAGGACAATGATGGCCAACGCCAAACCAAATACCAAGAAGCCCAGAATCACCAACTAAAAACAATATTAATGAAGATAAATAACTGGTCAAGCTGTCATCCATAAAAAAGTGGCTTTGAAAGCTCGAATCATAATGTCAGAACTAGAAAATTTAGTTATCATATTTGATCACAGTATTCGGCTGTGGTGCGTAAGGTTGTGGGTTCAATCCCTGGGCGGGTCATGCCAAAATCAAAGCATCATGCGAAAAGAGTGGCACAGTGGCTTCCGTAACTTTACCCTTAACTGCGGTGACAAACTCACTTACTTTGCTTAACTTTTCCAGTAACCAAAAAATAATAATTCACCAAAAAATTCACATCATTACAGACAGTTCGCCATCAAATACTTTTCCGTGGGTCTCAAGTTAATGAACGAAATATTTTTTTACCTTGAAATCTAAGATGCTCTTTTCGAAGATACTGCATTCTTCCGTTCGATCTTCTGGTTTTTCCACACCGCCCATACATTTCCTACAAAGTGAGTAAGATATCATGAATCCGCTATTAAAAGGTAATCATACGGTAGTAGATTCCTTCTGTGGTCCTGATGAGCAAAATTCCTTTTACCTAACTGTCCTTTTACCCCCGGAGGGGAGGGTACTTGGCAAATGGATGGTACGGTGGTACTTTTTTGGTTTTCCAAAGTCCCGCTGAGGGTCGGAAAATACAGAAAATCAAATTTAAGTCCCACTAAGGATCAGAGAAATAGGAAAATTTCAATTTTTTACCCCCGGAAAAATCGAAATTTGGTCAAATTTGTTCCAATAAGGGTCGTAAAAATTTTCCTTTGTTTTCTCCTTTTTAGTCCCGGAAAATCGGGCGGCACCCCTTCAGCTCGCAGCCCTAGTACCCCCAGGCCTTTAACTAGCCTAATATCTTAATTCAGCATAACACAGTTTTAAAATAAAATTTCATTGATACTTTGTAAAAGTCAAAAACGTTTAAATTGAATTATCTCGACTTTGAAAGTTAAGTTAGGGGAAAAGATTTGAGGGTTTTGCTCAAGATAATAGTATGATTTTTTTTCAATCGGCAGGATATCTTAAACCATCTAATGACCCCCCTCCAATAAACAGTGTGCCCCAAAAAAGCGGACAAATTTTTATAGATATTAAAATCCCCAAAACTCGTAATCTAAACTGGTCTTAGAATAATTGAAATAAGATTACAATTCTCTGTTCAACCAATAATTATTCCATTCCCAAAATGATTGAACAGGTTTTTGAGATTGAAAGTATACAAGTCATAAAAATTGGCATAAATTATAAGGATTTTACTTTATATAAAAATTTGTCCACTATTTTGGGGCACAAGTAGTTATGAAGTACTTCAACAAACCTGTTCTCTTTCCACACGTAATGGAGCGTCTTTTTCCCTTTCTATGAAACAGAAAACACATTTAAACATTCAATTTAAAGAGTACGAAAGATTCTTAAGCTGGGAGCAAACCATCAAACATCAATTTCAAACATGAAACGTCACGATGTTAGAAGAACAATGTTTGACGGTTTGCTCCCAGCTTTACTTGAAATTTTTTTTGATACTACAGTGAACTCTCTCTAATTCGAACCTCTATTATTCGAATCTCTCTGTAATTCGAACTAAAATATTATTCCCCTTAGTAAGGAAGTAGTATAAAATAATCTCTGTAATTCGAATATTTCTCTAATTCAAAGGAAAGCTCTGATCCCTAAAGGATCGAATTAGAGAAAGTAAACTGTGTGGTTGAAAAATATTGCAAACGTTACAGTAAACGAAGAAGAATACTTCAAATATCATAAACATTTAAAGTCTCTTACTGAACTAGCTAACTTTATTTAAATCTCCTTCTGGGATATCTTGTCTTTGCCCGGTTAGTTGTTGAAGTTTTGAATTTGTCGATTTATCATATATAGTCAAAAAACCACACATACAATACCCAGTTTATGTAAGAAATTGCAAGTCCTACCGTACAACCGCTTTGAATGGTCTTGTAATCATTAAAAGTACATCTTGCACATGCGTGAACAGTGCGCCACGTGAAATGATACCTGAACAAAATCAAAGCAAAGAACCCATTCAGAATTTCGTAAAAAAAGCTCGATCTTAAGCTGTACCTGAACAATTTACTAGTATAAAAGAATCGAGTAGACAAACTATGAAGACTGGTAGTGAACCCTTATCGAGGACAAATAGAATGTTAGTCGGATTGAACCACTTGTTAGCTGTTACCTCACGACACTGCTCAGATACTCAGATTGACTGGGGAGATATTTAGTGATGGGGACATATTTAGTGACTAGCCAGAATTACCTCATTTGAAACAAAAATGCTTATATATGTGAATTTCAGCCAATCAGAGATATATAGTCAACCAACCCATCCATTTTTCAGGGGGGGGGGGCTAAGGAAAATAGATTCTAGAAACATAGTCCCCACTTTCACAAAGCAAAAAAATATCTTCAACCTATCAGCCTCGCTCTGCCCCCAGTTTTATTACACAACGCTCAGCCCTCCCCCTAGCAAGCTAGCCCCAGTATGTTTTGAAAAATACAGCCTCCAATCAAGCAAAAATGCTTTAGCTTTAGGGGGGCCTAAGCTCAGGGGGGGGGTGCATTCTATGGTCACTCATCGTGTGAACACAAGAAAATTTTTCCACGAAGTTGCAGGATAACAAGAGTTTTCTCTACCTTTATAATTCATAGCAGGAGAAATTTTCACATTTTTTCAAGGTTTAGGAGTATTAAGGGGATAATTCCAGAAAGAAGTTGGGGTTTATGAAATCGGTGACAAGCCATCTTACATGCATCCATTACAAGTTTCAGTTTTACAAGTTTCGTCACCAATCTCCAATTTGCCCTGATGAAAAGAAAAAGTGAATAATAAATTATAAGGCTAGTCGATGACATGATTAACAAGAATTAGGCTATTCCAGAAAAAAAAATAACCCCCTTATCTAGATGAGGTCTTTTTTCAGGAACCCTACGGATTTTTCGACCTCGTTTTACTGACCACGCTGGATTTTTACACTCGAAAAACCCGAACACCTATATTTTTATTTTCAAGGACACCCTTGACGTCACACCTCCTCAACATTGGGGTACAGACTATATTGTGTGCAAGTAAATCTTTTTTAGGGATATTGCATTTGCATACTACACTCTTCTCTAATATCGAAAATTTGGGGAACACTGGGACAAAAATTTAACAAAATGCAAGATACTCTTGTCTCCCGAATAGACGTCCCCCCGCTAATTGTTAAGAGAAAAAAATCCATCCACCCCTCTTTTTTGTTGTTGAAATTGATATCAGTTCTTATTCCATCAACCCCGCTTATTAGAATTTAGAAAATTTTCCTACCCCCTGCTTATTCAGACCCCCCCCCGTCTATTCGGGAGACAAGAAGAGTATATATTACAGTTTAATTTACAAATAGGAAAATGAACCATGTACAATTTCTGTCAAATGGCGGTGTGGTAAAGAAGTGGGCGTAAAATTCACCATAAGAAATGTATACCTGTCCGGTCTTCGTTTTATCACAGATCAACGTCACAGATGCAGAAGTGCCCTTCAAGCAAACATCAGTATACCTGTATTAAGGAAGTGCAAAAATATGAATTCCACGAGTTTAATGGCGGGGTAGGTTAAAAGATAAAAGTTCGTGGAATAAATTGTTTCCGAGAAAGTCCACAATAGCACATTTGAAAAAAAGATTTTTTTTGGTATGGAGGAAATAAGTAAGGAGGTTGTATGTAATTTTTAAAATGGATCATTTTATATCTACCTTCTTGAAAAGAATAAGAAGACGATATTTCCATTTGCATCGATCGCTGTTTCTTTCACTTCTTGCCCTGAATAGAAAGATAAAAAACATGACTTAAGACTTAAAATATATCATGCTTTTTGCCACCACTAATTTTGTCGCTCGATTTGTTTTATTAATAACTCTCAACAGGCAAGCTCAAACAAAACACCTTTCCAATGTAATAATAACTGCAGTTTTAAAATTGTGAACTGTACACAGATTCATTATTTTTAAATTGTTTGATTTTTTTAAGAACACAAGACTGGAAACACAACCCATGACCTATTTCGAATCTTGCACACAATACTTTGTCATAAGAGGGAAGGGATCGGGTATTGTGAATATGAAAGAAAAACAAATTTAAAGAATATAATTGGATCCTCTAGTAAACTTACACCTAAGCTATTACATATAGCTCATGCCACCGCTGTAAATAGGTACATATTTTCGAAACGGTTTACCGGCCTCTCTTTGAATTCTTTAATTCTCTAAATACAGCAGATATGAATTGCACCTAAGATCTGGCCTTACCTTTCCTCATTTTTTTTTGAAGGAAAGCGAGTCACATATTTTTAGACAAATCGAAAGCTTCTCCGTCGCTGAAAAATACTCATACATAAACTCGCCAGTAAAGACTGCCACATTTTTCCTGCCCTTCCCTAATTTTTGAAGCAAGTAAGCATTAAGCAGACTTTCTTAAGTCAATGCAATGCAATATCTTCGGTTGACACCACTGTAATGCCTTCACTGAATATTGTTCAAGCAAAGGTTTCATACTGCCAAGTTTTCGTCGGCTTTCTGCCATCTCTTACATAGAGCAAAGACAAAAGCTGGAGTCGTTCATAATCCGTTTAATACAATAAGTGTAACGGGGTGATATCAGTTTGTATAATTTGTTCCCTCCATTGATTTTACTTAATTTCTGTTATGTCTGGATTACACGCTTTTTTATACAAATTCTTTTTGTTTTACTATAAACCTGCTGAAAGAATATGAGCCGTGCAAAGTTAAACTTGATGTTTGGACTGCAAGTTACTTCAGACTTCTACATTTCAAATTTAAATTATTATATCTCTATTACTTCATGTTTAGCCATTTTTCAAGCAATCAAGTTTTTTTCATTTTGAACCTTTGAATACCTTAGCCAATGAAGATCTCACTTTTTTCACAAGCTTATTTTCAGGCATCAATCCCAGATTCAACAACACTACTTTTGCTCTTCTCTTTGTTCCGACAAATATTATTTAAAAAGATCAATTTATTATATTGATTTTTAATTTATTTCATATTTCTCAATCCAATTCTGATGAATCTTTTTCTGATCTAACAACTATAGACGAAATTCGAGAAACTAATTCAGAGTACAATTCAAACACTATTGATTGTAGGTATCTAGATTGTGACGACTTTAACTTTGCTTTTTCTAATACATCTTCACACCTCTCTTTTCTTCACTTAAATATCTGCTCTTTACCGAAACATTTTGATGAGTATAATAACCTCTTAGAAACATTAAATCACGAATTCAAAGTCTTAGGAATTTCGGAATCTAGGCTTACAGATTCGTCTATCCCACACAAGCTTGAGATAGATGGCTATAAATCATTCTTTACTAATACAAAGGCGAGTGCCGGCGGCACTGCCCTCTTCATTTCTGACAAGCTAAAATCCAAACCTAGAAAAGACCTTTCTAATCTTCTCAACTCAGAAAAGGAGCTTGAATCTACTTTTTGCGAACTCTTGTTTGAGAAGCAAGAAAATGTAATTGTTGGATGTATCTATAAACATCCAACGATGAAAATCGAAACTTTTACAAACGACTTCTTCATTCCCTTCTTACAAAAAGCTAACAAGGAAAATAAGCGCCTTGTGCTTATGGGTGATTTTAATATCAACTTGCTAGAATGTGGTACCTCTCCACATGTAAATAACTTCGTAGACTCTCTTGAATCCTTTTTTCTTTTACCTAGTATTTCTCTACCTACCAGAATCACTGATAGGTCTAGGACACTCATTGATAACATTTTCTTCACTCCTTCTAAATACAAACCTTTAACAGGAAATCTTCTTTCAGGTATTTCTGACCACTTGCCTCAATTTCTGATATTTGAGAATTTTCATTTTAACTCCTGCAAGGAAACAAAATATTACAGGAGATGGAAAAATTTTGATAACAATAAATTCAAAGAATCCTTTTACAGAGTAGATTGGAATGACATCTTGCATTCTGACTCGGATAATCCAGATCTTCTTTTTAACAGCTTTTTTGATCGAATGAATACCCTAATAGATATACACGCACCTCTGCAAAAACTCACCAATAAGCAAATTAAAAAGGGAGCTAAATCTTGGATAACTAAAGGCATTAAAACCTCTATTGCTAAACGAGATCAACTCTTAAAGGCTTACACGCGAGAGAAGGACAACACTATTAAACACCAACTCCACATCAGATATAAATTCTACAGAAATCAAATTGTTAAGCTCTGTAGAAGAAGTAAGAATAACCATTATAAAAAGTACTTTCAAACAAATATAAAGAACAGTAAAAATATCTGGAAAGGCGTATACGAATTGATCGAAAGTAAAAAATGCCGTAGTAGCACAACAATATCTCTAAATATTGACGGACAAGTAACATCTGATCCTAAAGTAACAAGCGAGGAATTGAATAAATATTTTACTTCAATAGCCGATAAAATACGTCAAACTATAAATGTTAATAATGAGGAAGCGAACTTTCTTCAAACTCTTGTAAATTCACCAATAAATTCTATGTTTTTCGAGGAGATACAAGCTGAGGAAATCGTAAAAATTATCAATGCTCTTAAACCTAAGGCAAATGGACCATTCAGCATTCCACCAAAAATCTTAAAATCGGTTCTTGGTGAGGTAGCTCAACTCCTTGCTAAAATTTTCAATTTATCAATACAGACAGGCAAGTTCATAACAACTCTTAAAGTAGCAAAAGTAATACCCGTGTATAAAAATAAAGGTTCCCCATACGATCCTAACAACTTTAGACCAATTTCGCTCCTCTCTAATATTGATAAAATCTTTGAAAAATTAATTAAATTCAGAGTTGTAAATTTTCTTAACATTAACAACAGCATTTTCAAAAACCAATTTGGATTCCGTAATAAACACTCTACTTCTCACGCATTAATAAATCTAACAGAAAAAATTCGGTCAAATATTGACAAAGGGTTGTATTCTTGCGGGGTATTCATTGATCTTCAAAAAGCTTTCGATACAGTAGATCATGAAATTCTTCTATCAAAACTTCATCACTATGGCATACGTGGCGTTGCGAACCTCTGGTTTCGATCTTACCTGACTGAGAGGAAGCAATATGTTTCAATTTCTGGGCATGATTCCTCAAAACGATCTATCAGACACGGAGTCCCCCAGGGCTCTGTCCTAGGGCCTCTACTTTTTCTAATATATATAAATGACATTCCTGAAGCCATTCTGAATAGCGAAACAAACCTTTTTGCTGACGACACCTGTCTTCTCTCTTCCGATTCGAATCTAAATTCACTTGAGACGAAAGTGAATTCTGACTTAATCAGACTCTCCTCTTGGCTTCGTGCCAACAAAATCTCTCTTAATACTACAAAAACTGAGGTTATCCTGTTTAGAAGTAAAAATAAACCTGTACCATATACAATGAATCTCAATCTTGATGGGCATGTCTTGAAATTTTCGAAATGTGTCAAATATCTTGGTCTTTTTCTCGATGAATGTCTAGCGTGGAATTTCCATTTTGATCATTTATCCGCAAAACTTAGAAGGTCAAATGGCATTTTATCCAAACTGCGTCACTTTGTTCCACAGACCATTCTTAAAACTTTATACTATGCTATTTTTCACTCTCATTTGTCATACGCAATAATCGTATGGGGGCAAAGTCTCACTCAAAACTCTAGAATAGGCAAACTTCAAAAAAGATGCGTGCGCATCTTGACTTTTTCAGATTTTAATGCAGAATCTGCTCCTCTTTTCATTAACCTGGATATTCCAACTTTGCCACATACTGTAACAAAGTGCAATATCCGACTCGTACATCAAACTCTCACTAATCTTTCTCCTGAAGCTGTTACGAACATTTTAAACTTCAAAACTCTGTCTCATAATTATCTTACTAGAAATAACGAACTGAAACTTTTGGAGCGCCCAAAAGCCAAAACATTAAACTATGGATTGAAATCGATTAAGTACCAATCTCTTTTAAACTGGAACCAGCTAATATTACATACTAAAATCGATCTACAACCATTATCTGGATATATGATCAAAAAAAAGATAAGCGAGTTCCTTCAAAATTGACCTCTTGCATACCAGAAAAATGAAAGTCCATATAGATATAAAAATACTCTAATTTGATTTATTAAAACAAAAGATTACTTATATAACTATATTTTTTTTGTCGATAGTTACGTTGAGTTTTTTTTTACTTTGTTATTTGGAATATTGAAATATTGTTACTCTAATAGTTATATCAACCCCACAGAAAAAATAATCTGCGTCCAGGTAGCCATTCCATATGATTAGACGGAAACGTCTATTGGATGGACTCCTGGCCTGCATCCCCTCCCCTAATTTATACAAACTTAAATATGTAAATTTTTAATGATATGCAGGCGAATAAATAAGTTTTGAATTTTTGAATTTTTAAGTTTTGAATTTTTGAATGCTGTCTATTTAGAATTTCTCCGAGTTTTAAGCCTTGCCTGCAGAGTTATATCTTTCAGAAGTGAAAAGGCCTCACTGAAGAGATATATAGCTCTGTATTTCAACTTGCCCAGATAGGGCAGTTGTACAATTTTATCCAAGCTTCAATCTATGATTTTGATCTCAATCGAGCGAATAAACTTTTTGGTCGTACGTATATTTTTGCAAATTGAAAATTATATAATATTTTTTTTACATGATAATTTACTTATTTATTTATTTAGTTTACTTATCATAAATAGGACGAATAACCATTGAGATATATGGAAGTGCCTGAAATACAATCAAAAATAAATAATAATAAAATAAATTTTATATATAAGAATACACTTTATAAGAATGTCCATGATGAAAATGGCCAAAAAAATAAGAATAATGCTAAGAATATCACCATCATGGAATTTTGCTACTCAAGCTAAGAATGCCATTTTTTAGAGCATTTTCAATTACAAATTGTCAATTACCCCAGGGGGGGGTCTTGCAGTTACTCCTTGACACTATGTGGAGTAACTGCAATTTTGGACATTTTCTACAGACACCACCACCCTTGCAGTTATTCCATAGTGTACTAACTGATTTTACCCTCAAAATTGGTGTATACCACCCCCAAAAATGCCAAATTTGGCAATTTTTTCACTGAATTCCTCATTTTTGATACCATTTTACTGGGTACGTCTTGTTAACGACTGTTCAAGAGTTAAATATCTCAATCATTTTCCAAGTTTGTTAAAATATCTTTCATGCCTTGATTGAAGAAAAAATTTTGTGATTTTTTTTTTACTTTTGAAAAAATGTTTTGAATTTTTTTGCTTCCGGAATTTTTAAAAACCTAAAATTTTAAGTGAAAAATTGAAAAATGTGCTCACTTAGTACACCATATCCTACCAAAATCGACAATTTTGGGCTTAGGCACCACCCATGTTGCAGTTAGTCCACTGGTGGAGTAACTGTTTTCCCAAATTTTGGTTTATATACCACCACGGTAGTAATTGTCATAGTGTTTATATAATAACTGCATGACCCCCCCCTGATTACCCCCAAGTAAGGCTCACTCCTATCACAAAAATGTCATTTTATGCTTGAGACGTATGTACTAAATGTTAAATCTAGCCTGAATAAGGATCCTAACTTAAGAATGATGTAAGAATATTTTAGGATGATTTTCCCAAAAAAGGTCAGATCATTTAAAGCACAAAGGACATTTAAAGCACAAAGGAGAGTTAAACCAACCTGTAGAGTTTGCAGTGAATGTATTGTTGATGACTTCAATGGATTCCACGTATTCACCAATGCTGTACAAAAAAGAGAATATGTCTAATGTCACTGACCTTTGTATATCCCTGGACCAAGCTAAATCTGCCATCTTTGATTTGAGTTTTTTTGGAATTGGTACCCGAGAAGAAGCCATTGCAATGTTAAAAATTAACGTCTAGCTGTGCTATATCGTAAAAAGTATTCGAGGGAGCCTAGATCTAGCGCTCTCGATGCATTTACACTGCTATTGAGTAGTGCCGCCATTAGGGTAGCACTTTAAAAAACTCCGATCAAAGATTTTGGTTGGCCTGGATTGAGAAACTTGGTCCAGGGATATATAAAGGTCAGTTTCAATGTGTATAAGCTACCCAATACTGTGCCACATTAACAAAACCGAAATATTTTGTGATAGTCGATGACCATTTTCTCATAGTTGATGACTGATGCACCCAGGACATTTTTATTCCAACCCCCCTTAAGTTTTGAGATTTTTTCCAACACCCCCCCCGCTTATTCCAACCTCCTTGGCTATTAGGGACCCGAGAGTAGAATCTCATTCCTGCGAACCTTCTATGCTTGATCTAATCCACCAATTTAATTATTTTGAGATTCGCTACAAAAAATTGGTTTGAATGGGCTATCGTAGAAATGAATGATATCCCTTCCATCATGTCGATTTTTCACGAAACTTTATTGTCCCCTTATTAACGTACCCCTGGACGTAAAAAAGACCTCCACGACATTGGTGGGGAGGGGGGGGGGGTAAATTATTATCTGTAATGGCCAATTATAGTCAGCGAGAAGGATTCGTGCGTACCTGATTGGTTGAGCGGAAAGTAATTTATCATTGTCAGGAATCATGGTGTTTCTACAGATGGCTGCCGTCAGCTCAGATGCTTTCTCCTACAAAGAAATAAATAGACAGTGAAAATGAATGAATACAATAATACATTTTGAGGTCTGGGAAATGATGGAAAAAAAACTTTTAAAACTTTCCAAAATCCCGGCAAAACTTGCTTTCGTATATAATAATCCCTTGTCTCAATTTGTTGGTTTTTTATATCGGGAAAAAACCGAATTTTTGTTGTTTTTGAATGTGAAAATTGTATACCATGTCAAAACAATGTTTCAGCCTAATCAACACAAATCTTAAAGGGCTATATAAACTACGTAATATATTGTCAGGCAATATATTGAAAATATGTTCGCAATATATTGTCAGTTCGATTGTTTACAGAAAGGAGATTTCTTTTTATAATAAAGTACCAGTTGTTTCCATCTCATATTTAGGGTCCACAAACCATATTGTCGAATATGTTCGTAAATATATTATGTAAACTTAGTAGCCCTTAAGGCCAAGGATTAAAAGAGCGCAAAAAATAAGCACGTAAAAAATAAAGAAAAGTCTCTCCTTTAGATTGATATCATTTAAGTAACTTTTCACGTTTCCAAATGATCAAATCTGAGAATAAAGTAAGACCATGTTCAGACACTACGGTTTCGTATCGCCCCAGTATAGTTTCCGTTACGGATCGAGAGTGTTCATTATTGGTTTCGGAACGCCCGGAGTAAAAAAACGGAGCAGTTCCGTTCCAATGAAAATAGTGGAGCGAAATCGTTTCAATCTGTTTTGCTTTGTAACGTCTTCTTTTTTGATGTTTCAAATTTTTGACGTTCACACTTGTTTCGGAATCGTTTCGTTTCGGAACGATACGGAACCGTAACGTCTGAACATGGTCTAAAATTACTGAAAGTCATAAATTCGAATCAATTATTTATACCTTGGTTGTGGCATTGTTGACACACACACTTGGTTTGTAAGGGTGACCACAGATGGAAAGGGCGTATGCGTGGTGGTAACTGTATCCTTTGGTGGTGAACCGGTCATCTGCATTTACTGTGTGCATTCTGCGAATAAAAAATTTGATATTTTAGATTTTTCGGTAATACTTTATAGCTTTAAGTTCCCAAACTCAACTCCATAACTCTGTGAGTAAAAAGTTTGATAATTTAGACTTCTCGGTAATACTGTACTTTATACTCAGTTCCTAGCCTCCATAATTCTGTGAGTAAAAAATTTGTTATTTTAGATTTTTCGGTAATACTTTATATTCAGTTCCAAGCCTCAACTCCATAATTCTGCGAATAAAAAGTTTGTTATCTTAGACTTTTGCAAAACTTTTTGTTAAGTTCCTAAGCTCAGTTTCCTACACCTGAAAAGTTGTATCAGCCAGTCACTTGGTGAAATTTACGCAATTGACTATTTCGCTAAAAATTAAAACTGAAAACGTTTAATTTTGGCTTGGTGACTAAAATTTTGGCTTGGTGACTAAAATTTTGGCTTGGTGACTAAAATTTGGGCCGAATAAAAATTTAGAAATGGCCAAAACTGAGTTATTTAGATGAGGTGACTAAAATTAGGGCCGACTAAACGACTAAGTTTTGGCCGATAAGGTAATGGGTGTGGTAGAATTGTAAAACCCGTGAAAAAATATTACCCTGCAAGAGCTGTCAAGTTGAAGGTTTGAGAGAGCGCAGCATCTCCAGAATTGATGGATATCAGACAGTGTGAATGACATTCTGTCGAACCAGGTTCACTGAATAAAAGATTTAATTTGGAAAGAATTAAGTAAAGTAACGACACAACCATTAATAGTTGGGGGTCAAGTCTCCCAGGTCCCGTGGCAACTTTTATAGGACAAAACGAAACATGTTCCATTTTAGTATTTAACTGTCGAACGTGCTAACCGCACTGGGCTCAACTTCAGTCTTTTTAAATCATTCGTAGGCCCAGGTAGGCCCAATTGTAAATTGTAACCAATTTCAACTAAAAACTCATGACCACCCCCTTAAAATGGAAATTATAAAATAATGAAAACCATCCACAGGGATTCGCCCTTGAAGTCTCCAGCCTGCCTAAAAGTTTTAGCCTCGTTTTGGCGAAAACTCGTGACCACGTCCTTGAAAATGGAAATTTTCAAAAAATGAAAAAAAAACACCCCCAGATATTAACCCAAGGAACAAGTGTGCAAATTTTCAACCAAATCCGACCATTTTTTAAGTCTCCAGCCTGCCCCAAAGTTTTAGCCTCGTTTTGGCGAAAACTCGTGACCACGCCCTTAAAAATGAAAATTTTCAAAAAATAAAAAAAAACCCCAGATATTAACCCAAGGAACAAGTGTGCAAACTTTCAACTAAATCTGATCATTTTTGAAGTCTCCAGCCTGCCCCAAAGTTTTAGCCTCGTTTTGGCAAAGACTCGTGACCACGCCCTTAAAAATGAAAATTTTCAAAAAATGAAAAAAAAACACCCCCAGCTATTAACCCAAGGAACAAGTGTGCAAATTTTCAACCAAATCCGACCATTTTTTAAGTCTCCAGCCTGCCCCAAAGTTTTAGCCTCGTTTTGGCGAAAACTCGTGACCACGCCCTTAAAAATGAAAATTTTCAAAAAATAAAAAAAAACCCCAGATATTAACCCAAGGAACAAGTGTGCAAACTTTCAACTAAATCTGATCATTTTTGAAGTCTCCAGCCTGCCCCAAAGTTTTAGCCTCGTTTTGGCAAAGACTCGTGACCACGCCCTTAAAAATGAAAATTTTCAAAAAATTAAAAATAACGCCACCAGGGATTTGCCCAAGGATCAAGTGTGCAAAATTTCAGCCAAATCGGACAATTTTTGAAGTCTCCAGCCTACCCCAAAGTTTTTGTGACACACAGAAACACAGACACACACACAGACATTCTCAGATTCTAGCTCAACTGAAGTTGAGAATTAGACTTTTTTTGAGAAGAGTCAAATTGTTAAGGCCCGGGAAAATTTATGGCCAAAAATAGGGGTATAACCTTTTTAAGGGGCCATGAAAAATTGACGTTAAGACCGATATCATCAAATATCAAGATAAAAAAGTTGCCACGGGACCAAAGACTTAGCCCCCTACTATAAACCATTTTAAAGTAGTACTTTATCTTCTACCACTTGCTTACACAGCATATTCGAACAAAAGAAAGAACGATTTTCACCGCCTCCGACACCACACGAGCACAACTTTATAATTCTGCTGTATCAGCATAGGTTGTGCGACTGCTTTCAAAATTATCAAAAATAATGTCTGATTTTACACTTTGTTAAAGGGATAATCAGATGGTTTGACATTTTTTACCTGTAGAAGCCTGACAAGCCTGGTTCTGAGCAAAACCTTAAAATCTTTTTTGTCTTTTTCAGGAACAATTTGACATCTTTAAAAATAAGTTCTTACATGGTTCTTGCATTGAAACTCCATTGTGTTCTTACTAAAAGTCAAAAACTTTCAACTTTGGAAAAGAGTTTAGCAAAAAGATTTGGAGGTTTTGCTCAGGACAATTGAAGGAATCTACAAGTAAGATATTTCAAACAATATAATCATCCCTTTAATTTCAAAAAATGTCCTTTTTCCAAGATAGCTAAAGCTTTTACTCACCTGATGGTATTAACGGGGCATTTCTTACAGGATTGAACACCAACGATACTATCCAAGCCGCTACTATAAGTATCTGAAAGAAAAGGGTAATAATACGAATAGAATCTCTGCAGATATAGAGTAAACACATGGTAAAGAAACAGAATAACTAAGAACCAAAAAACATGATTCTCAAACACTTCGAGAAAGATTATACAATTTACGTGGAAAGCTGAACTTCTAAACTTTATGATTACCGTAATTTTCGTTTTCAAACTTATTTTGGGTACATTAGAAAGTCAATGAACTGAGATGAGGTCAATTGATAAGTGTTCGAGCACTGAAATAGGAGGTCGTTAAATATGCGTTACCCTTTGGACATTTGACGCACTTCCACCCATCGATATAGGTGCCTGGTTCGCACTTGATGCAATTTCTAAAAGCAGGAGAAAAATAAAAAGGAATTAAATTCTTGCACTAGCAGACAATAAGAGGCTTTGTGTGTGTGTGTGTGTGTGTGTGTTGTATAATATACTTTATGACTTACCAACGTTGATTAATACTTGGTGGATTAATTAAACTAAATTAATTAAAGGTTTAATTTATACATAAGTCTTTTTGTTTCATTTTATTTTATGCTGATATAAGCAAAAAATGTTTCTCTTTTCCTCTTTCTGGCCAATCTTGCTCCACATCCGTGTCAATCCAATGTGAAAAAGCTTATGGATTAAAATATATGAGTAAGCAAACGATATCACTCTTATTTAAAAACAAAACTTTTAAATATCAGTGAATTCTTAATTTGTTAAAGTAAGACTGCGACCACAATTGGAGGCATCCGAAGGCTCCTCTTTCGATAGCTATCTACCCGAAGGTAGGAGAGGGTGCCACTCTCTCCCTGGATTGCTCCACTTACCCTTGATCCTTTTCTTATATGCTGAGCATCAAGCAGAGAGGCATCAAGTACCATATTAGGAATCTTTGGTATGACCCGACTGGGGGTTGAACCCACAACCTTGCGAACCGTAGCTGGATGCTCTACCATTGCACTACGGTTAGACTAGTAAACTAGTCGGTTATTACTTATAATCTTATAATAAAACTGTCAATCAAATAATGTAAACACTAATTAAATATTCAGCGCGCATGAGAAAAAAGGAAAATAACCGACTAGAAGCTACTTCCAACGACTTTTTTTCTTCACCTAAAATCGTAAGGAGAGACATACAGATTTCTGTATGTCTGACCCGTGCGGGATTGCATTTATTTTTCTTTCTGTTTATTGCGTTTTTAGAAATGCTCATTTATTTATATGTTCCCATGTTCAATGTTACTATGAAATATCATTTAGTCTAAAAAGTTGGATGGATTCTCAAAAACCTAAAAAAAGTTGTAAAATTAAACAACGTTTTTTGAGGGAAGTGGCTTCTAGTCGTTGAAATTCAGAAAAGAGACGCAACTTCACCCCATCGATTCTTTTTATTTGGAGCTTGATTTTTTGTATATGGGTCTGTTTTCAACGACTAGTTTACTAGTCTACACTACGGTCGCTATGAGAGAATGAATGTTTTATTAATTTATTGTTCTTACTGCTGGTTGTCTTTACAAGATTCGCACTTTTCCGCACCTCCACCAACAACGTTCGTTACTTCAATCTCGAAAATATTCAACCTAAAAAAGAATCAATCAACCCAAATTAAGTTTTTATTTTTATATTTTTAATTTAAAGGTTTTGTTTTGAATGAAAGGTCTGATGATACTGATGTAGTAAAAACAAGTGCGACAAGATTAGAAAAAGGTTTTGAAAAAATGAAAATACATTGAATAAAAAAACATTCCTCAAACAAAGGGACTTTTACTGATACTCTTTCGAATGTTTTTATGTTTATAATAAATAGAACGTTATCTTATAATCAAAACATTTAATTGTAAATTTGCTCGAAATCAACTTTGCTATTTTTTTGTTTACAAAAGCAATAGAATGTGAGGTCACATCTCCAAACAACTTTCGATCTTTCACTTGTTTGCAAGATAAAAAGTAGCTTTGATTTATCTGACTCAGCATGAAAACACTGCCGAAAATAAGCTCCTTTTATTCCCGTAAAAAACCTTTAACCTAGAGTTACACTTATGCAAAATGTATGTCAAAAGAAAAGAAACTACATACGTTGAGTCAGCATATTTGTAAGTTTGCATGTTTGGATTGTACTTCTTCTCAAAGGTGATTCTGTAACGTGTCTTAGCTGACGATAATCGTGTGTGTCTGAAGCAAAACAATCAGAAAGTCAAAATTACATAAAAATCAAATTTCATGATTTTATTACAAATACCACAAATTATGTCTGCATGAAACACTAGGGAACTATTGTGTTGTTCTTTCTTTCTCAAGATTTGTCTTAATGTAATGTACTGTACAGTACTGCTTCGAAAAGAATTTTACAAATCTAGACAAATTTGATTCCAATGAAATGTAGCGTAGAAATGGACTGAAACTCAAAAATCTAATATAATATCTGCTTAGCGCTCACTGTCAGATTTAAGACAATACCGAGTTTATTTATCGGAGGATATCGAGGGCGACGGTAAGTGAAATCGGTACAAAACAAAGTCGATAGTCTTTGTATAGTCCAATGTACGGCTCTAAATCGCCTTTGCTCACCTAAACAGACGACGGTATTTTGGTGTTTTTACCGTTTTCGAGCAAAGTGGACGGTGATTTCGGAGACATAGCATGTCAACTTTGCTTTATACCGTCTCCTTCGATTTATCTCGAATACATAAACTCGCTAATGCATGATATGCACCATTGCAATGTCTTCTGACATTACATCAAAGACCCGATAGCTGATTGGTTGTAAGTGACGTAAAATCAGTCAATACGTCACTTTCAACCAATAAGCTGTTGGGTCCGTAGAAGACATTGCAATGGTGCATATCATGAATAGAGCAAGTACGTCAGAAACATGCGAAAGAGTGCAACGCTCGTTAAAAGACAATAAAATTATAATTACAAATCTTTTCCTCTGAAAGTTCGACATGGTCTAAAACGGCCTATGGGCGCTTATCAAAATAAATAAGGTGGAAAAACACCCAAGAGCTTACGTAATCGTGGATCGTTCAGCATTGCCATCAACTTTGCGTATGTCTTCGATCAAGTTGGCTGCTTCCACCTTAAGAGAAACATTTCAAAAAACAATTTTGAGAACGGTTTTATAGTATTGAAAACAACAAAATTCGACACATCTTATTAAGTGGACTAGTATAAAATAAGAGGAGTTCTGGTACACGGTTTTTTTTTATAAGAACAAACAATATAAGGACATAAAGCTTCCCTTGTCAAAATGTTAAGAGCAAGTTAAAAAATTTGAAGGCTTTGTGGACTCAAAAACACCCTATTTCTAAGGAAAAGGGTCAAAAAGTTAAGAACATCCGAAGGCTTCAGAAATTTTGGATGTTCTTATAAAATAACTTGTAGCTAGAATCCATAAACTTTCGAATGTATGAATAACGTCTAATACAAAGTTCAAAAAGGTGAAATACAGTGTTGTATCAGTAAAACAGTAACTAAAAGTTTACTCATCAAAACGAACCGTTTGAATACGCAGTCTGCAATTTCCTGATGGACAAACGACTTGGTAGGTCATTTTGAAGGTTGATTTTTGGCTAGTGAAACCAGGGACCAAGATGTACATTAGTAATTCAGCATCATCAGCATGGCCTAACCCACTAGAAATGTGATCATCATGAAGTGTCCAGCCTTGTGATGTTTTACACCCAGTTTCTATAAAGATTTATATAAGAAATGCCATACGTGTATATCAACTTTAGTATTTTTCCAACTATTAAGAGACCCAATTTGTAGCAATAGTGAGAAACTCGTCAGAAGACCAACATTTTTCTAAGAAGTAAAAAGGCATATCCAGAAGTGGATTGCCATTTTTTTGTCAATTTTTGGATGCCCTAAATTATTTGGGACACAAAGACACTGACTTTCTAAGTTTCTTGCTCTACGCTCAATTGAAGTTGAGAAAGGTCGATGAAATGGAAGAAAAGGCAATTCAGTGTGATTCAAAACATTAATATAAAGCTATTAATTGAGAAATTTTCGAAATGACCTATATATGACTTAGCAAGTCTCGAATAACAATAATCCTCTGAAAAGAAACTTAGTAAAGCAGGCAGATGTGTAGAATAATAAAATTGGTATTCATGATATGCAACATTCCAATGTCTTCCATGGACCCAACAGCTGATTGGCTGTAAGTGACGTACTGACTGATTTTACGGCACTTACAACCAATCAGCTATTGGGTCCGTGATGTAATCTCAGAAGACATTGCAATGGTGCATATCATGAATACATCTAAAAAGACCATACCAGGTCGTGCAAGGCAATAGAGGTGCATCATTTTGCCAGGTAATTTCTTCCAGTATTTGAAATGGAATTTCGGTGCACCTCGTGTTTGTGGTGGACACTTCTTACAAGCTGAAACAAAAAAAAATTAAGTCCAATAAAAATTCAAGCATATTACATTTTATTGATAATTAAAAAGTTTTATACTGAGGTTCATATAGGTTCATATGGTTAAGCCCCTGGCTTGTTTACTTGAAATTTTTGGCAATTTTTATGAAAAGGGAAAAGGTTAAGCTGTTGATTTCGCTAAAATCCTACATTCTTTTTAGTTATGAAAGTTAAAGAAAATCAAAGAAAATCATGCTATAAACAAACCTCCACGCCCATCTTCATTGTAATAATTTTTTTTGCACAACAAACAATCAGTGCCATTGTTTTCGAAACCAGGATTACAACCAGGACATCGGATGAGAGGTCCATCTGCGGGCAATTTTACAGCTCCTTTTAATGTTTCATCACATGTTTTGGGGTCATTCCATTCATACTTTTTCCTTGTCTGATGAAAAAAAGAGAATTATGTAAAAACTAACAGTAATTCCTGGTGTGCTTAAAATATTTGAGAAAAAAAACAGTCTTCCCAAAAAGAAACACAAATAGACAACCGCAATACCTAATCGATACAAGTACACAATCAAGTCATATTTTAACAAAAATCTTCATGAGGAGGAATAGTTTAAAGTCAGTCATGCTGTCGTAACAACACTGACGTGGTCGTTAGCCTAAGGGTAGGTATAATGCACAGTTTTTGCCCAACAGTCTGTTCCTTGAAAGAATCCTGTATTATAGCACACATGCGTAATGTCGTTCTCTTTTTTCAATCATATGTAGTTAATCTTTGTGATAATCAAAGAGGAATGAATTCGTGGGGGTGGACAAACTAACCGAGATGAGCTGGAGTTTTTACAAGATGCTTAAGGGCTCTGACCATAGTCAGAAAATTGATTTTAGTATCTGAACATAAAAGTTATGTTTTAGATTCTTTAACACTTTTAACAAAGAATTGTCTTTATAAATTGCTTTTTAGTCAAACCCCTTAAGAGTAATTAAGAACTTAATTGCAAAAATGACGTTATGAACTTTAAAAAGACGTTAATAATATGTTGCATCACCTTCTTTTATAAAAAGTGCTAAGTTTTAATGGGTAATTAACCTTTTTGTTTCGAACTTTTTTCAAACTGCCCGCAAAGAATTGAACTATTTTAAATTTTGCGGAAAATTTTTCTAAAAAGATGTGTCAAAAGTTATAACTTTTTTTTCAAGCGAAATCCAGATGAAAAATTGATGAAAAACCACTATTTTGAAGATTTCGAGACAAAGAAGCATTTACAAAAATTTTCTGCAAAAGTTTTTATTGTTCGGTAAAAGATACACCATTTACTGCGAAAATTTTTTCAAAATGTTTTTTCTTCGCAGAAACTAAGCTCTTCAAAGCAGAAATACTCTTCCTCGCAAAAGTCTTCATTTTCTTCTTCATCAAAATTTTTCAATGCAATTTTTGAATTTTCAGATTCAGGAATAGTTTGTCTAACAGAAAATGTATAGCATGCCATAGTTTTGTTGGTTACATCAGTCAGAAAACACATTTTAAACACGGCAATTATGAAAAATTCACTATGGTCAGAGCCCTTAACTGATTGGTTATTTTTAAACAATAGGGATGACGCGTTCTTTAGAAAAAGTAATAAAATCGTTTGTCTCAACATTTAATGACCAACAGAGTTATCAAAGAACTTGTAAAAACTCCAGCTTGTCTCAACTAACCGGGTTGGGGCTGTAGACGGCAAAATTAGTTTTTCTTTGTGAAATTTGTCATTCTTTTTATCTATTTTTAGTAAATGTAGGATTCTTTAGATGGATTAACCCCCTCCAAAGACAAACGATTCATTGCTTACCTTATCACTTTTACAATTATCCCAGAATTGATGGTAGTCACCCTTAGTACATGGTTTACGCTCAATACATTTATCAGAACCAGGTGCTGAAGAAATCAATTATATTAAACAGTGATCAAAACAGGGTTTTTCGTCTTGGATGGAAAATGGATTTTACACGGAAAAGTATATTCTCGAAATTTTGGTGAACTTGGACATCCTAATATACTTCAATGAGGCGGAAATCCGTCTAAGACGGAAGAACTTTTAACACTGATTAAAAGAAATTTAAAAGAAATTTAAAAGCCCTCATCTTCTGCTGTGTATCTTTACTATTGCATAGATTCGTGGTACATCTACTCTCTACTATATAATAAGATCATGCTAATTAAGACGAGTTGAAAAGACTAAAAAATCAATCACATAATAATTTCAGAACAATATTGAGTTTGTTTGTATCAAAACAAATACTTACGAGAATATTGACTTTTAGGACATAATTGACATACTGATGATCCTGCAGTTGAGAATGTGTTTGCTGGGCATGTCTCACAGCTAAAGAAAACAAAACAATAATTGCAAAGGAAAATGGAGAAAGTAAACTGAAAGAAGGTCAATCTCAGAATCAACCAAACATTATGAGCTCCATGGATTGGCATTTCTAATAGTTTTTTAAGCACAAAGCCATTTTAATTAAGTAAGAAAGAGAGAGGCATAAGTACCATTTTGGAATCTTTGGTACAAACCTGGCCAGGAATTGACCTTGCCTACTTTAGTCAAATGCTCTAACTTTGCACTACAGTCACTTTTAAACAATAGTTTAATTGTGATTATGACTAAGTTGAAAATATTTTCCTTTGGAAAGATTTAAATAAAACTTACACAGATGCCCCTTTTGTGCTCCTCGTGCCTGCATCACATTTATCACATTGCTGAGAATATGCATACCCTAAATTTATGTGAAAAATTGTTTTTCACTTAGAGTAAAACCTCTATCAAAAGAATCAGATAATGAGATCTGATGCAATTTTTTCAAAAGAACAGTTAAATGAAAACAATGAGACTCAAAGAGGCCAAAACAAAATCAATTCAAAACCTAAAAAAATGAGCACCGGAAAACCCAATTTTTAACTAAATTAAGTCAAAAACAACTCAATTTTGTCCTAAAAATAAGAACATTAAAACAACAATGAGGTTCAAAGAGCCAAAATAAATAAGAACAGTGAAGTCACAATAAAATCTCTTTCATTACCTCTGACCACAATATCTTTCATCAAAACTGCATTATCTGACTGACTATCGTAATCTTCCCCACTTTTAGTTTCAATGTAAGACTTGAAATGCGATGCCACAAAGTATAGGGTGTTTTGTCCCTTCTTCAACGTGAGCTGCAAATGTGAAGAGTAAACAAAGGTCAACAATCAATCTCATATATTGTAAGTAAAAAGTATAATCCTCATTAATTATAGAAAGGTCCTGGCTGCACATTAGACATGACTTTTCTTGAATTTGGAAGTGGAACTTTTTGACCAGTTTTTACAGGTATTGAATGCGCTCCAAATCACTTACAGAAACTCAAAATCTGTAGTTACCATAAAAAAAACTTACAGTATGCCTTGTCCATTTCTCTGTGGGTGTATAGTAGCTTTCTGATGAATCTTCTGGTGTTATTTCTTCATTGCTGTACGGGTTTGCACAACCACCAGCCTCTGACTGAATAAATAAACAAGTAAATGTAAAAGCAATTTTAAAAGTTATCTTCCATCATAAACAAAGCAAATAGTACACTACTCCGAGAAACTCGGAGTAGTGTACTATTTACTTTGTTTATGATGAAAGATAACTTTTAAAATTTAAATTGGCTCTGATTTCATTGAGCACTCTGCAGCATCAATCACAAACAAATCTAAATGTAAAAGCAAGAATACAAGACCAGAAGCTAACTTTTAAATTTCAAAGACATCAATTTTGAAGGGCTCAGCTTGAAGGTATTATATTTTTCACAATAAATAGTGTCAACATTAAGAAGAAGAATCAATATTATCCCTACTTACCCAGACATGAAATAAAGTGTTATCACTTGAACTCTTCACGGTAAATGAAATGTTCCCTTTTTTTAACAACTAAAATGGTAAAAAGAAAATCATTGTAAGGAAAATAATCTCAAACAACATTCTGAATCTGAAACAAATTGTTTAAAATAAGTAACAATATCAAAAAAGATAAAAAAGATATTTTGAATGTGGCGAAAACTGACAAAACATTTAATAATAATTTATTTACAACCACCCATACTGGGTAAGGTTGGACATAGAGTCATGACTCTCGCCCATGAGGCCTATTCACTTCAGAGAGTTACGACTCTATGTCGAGCTATCAAAAAAGAAAAGAAAAAAACTTCAAAATTATTTTTTCTTGCTTAAGGCAAGAGTAAAATATTGGTTTAATGAAACATTTTTAAACTCCATAGCTTGGTCAAGTAACGATTTCGTTGGCCGACCTCTTTTAGTGTAGTGATCGTTATTGAAAGTTAGTAATTTGACAGTTCGTGTTACTGGCATACGAATGATATGACTAACGTAATGATGTTGCTGAGATTTTATAAAGAAGCTAACATCAGATGTTCCACATATATTATGAAGTTGATTGTTGTTAATTGCATATCGATAGTCATTAGCATCCGGATTCACAAATGAATCTGAATCCACCACGAATCATTCGACGGAGGAGTTTTCGATACACAACATCCAAACGGTCAAATTGTTTTTGGGTCAAATTCCAGTTCCAGTTCCATTTACTTGGCTTTAATCTGCTTTAATACAAAATCACTGGAAATAGGGCTGAATCAATTCATAACAAATCCTCCCTACCTCAGTTTCGAATTTTAAGACTGATCGACAAGATGATCCATTTGACATCAAGTAGTCTCCTTTTAAATTCCATCCAGAACTAGAAAGTGAACAGCAAGGAAAGTGAAGGGAGAGTTTTATCAAAGCCTGAATTCTAGAAAATGTCTCACAGTAGCAAAACATAACGATACATAAAACGTATGGACGCTTACAAGTTAAAAGATTTACGGATTTACGTGACTTACTAGTAACATGGGTCCTCTTTGCCAGATTTATGAGTTTTTTCAAATGAATTGATATCTGAGAAACCTCGAGATTTGAACCCTTGCGGAAGTTCATCCCAACTTGAGAATCGTTTACCATCACCAACAGAGAAATATCCATCTTGGCATTGTTCACACTTTTGAGTATTGATGTCCAAGAACTCACCAGCTTGACAAGTTGTTGCTAAATATTCAATAAAGAATAAGTAATTCCAATGATAAAAAAAAATGGTTGAATTATCTAATACAATGAATAGGCAAGTGGTGACGAGAAAAGATTTATTAATAATACTAAAAAACAGTTATCTCATTTTCTTTTTCCCTAAGCTTTATCTGCCGACCTGTGTAGACAAAAATTGTCAAAAATCAGAAGAAAAATTTATAAAGATTTTTAAGTCTTCTGAAATTTTCATTTTCATTGTCATGAAAAATCCTACTTTCTTCAGTCTTTTCAAATTAGAATCTAAAACTCTACAGTAATAACATGGACTTAATATATATTTCAATTGCTTAAAAATTTAGAAACACACTATTGCCAGTAACATAGACTTACAGCATTTGACACCTTTAACAGGTTTTGCTGGTTGATCTATTAGACATTCAGTGGAAGGGATTTGAACTCTCCATACGTTATCATTCTTATCACATGGTGTGTAGACATATTGCATCTGGTCCTAAAGTTTTATGAAAAGCAACAAAATAGATTAGATTAACATTTTTCCATGACTTAGTAGTGGGAGGTGTACGGGGTTTGCGATTTCCGAAATATCAAATAATTTTGCCAAAATTTCTGAAATTCTGTAAAAAATATTTTCATCAAATTTGATTTTTCATGTACGAATTCAAAAAAGGGGGATAAAAACTTTATATTACCGAAACTTTGAAGCAAAATTTCATGGATTTCCGAGACCGAAACAATTTCAGAATTCCAAAATACCGAAGGAATTTTGCCCGATTTCCGAAATTCCGTACGCCCCCCACTTATATAGTAATGATAGATATTGATGATTATATGCCTTTACATTGATAATGGAAATTCAAAATTTCTCTTAATATTAAGTCCAACAAAATGTAAGGAAACATTTACCATTCTACATATTGTTGTTGACCCATTCTGTTGTCCATGAGTGAATGTTGACAATAAAAAGATCAGACAGCAAGATAAGATTGAAAAGTTCATTTTTTTGTTCTTTTAGTTTCAATCTATGAAAAACAATTATTATTATTTAGAAGTAAACCAAGCTATTCTGAGGTTGCTAATTTGAACGAGATTGTTGAACATGCACAAATGACAAGTTTCTTTTAAAAGAAAAAAAAACTAAGAAAATGAAAGAGGGTAATGCTAATATCTAAAAGATATACTCAATGCTAAAAAATTGGATATCAAGAAAAATTCTGAGAGTGCTAAATATTTTTGATATCTTATTTTTCTCGTCAAATATTTGCTTAATAATTAAAAATGTATATACAACAATGCAAGAGTACAAAACACTAACATTAAATATAAGAAAATGGTACAAAAATGCAAACCCTCTATGAAATTAAGCATGCCTCCGTCTTTGTCTTTTTCTTTTATGCCCAACATTTCATTATCATACCCAGGCTCAATGATTATGTTCAAACATAAAAGTTTTCTATTCTGGGCTATTTAAGAATAATAGAATCTTTTAGCTTTTTTCGAGCATGACATAATTACTGTTTTCAATTACAAAAGATGTTTGAGCCTAGATATTTATTTGAAGTAAACATTTAATTTAGGGGATGAATAATGAAAATGTTCTCATGTAATTTTGGAATTACTATTCATCAAGTTCATCTATTCTTTTGCTCATAAAGTTTTTCTCCAAGTGTTCTTATCTCTTGATGGCTCTCGCATACCCTTATCCAACTTTTTGGAAATTGATCACTCCCCCGATAAGCCCCTACCATAGCCATACACATTGTTCCAATAGTATCAGTATCGCCACCAAGAGAAATAGTGTAATACAAAGTGTTCTCTATTGGCTCATTTAAGGTGCGTAAGAAACAATAAACTGCCGCAGTTACAGCTTGTGCTGCAGTGATGTCTCTACCTATGAGCTTTATAACATGTTCTATGTCATCTATTTTACCATTTTCATAATGCTCTGTAAGCAATTCCTCAATAACTCTTAGTTGTTTAGTGAAAGAAAATGATTCAGATCTGGTCCATTCACTTAAAATTTCTTCTTCACTGAAATCCTCATAATCATCTTCAGCCAAAAATTCTTCTTTTGTCAATTTCAGTTTATCATTATTTTCAATATCCTCAATTTTTCTCATTTCTTCAATCAATTCATGAACAAACTTTCTCCAACAAATTAACTCTGTATTCAAAGCTTTATATACAGCTAAACATTGTAGAATAGCTCCATTGTATCCATTTCTGTGAGCATGTGTGAGGGTAGCTGAGCCTCTAGCATTCTCAACACACTCTTCAATAGATTTTGAAAACAAAGCTACAGACGCAACTCTCATTGCACCACCATTTCCATAAGATCCTTTGCCTTCGAACTGATTGATAGATGGTTTATAAACATTCTCAATATTGATTCCATTTCTTGCCCACAAAGAGAAGATTTCTCTAACAGCTCCACCATAGCCATCACGAACACCCCCAGCACAACCTCTTCGTTCATCAAAAAAGGACTTTGTGAATCTATCTGCCATATCAACAGGGTCAAACTTACCACAATGTATTAATGAATAGCTGACTGATTTAGACATAGCTGTATCATCAGTGAATCGCTTACTCCCTTCTCTCTTACTTTCAAGTTTCAGAGGATTAATCAAATTTGTAATTCTTTGCATGGATATTCCTCCTGTAAAGGAATTGCTTTCAAATGGTGCACCAAGACAATCACCGATTAGAGCGCCAACTAAACAACCCTTGAATTGGTCAACACATGGTTTGTAATTACTTTTAGCCATAATTACTTAGAACTTCTAAAGTAATTGTGTTTGTGAGAAATTTTATTCGCCATAAGTTTTGGATGTCTGGTGGAAGGGAAATAATGAAAAAATCAGAGCCCTAAAATTTGGGGGATTTTATTTTTGAAAAATACTCACTGACAAAAATATAAAATTTTGAAAATTTGAAGAAGGTGCTAAAAAACTCAAAAAGTGCAATATTTGCATCAATTATTCAAGCAATTGGGACCAATTTTGGAAAAAACTGTCAACTGTTTTTGTACAGAAAATTGCCTAGCTTTAGGAACAAAAATAATACCCATGAGATCTAGGAGCAGGCTTGATAAAAATGAAGCCAAAAGTTTTCTTTTTATTTCAATTTTTCTAGGCTGACAACAAAAACAAGGTCCTTGCTACACAAGAAAAAAATTTAAAGTTTTTAAAAATCATCACAAGTATTGTTTCAACCACGGGAATAAAAAAATACAAATTTCTAACCATTGTATGAGCCTGGAATGGTTTATAGCATCTGTAAATTCCTTTCATAGTGACTGGATTTACAAGAATAAAATCAATATCAAGTCATAAATTAAACATAAAATAAAATAAATTTGAAGCTTCTGTTGTCACTATTGCAAATAGAAACTTAAAGCCAGATTGACATTATGTTTTCTGAAGTCTGAATCGCTGCTTCAAAAACACTAAACTTGTATAAAGATTGCAGTTATTCAACCAATCATCAAAACAAAAGATAGCGCGTGACAAAACTTAATTGTTCAATTAAACACTGTAATGTCTTCACTTTAACATTTTAATGACCAGAAAGTTTAAATATACAATTTTTTGACTGCAAAGTGTCAAATAAGAATTGGAATGAATTGTCTGCGTTTTTTAATCGAGCTGTGGAATGTTTTTGCAGAATAAGCAAACAGACTCATGAATAGATGGCTTTAAATCAAATTTTTAGAAACAAAGATAAGAAAAGCTGGAAATAACTTTGCCACACGTTAACCTACACTGTAGTTTGGTTTCAAATCTTTTTTTTGCTGAAGCCATCTGAAAATGAGCCTGAGAAATGATCGAAATGATAGCTGTCAGAGCAAGGTCTACCATTTTAGCGCGGTCCAAGGAATCAGCCAAAAACACTCACAGAATGCACGCAGAACTTCTGAGAGCTCCCGTGTGGGTGAAAAACTTTAATCTGTCAATCATTTTCTCAAGCGAAGAGACGTGAAGGGATTCTAGCTTTACGATAATACCGCAGGATCATGAGTGGATAGTATTCAATTATCATTATCCCTTTATTTTCATTTATGAACTTTTACAATAACAGAGAAAAAAAACCAAAGTTGTATTTTTTACTGCTCTATTCACATACACTGTACTGAATTTGAAAGATCTTCTACTGTATATATGTGGCGTCTTTTTACAAACTTAAAAAAATGATTTTTGACCCGCTTTGCCGGGACATTAGGATTAAGTGCTTGCATGTAGCATACGGTCAGCTGCTATAACTTGGGACTATCTGACAAAACATGGGACACCATTTCACCAAACCTCCAAAGTCATTCAGCGTAATAACTTGGTCTAATGTCGACATCCCTCCTCTATTTCCAACACTTTTTTTATCAGCTGAAATTTATAGAAAGGTCAAAGCTATTTTAGTTTAGGCGGCAATCACAAATATTTTAATTTCGCATCCTCGTAGGGTCTAAAAAGTGGGTCGGTTGGTCGTAAAAATTTTTGGGTTTCCATTTTTCCATCCATTTTTGGAGTGCATTCTTGGAGGAAACTGCCAGCCAGCCAGCAGCCAAAAGCAACCGCGTATAATGGGTGGTTTAAAATTATGACCTTTGAACACTGTGACCCACCCCCAAAATGGCGCATGTAATGATAAACTAGATTCGGCTAATGCTTCAGATGCATCCGGCCACGCGGGACGCGCGTAGCATAGGGTTAGGGATTTGCACCAGGTGGCGCAGCCACCCTGGTGCACATCCCTAATGTTATGTTTATATCCACAGCTACGGCTACCATCTTTGTTTAGCATTTGAGATTTCGTGCGTATTTACACGAATCATATTTACTTCTAGCAAGACTACCATGAAGCCAAGATGGCGTCTAGCTGACTCAATTTACTTCTCAACCTACCTGGTTTAAATCCACTTATTCTGTTACAATCCGTCCACAAAGAGACACAACAACTGGCGACGAAGATAGTCAACAGATCATAGAACACTATTTCAACAATATTTGAGTGAATCAAGACTCAAATGGCAGCACAACTCCAGATTTCTATGGTCCAAAACTTCGACCCACGAGGAGATCCACAAACACTCAGCCAAAGATGGGAAAGATGGCAGAAATCATTTACATATTTTATCACTGCATCTGGTATAGGAAACGATGCCAGAAAGAAGGCCCTCTTACTACATACAATGGGCACTGAAACACAAGAACTTTTTGAAACTCTACCAGATACTGGACAAACATACGATGAAGCAGTCGAAGCACTTACGACATACTTCATACCGCAGAAAAACGTTACATTCGAGAGATCAGTTTTCAACAATGCAAACCAACAAACCCATGAGACAACTGAACAGTACGTATCAAGACTTTGCAAACTTGCTCAAAATTGCGATTATGGAAATTCTTTAAATGACCACATCCGAGACAGAGTAGTATCTGGCTGCAAGGGCAGCAAGTACAGAGAAAAATTGCTTGCCGAAAAAAACTTAACCCTTGAAAAAGTTATCGAAATCGGTCAATCCATGGAAGCAGCCAAATCCCAGTCGAAAAGGATTGAACAATCAAACAACAAAGATCCACCTGACCACGTCAACACTTTAGACCAGCAGAACAACCGAAATTTCCGTGGAAGAGGAAGATGGAACATCAGTTTCCCAAGAGGAGGAAGTGGACCTAGAAATCGATCACAGGCACCACACCCATCAACCAGAGGAACCAACAGCCATCGTATCATGTGCGGAAGGTGTAGAGCAATGGGCCACAAAGGTGAGGAATGTCGTAGATCCAAAAATTCGAAATGCAACAAATGCGGCAAAACTGGACACTTTCAACGCATGTGTCTGTCCAACCGTCAACAACCGATCAATAGACGAGACATAAATCAACTAGAGGAACAACCACCAGAAGATAACCGACGAGGATCTTGAAAACAGGTTTGAAGATAAAATTATTTTAAAAATCGGCGGACATGAACTACCACTGTACTCCATAGACATTCTGAACACCAAAGTATCTGTACTTATCAACTCAGGCTCATCATCATAGATGAAACTACATATAATTCGCTCGATTCAAAACTGCAACTCACCAATTCATCTTCGCGTACCTTCCCGTACCAGTCAACACACCAAATTCCAACGCTAGGAACCTTCTCAACCGTTATCAGAGCAGACGGACAAGATCAGCATGCAGAGTTCATCGTAGTTCAAGGTAACTCTGGCTCAATCCTTGGCAGATCAACCGCCATTAGTTTAGACATCCTTCGAATTGGCAGACCATCAGAACCAGAGCTCGTAAGATCATTATCAAGCAAAGAGTACAAAGAAAACATTATGAAAAACCATTCAAAACTGTTCGAAGGAGTTGGTAAACTTCAAAACTTTAAACTACAACTTCACATTGATCCAAACGTCACACCAGTGCAGCAGCCAATCAGACGCATACCGTCTCACTCAAGAGAGAAAATTGAAAATGAACTTGAGAGACTTATTAAATTAGACATCATTAAACCTGTCGATGGTCCTACCACATGGCTTAACCCAGTCGTTGCTGGTAGTCGAAAAAACGGTAAAATCAGACTTTGCGTGGACATGAGAAAAGCCAATGAAGCAATTATCAGGGAGCGTCACGTCATACCAAAACTAGAAGACATCACCGCAGAACTTCATGACGCAACTCACTTCTCCAAGATCGACCTCATAGACGGTTACCACCAAATCGAATTAGACGAATCATCAAGGAACATCACTACGTTCGCTACCCACAAAGGACTGTTCCGATACAAGAGACTCTTTTACGGTGTTAATTTTGGATTTGAAGCTTTCCAGAAACAGATTGAAATTGTATTATCTGGATTGGAGGGAGTAAAGAACATCTCCGACGACATAGTAATTTGGGGTAGAACACAAGAGGAACATGACGAACGGTTATATGCTTTACTAGACTGCCTTCTCAAGAACGGACTCCGAGTAAACCCAGAGAAGTGCATTTTCGATGTGCCATCTATCGACTTCGATGGACATATCATCTCAGCAGATGGTATAAGACTTGATCCAACCAAGAAAGATGCTATTGATGCTATTAAACAACCCAAAAACGTTTCAGAAGTAAGATCGCTTATGGGACTTACGAACTATTGTTTAAAATTTATCCCCAGTTACTCTACACTCACAGAACCAATCAGACGTCTCACCAAGAAAAATGCAAAGTTTGAATGGGGTCCAGAACAGTCAGAAGCATTTAAACTCTTAAAACAAAAACTTATAGAGTCACCAACCTTAGCATTCTACAACCCGCTAGCTGAAACCAAAGTCGTCACTGATGCCAGTCCATTCGGACTAGGAGCCGTCCTTCTTCAAAAGCAACCGAACGGAGATTTCTAACCAGTATCCTACGGTTCCAGATCACTGTCAGACGTTGAATCCAGATACAGCCAAACGGAAAGAGAAGCCCTTGCCGTAATGTGGGCTTACCGTAGAAACCGATCACAAACCGCTATTGTCACTACTAACATCCAAGGCAAAATGTCCAACACCACGTATTCAGAGATGGCTACTCAGACTCCAAGCATACCACTACACAATGTCGTACAGTGGGGCTTTCGCATGTCTTTACACGTACGCGAACCTTGCGTGTCAGAGACTCGCAAGCGGCTTCTTTCACTATTGAAAACCTATTTATTGGCGACTCGTAGCCTCGAATTAATAGGGAAACTCAAGCTATTTAAAACAGGTCAAAAGCCTATTATAATTTGCGAGCTATTATGTAGTGCAAAAAGAAAACAATAGTCTGCGTGTGAGTGTCGCAAGCCTTCTTATGTGCGAGTGCGAATTTCTAGTTGTTTCATTTAATTTCATTAAATTTTCTATATTCAATTCTTTTAATAGCAACAACATTTGTTTCCGTTGTTTCCTTACTACATTTCGAAATTTTAGACTGAAAGAAAAGTAAAAATGAATTAAAAAGGAGAAAAGAAAAAAGTTTACTTTCTTTCATTTGATTTCAAGCCTTTTAGTTCCATCCTAAGCACAATACATTTTTATAAAACGATTTAAGCAACTGTTAAGCGTCCAACAATAGGAGCAAGTTGTATTAAAAAACAAATGTATTATGTGCGAGTGCTCCTATTGTTGGACGCTTAACAGTTGCTTAAAACTAAAAGCAGCAGCCAAAACAACCACATGTAATTTTTTGTAACTTTGAACACTGTGACCTCCGACCCCAAAATGGCGCATGTATATAATGATAAACAAAGTCAGTGTAGCTGGAACCTCGATATTCCAGGATTAGAAAAAGCTATACCTGTTATCTTTTTTCTTTAAAGAATGAACAAGCCATCAACATCGATAAACTACACACATTCCCTCAAAAACTTTTAAAATTATCTGCCATTATGACTCTCTTGAAGCCGTTCCGAAATTAACCAATCGGGTTAGGTATCGGAATTCCTATGGGAGTTCTTTTCCAAGATTTGTAAAATAGCTAAGTCAGCAAAAAAACTTTTCCCGGGGGTTTGAGGAATAAACAGAACTGTTATCATTTGTTTTTTATTTAACCGTATATTTAAATTTGCGCTCAAAAATACTTTAATAAATAAGTTAATAATATTCAAATATACTATTTGTATCTCTCAGAAAATAAACACTTACAGAACGACATAGTTTATCATTTAGACTATCCCCGTGTTTGAACCATTCTATCGTGGGCCCAAAATAGGGGGGAAACTAAGTAGCACCCTCAGTGCAAGATTGCTGCCTCATCTTTATTCTCCCGCACGAAAACGAGCTAGTCATTATTTTCTCGCGCGCTCAAGGGGAAAAGGAAAGTGATCGATATTCTTTGAAGAAAAAACGTCAGAAACAAACCCAAAGACCAAAGCAAAAGATGTATTTTTTTGTTGAGAATCGATCCTGTGAAGATGAAAAAATTTCTGCTATGCGTTTTTTTCGGAACGCTGAAAAACTCTAATTTCGATCTTCCTTAAGGTAAAGAGGTTGCAAGATTTGGGCTAGCGAGGCAAAAATCGCTAAAAAACTGCACTGGTAAAATCGTAATCCTCAAAAATCGAAGTTCCAGCTTCACTAAGTGAAAGTCAAAATGCTGTGAATGCGCTAGAAATCACTCGCAAAAAATCGGCAATAATAAAATTTTTGAACGAAGGAAAGTTCATTGACAGAAAAAGTCCGACAAATTGACCGACTCACCGACTCAATTCTAACTTTTCGAGAGAGCTCTCAAAAAGTCGAAGAGTCGGTCCGGCGACGCAAAACGAAGATATTTGTGATTGCCACCTTACTTAGTGGTCAGGGAGGAAAAATCCTTTTTCAATCAGTGATTCTAACGTTCCTATTATTACATATAAAAAAGCATTTAAAAATAAAGGTTAAAAATAATATTTTTTTGTTTTTTCTAAAATTATGAGCTTTTTAGTTTAGTTTACTGCCTTTTAACCTTTATTTTTAAATGCTTTTATATGTATTGATAATGAACACTCATGTTTAATGCTTTTTATATATATACCAATCAACATCAAAATGAAAAACTTTACCCATATTGTTAAAATATCATTCTCAAAATCCAAAATCTAACAAAAAATGTGCCGCAAATTGAAAGTCGCTTGGCCGCCATTTTGTCTTATTCTTCAATAAATCGATCATCAAAGCAAAGTTTACATTTTTATCAGAGAGGTCGGGCGGTTAGAACCCGCACAAATGCCAAACTCTAAACGCCCTGTTTTCAACCAGATCCATCCAGCAGAAAAAAGGGTCGTAAAGGCGGGTGAAAACTTTCTGTATTTTCCTCTTTCCTGGCCTACCGTGAGTCTGTTTATAAGACTCGATGAGTAGTACACGTGCGGGGAACAATAATTTGTTCGAATTCAAGGAAATGTAGAGGCTGTGATACTCACGGTAGTAAATTCGAGTTATGAAGATTATAAAGGCATTTAACTGAACAGGACCAGAAAACTTGTTTGATTTCCAATTGATGAGGACTCCGCTGTAGGTGCAGGTACACTAGTCTGTACACAAACCTGATATCTACAGCTAATTTCAAAATTCATTGCCGATAATCGCGAGGTATGAGGTACGATAAGAATTTGAGTATATGGCGCCTTTGATTCAAAACCCTTGCGGTTCAAGAAAGAAAGCACACGCGTAACTTCCTCAATTTTTAATTAGTTCAAGATCAATCCCAATTAACTTGCGATTCTTTTATTCAATAATTATATAGTTAATACTATAACAAATTAGTTAGTGGGTGACACGTCAAATATGCATACAATATGATGAGAGAAAGCCTATGTTAACTTGATCTTAATGTTATGGGCATCCAAACCTTATGTTTTTTAAAAAGTTTATGCTCTTAAAAAAACGTGGGAAGTCAAAATAAGGTCGAAAATAAGAATGAAAATCTTCAGATCAGTCCTTCATCCCAGTTGTTTTTTTGAATATTGCTGTGCAGTATTTTAATGGGATAAACTTTCGCGGGGATTAAATTTCGCCGCGAAATCTTTGAATTTCGCGGATAGGCCCAACCGCGAAATTTAATCCCCGTGAAAGTTTATCCCATTAAAGTATTTAAAACTAAAAGATTGGATGAAAGAACAACAACAGATTTTGTACAATATATTGGTTTGGCATCAATACCAGAGATCGATGTTAATCTATTCTACTCACATTCCAGCCAGAAAAAAAATGAGGTTTTACAAATTATTACCGCAAAAGCAAAACATAGGGATGGTGTAGAGTATAAAATAATCTGAGCATCATTTAAAATCTAAAAGATAAATAGTCTGTCTCTGAAATGCGTTTTGTTCTCGATGTTTCAATCTCAGAAGATTAATTTATTTTGGGAAATAATTAATTGGTCTTCAAGATGTTATAACGTCCTTCCTCCTCCATCCAAAATGCTACTTTAAAAGTAATTTTACGTAAAGATAAATAATAAAATGTGTCTAAATTTTAGGTACAAAAAATATCAATTTTCTAAAATGGCAGTGCTAAAAGAGATCATGATCCGCATTTGTTCAATTCTTAGCTGCATCTTCTTTCAAAGCGACTGTTCGGTTGAATACCATCTGTAAAAAAACAACAAATGAACGATTTAGGGTTTAGAAGTATTTTCTAATTTATACGATCATCTTAGATTCTGCTTGACCTTCGAAGATCAAACTATAACAGGTCTCCTCATTACTCGATCATGGGAAACGTATCTTCCCCTATGGGCACGCAACGTCTTATGTTTTTCTTTTCTGCGATACTTAAAATTTATTTTCATTCTGTCCCCTCTGTGTACCGTTTAGTGGGTACGGGAACACATGAAAGTATTTCTATAACTCTTGCTCTATGAGAAACACACCTTTTTACGGTTAGCTGCTTCGTATAAAAAGTCACCAAAATTTCGAGTAAACAAAAAGCTAAAAGGCTAAAAGCAAAAACATAAACAAAAAATGTCCAGAGTAAGAGCACAGAAAGCACATTTTTCTCAAACTCTGCACATTTTTTTGTTTATGTTTTAGCTTTTAGCCAATGAGATGGTTTGTTTACTCGAAATTTTGGTGACTTTTTATACGAAGCGGCTAACCGGAAAAAGGTGTATTATCATATCTTACCTTTTCTTTGGTGGAGTCCCGATCGACAGCGAAAAAGCCAACTCTTTCAAATTGGAAACGACTCAACTCTGGTGCATTCTCAACTGAACGATCCACTAATGCGTTCTTCACGACTGTCAACGAGTCCTGTGAGAGAATCACATGAAGAGATTAATATAAAACTGCTCAAAACATAAAACAATGAGACTGGGTGGGATCATAAATATCTCATATAAAACACTAGATAGAGCTACTCCGTCCCTATTTGAATCAAAATAATCCGCCATCTTTGATAAGTAGTAGCCTATCTGTCGCTTCGCGCCATTCGGTTTTTTTTTTGCTTTGTTGAACAAATTGCCGGTTCCGAACTGTGACCTACTTTCAGCAACGATCGGCGGATTATTTTGCTTCACCTGCCGTTGCTTGGGAAATATAGAGTAGCTCTATCTAGTGTTTAATATAAGATATCTTTATGAGTGGGATGGAATAAAATATATGGCCAACACTCATTCTATCTGGAACAACAGCAAAATATATTTGACTTTGATGTTTTACTCAACAAGATTGAGGGGTTCTTAAAAATTCATGATGGATTAATCTAGCATGCTAGATGACTGATTCAAACGCAGTAGAAAACAAACATAAACTAATGGAGGGGACAATTTGTGGTCTTTATATCTTTTAGTCTTTAAATGGTCTATAATTGAAGTATTTATACTTAGACAATATTTTAACACGCACAACTGTATTACGCGGATTATTTTAAACGACTGCAGTCTACTGATGGATTTCCTCTTAAGTTAGGGGCCGTCCACATAGTACGTGCGCACTAAAATGTCGAAAATCGAGTAACCCCTCCCCCCTGTACGCAAGCGTACGCAAATGGCTATTCCCCCCCTCTGGTAAGTACGTACTTTTTCATTCACCCCCCCCCCCTCGGTTGAAGAAAACTTCGAATTCAAATCGTTTGGTTCGGACCTTTATTTCATACATGAAACTCAATGTTTATCAAGAAACTTTTTCTTTTCCTTAATGCGTATAACAAGCGTAAAAGTCGACAAAAAACAAAAAAAAAACAAAAAACTTTGACCTTTGCCCTTCCTCAAGCATACGCTTTTGAGAAGACCCCCCCCCCTTAGTGCGTACGTACTATGTGGACGATCCCTTACCGATCAACAACTGCGCATTTCAAAACAAAGTCATGATATGCACCACTGGAGAGTCTTCCGAGAACTTTTAAAATTTTCCACCCAATACGTCACTCAAACAATAGAAAAAGTGACGTATTGGGTGAAACAAAAACAGAAAAGTTGCATAATTTCGTGAAGTCATTGCAGTGGTGCATATCATGAAGAGATCTGTTGAGAAAGGAGAGAAGACAACTAACCTCGCTGATGTCCGTCAAATAACCTCCAGGTACTTCTTTCGGATCTTCAGGGTTTGGATGTTTGAATCTATAAAGTTACGAATGAATTGTGTTAAGTGTTACATACACTTCATGATATATTGCTGAATGCCGGCAATATATTTGCAAAGGTAACCGCAAAATTGTCAGCTCAATTTGCAATATTCCAACAATATAGGGGGGTGGTTTACAGGAAGGAAATTCCTTTTTATAATAGAGCACCTGTTGTTTACTCCGTACATTACGGTCCGAAAACTATATTGTCGAATATTGCTTACCAATATATTGTGTAGTCTAATAAGTAGCGCTTAAATGTCATAAATTAAGTCAGGATTCAAAGAGTGTTTACAATTATAATGCATCCTGAAAAAATGAATTTTTTATTTTCAAAATCCACAGAAAAGCATATTTCGTCAGAAAAATAACTTAGAAAGAGTTTGAAAGACACTTGGTAGCTTCGACAAGGCAAAATGAAAGAAAAATGACGATAAAGAATTCTTAACACCCTTAAACCTTAAAAAATGTTAGTCCCAAGGTTTAAATATACACTTACAATTTGTTATACAGTCTAACTTCACATTTTAGAGGGTTGCTGACCCAATGAATGAATGCTTTTGGTTTCTTCACATCCTTACTATCTTCCGCTGTCACCTTCAGTTCGATCACTTCTCCAGTGCTATCCTAAAGGTTTAAAGAATTTAAAGTCTTCAGTGCGAAGAAAGCGCCACAATGCTAGATTTTGGATGTAGTCTCCTTTTGAATTTAAAAATCGAAATTATTGTCAGTTTTTTTACCCAGTCTTTAGCCTAAAAACCTAAAAACGAGACCCTGGAGCCAGTTTCTTAATCCCGGCCAAACAAATATTTTGAATTCATGATATGCATCATTGCAATGTCTTCCACGGACTCAACAGCTGATTGGTTGAAAGTGACACATTGACTGATTTTGCGTTACTTGCAACCAATCAGCTATTGGGTCCGTGATGTAATGTCAGAAGACATTGCAATGGTGCATATCATGGATAGAGTCTGAATTTTCGAAAGTTATACCTGCATCGAGAGCACTAGATCTACTTTGCTTGAACAATAGTGATGTAGCGCCGTTTGCCGTTAGGCAAGATTTTAACACTACAATGGTATCTTTGCAGCAGGTAACCCTTTCCAAAAAAACTCCGATCAAAGATGGCGGATATAGCATGGTCCATGGTTTGCGAAGGTCAGTGACAGTAAGAGCTAACGTACCTTGATAACATCGACAACTGTGATAACTTTACCGGCGTGTCGTAAACCAACTGTTTGGTCTCTCGCCAGTCGTTTGTAGTCTTTGGTGGCCGTTTCACGGAAGTCTTCACGTTCTATGTATATGACGTTATTGAAGGGGACAGTGTGGACACCTAGTTCTGCGTCGTTCGGTATGTTTGGAACTTCAACGTTAACCTGTACATAGAAAATAAGAATCGTTAATCTAGTATGTTCTCATCAGATTACGTACCAACCACAAACACCTATCAGTCCTTAATACCCTATTCAACCTAGGCTTTTAGGGGCGGTTCAGAACTAGGGGGGCTTTTCCTGTACCACCCCTTAACTTTTGATCTAGTGGGTCTTTTTGGATGAAATTTGGCACACAAGATCTTTGTCACGTAAGGTAACTTTTGACAAAAAAAAATTTTGATGACGTCACTAATCATGCCCAAAGTGAGCAAAAACCAAAAATTTCCTTTGTTCTTATAAATAGCTATTGTATTCTAACAAAAGCTTTAGAAAAAAGTTGTCTGAGTTTAAAAGCCTTATTTTATCCTAAATATTCAATAAATTACGGTTTAAACGATATATTTGACATTAAAAATAAATGTATTGGAAAAGTGTCAATTTTTGTGACACCTTACTGTCAGAAATGTCATCATACTCAAGGTGTGGAAATTTTTAGGTGTCAAATTTTTTATTATTTTGAAACTAAATAAAAGTTAGGAATTTACAGAAAATTTCAAGGCAAAAGCTCTATTATTTCAGGAGCTATTACCAATAGTTTGACCTCCGAACAGAAAGAGCCCCCCCCAAGGCCGAATAGGGTTAAATATTGATATTTTCATTGCCCTTTTGTTTACAAAAACCAAATTCTTTAAAAATTTGAGACATGATACATATTTTGACCTCCCCCCTCCTTAAAGTATAATTCCCCTATTAAAGCCTTTCTTGAAAAGTTGGACCGATATGCACGATATGCATACACGTACAGACCCTTTTAGCTCGAGATTATCAGGTATTTGCATCTATCAACGCGTCGAATCAATGACTTTATAAATTTCACATCAGTTGACCATGGTTGAACCATGCTTAATCTCCTTTTAGGCAACATCTCGCAAAAGAGTTTATAGGTGTATTGAACCATATTCATAATTTTCAATCGACTACAATATGACTTGAGAGGTTTTCATCCATCTAAGGTTGGCATGACCATAGATTTATAAGCCAGAACGGCTAGATGTCGTGCTTTGGCTGAAAAGTGTGCCGTGATTAGGTATGAAATCCTACCTAGGTCACGTGACATTACAATAGAATTTCAGCACTTGACCAATAAGAAGCTTCGTGGGTTTTCGAAAACAATAGCAGCTATATTTTTTGCGATATTCACTTTTTTTTTGCTTGGAAGGGCTTAAAGCACGACATCTAGGCCAGAAACCTGTGGACATGACGCTCCAAAGGATTTGGCTTTCAAAGGTTGCAAACGGTGGACATCGGAAATTGCGTATGATAAAATACTTACGCTATTTTTATCAACGTTGAGAATTTCAACTCGAATAGGGTCTAACACAGCCATCGCTCTAAAAAGTAAAATCAAAATATAAAGACAGTCAACTTACATAAGTCACTGCATTCGGGATTTCGGTTTGGATATTCTGCTCTTCAAGAACAACTTAGGCCCTATCTGATGAACAATCGAAGACTCATGTTTTATCTCTACGTTGTCACTTTAGCTTTCGTATACAAACGTAGAACAAACATATTTGATGCTTCAAAACAAATGCATAATGTCTGATTTGCTTGGTTATCTTATCCTTATTCTTGATTACCAGTTTTCGTAAACGAAAAAGGCGTGACGACCACGGTAACTGGCGATTAGATGTTGCTGAATTTCCAGGTTGCAAAAACCTCCTCTAAACCTTTTATAAATGAGAAAAAAAACTTAGTAAAAGTAAAAATAACATCAAATGGTTTATTCACCTGTGTGCAGTGACATTCAGTACATCACGTACGCATGCGTCTAACATGGAAGGGTCGAGAACAGTTTGCGACATGGTCACACCTACTTTTGCACAGAACAAGTTGATAGCTTCAGGTGGGATACCGCGACGCTTGAGAGCAGTCAATGTGAACAGACGTGGATCGTCCCAATCTGCTACAACCTGGAATTCAAAATGACCAATGATGAAGTATAAACAAAAACCAACTTGTTTATCTTTTTCAGATGAAAAATTACTATCGATTTAACACGGACGGGCTTCCCTTTTAAACGAAAACTGTTGTGTAGTTATCAGGCTTTATCAATCCTAGTCTATGTAATTTATATAGGTCTTATTCGCGGACGATTGTCGCATAAAAAATGACAAGAAACTTCCAGTAGTAGCTATAAACTATACCTCGACTTTTGACTTACTGTCAGACTGGACGCGTTTATAAATTGCAACTTCAGAGTATCGAATAGTTTTAAACAAAACTTGTTCTTTTTGGCAGATGTTTGAAAAAAAACGAATTCTTCAACAACCTCAATAATCCTTCGAAGGACTGACTGAGAGTTTGCGAGAAAACATACACTTTCACTCATAACCCTTCAAACCCGGGTGACGTGTATGCACGTTTTAAATTTGCCAATATATATAACTTCTGACCACTTGATTTAAAAGGGCATAAACAGAATGTTTTGAGAAAAAGTATGAAAATAGCTTTCTATTGGCACCAAAACCATTGTCTAAATCTCAAATCACAAGCTTTTATACCAGTTTGAAATTTTTCTTCACATTTTTCAGAAAATGTTGCGCGCTGGAAAGGTTAAAATAAATCTCTTAGAACAAACCTTGTTATCAATCAATTTTGCGATCTTCCTCTTGGATACGACCGCGTAGTGAAGATTCATTCGACTATACTCCCACTGGACCGGACAGTAGACGTCAATGGCGTTACAGAGCCAGTAGTAAGAAGATCGTCTAGCTTGGAACTCTTTGGTGCACAGAGAGTGTGTGATATGTTCGATGGAATCACACAGACAATGGGTGAAATCATATGTTGGGTAGATACACCTGTGCAAAGATTAAAAAATAGAAAAGTTCAGGTTTATCATGTTTTTCTTAAGATAAGTTGTTATTCCGCCGTTGTGGAAGCAAACGTTCCATTAGTGTAAGGGATTGTCTCTACAGATTCGAACGTTTGCTTCCATAATAGCGAAAATTACGTAACTCAACAAAACATGAAAAACTTCTATACTAGAGCGGTGAAAACTTGCACCACTGGGTTAAGATTAGATGATCAAACCTAAGCAAAGAATATCTCAAACTTCGTTTACGTACTCTAGCCGAAAATTTCTCTCAATGCTGAGAACGAACGCTAGGGAAATATAAGTTATCATATTCCATCTAAAGTAGTTAACAGAAGTGCTCGAAAATTTCAATAAGGTACCATTTATCGCCAGATCTGTGATGAGGTGTAAATTTGATACGATAAGCTACAGGATCAACTTTCCCATCTTCCATCACGTGTTTCATACGGAGCGTTGCTTCACCTTCGTCAAGTTTACCGTTCTTCATGTCTTCAAATAATCTGTTGGAAATGAAAAAAAAAGATCAAGGTAAATATTTTTTGATAAAAAATGAACTTGTTTCCGCATCAAATAGAATAAAATCGAAAAAGACAATCTCGAAATTAGAAATACTCAATGCTACAATAATTGTTTAGGATCACATCGATCATGGAACAGACTTGTCATTTATTTGAATGTTAAAATCTTATACGAGGAAACAACTGGCTTCTTTCCCTGTTTTCTAGTCCTTTCAGATAAATATGCCTTATAAACCACAAATTTGTTCGAGTTAAGCAAATTTCAAGATATAAGAGTACTATATCTTGAAATTTCCTCAACTCGAACAAATTTGTGTTCCCTGTACTTGTTTGAGTTATGCAGACTCCGCTGTATCTTTGGAAAGGGTCACAAGGTAGTACTAGAAACATACCAAATAAAAAGGTGGAAGTCCTGAAGCCCGAAAGTATGAAAGTCTGCGACCACAGTCGGTGGAGGGCGCCACTTTTTCTCCCTGAATTGCTCCACCTACCCTTGATCCATCTCTTAATTGCTAGCATCAAGCATCAAGTACCATTTTTGTACGAAGGTTTTGGTATCATCCAGCCGGGATTGACAACACGGCTTTGCGCACCGTAGGAGGATACTCTACCATTGCACTACGGTCGCTAAGGTAGCACTAGAAACGTACCAGGTAAAAAAGATAGAAGTTTCGAAATCCATACCTTAAGGATTCACTAATTGGTCGTTCACGCCAAGGACTTGGTGGTGGATTATGGCCTTGAATTTCTTTATATTGTTGATGGCAGATGTACGCCAAGTCGTTCTTGATCAAACGTACAGCATACTCGTAGAGCTTGTCAAAGTTATCAGAGGCGTGAGTGATCTGGTAGGGTTTGAAGCCTAACCATTCGACCATCTCTAGGATACCACGGAAGAAACGCTCCTCTTCTTTCTCAGGGTTGGTGTCGTCATAACGCAAGTAAGTGATACCTTGGAAAAGGAAATGAAGCCGTGAGACAATGGTTGAGAACTCGGCGAAGCCTCGTCCAATATCTTTTCTCGCACGCCCAATATTTTTGCATATTGGATTCGACTTTGTCCAATAACTGCTTATTATTTTACGTGAAATACTTCGAAAAATTCAACAGCTTTTAGACAGCTGAGGAATTGTTTCCACGAAGGCCCATAAGTGGACACTTAAAGGGAATGAATGGACTTTAGTCGTGTTTACAGACACCTACGCACATAGCTAAAATGTCTGAGGAGTGCAATCAATCATACCCCATAAAGTTAGTTTCACAACTGAAAGTTGTGCATAGCACTCCTTATCACACATCTAAATTACTAACATTTAAAGGTTTTAGGAGTGTGATTGACCACACGCCTGGAATTTTCAAATGATGCAACCAAAAACGTCAGGAGAGATTGAAGAGTTTTTTTTCTTCTTTTTTTTCGTTATGTTGATTTTTGATACTTAATATTAACAAAACTGAGACATGAGATACGAAGCTTCGATACCGAAAGTAATTTGTGTAATTTAGGTAAGATTATTCTAACTCCAGATAAGGAATACAGTGAGTTTTTCTCATTTCTAGAACCATCATCAGATACATACCATTGTTAGCTTTAGCATATCCAAAATTGAAGTTGATAGCTTTAGCGTGTCCAATATGTAAGATACCATTTGGTTCAGGAGGGAATCGTGTACGAATTTGTTTTCCGTAAGTGTCCAAATGTTCTTTCATATGATTCATTGTTGTGGGTGTCATAATGTAATTTTCTGTGGTGTAATTCTCACCTGAAGATTTTTAAAGGAATATAAGATCGTTAGCGTTAGCAAAGGTTTTAAAGGTTTAGTTTTTGAATAGGAGTGATGTCGTTTGTTTACTCATCACTTTTAATTCCACTGGCTTTTTCACATTGAATTGACACGGATGTGGAACAAGATTGGTCAGAGAGAAGAAAGGAAAATCATTTTTTTGCTTATATCAGCACAATATAACAGCACAATAGGCAGACACTGTCCTCTCTGATATGAAACGGGAACACTTATGTAAAAATAAAACCTTTAAAGAAAACATTCTTCCAGATTCTTTTGTTAAGGGATGTCATACACTTTTCAATACACAAGGTGAAAATATTTCGCGGGGGAAACAAACTCTATGGTTTAACTAAGTGAAGGTTTGTTTATTCAAAAACACATAATTATAGCACTTTTCTTAAGGTCAGACCTTTAATCTTCACCATATACGAAATTTCACGAGCCTGCATGATTTTTAAAAGTTGATTTTATATGACATGCAGTGTCATGGGCTAGAAGTCATTACTTGTATCGTTAGTTCATTAGATCAAATGAAATCATTAACAAGTTTTGAACAAGATAAAGTCCATACCAGGTTTGTGGCCAGGTTGTGCTCACTTCAATTCAGCGAATTCAGTTTTTTCGTAGGAAAAAGCTTCTTAATCCTCGCTAATCCTGGGTCAGAGCAGGATTAAAATTTTGTCTTTTTAATCGGGATTTTCGAACAACCAACGGTTCTGTGCTAATCGGCGCTAATCGAAATTTAATAAAATATTAAGTTAACCGGTCACTAATCCACTTTTGAACAACGAGTGAGCAAATATTTTTTATGAAACAAAATAAAGTCCGTACCAGGTTTGTGGAATTTAGCTGCTTCACCAGTCAAGTAAATGGTTTTTGGATCGATCATATCTGAAAATGAAACAACAAAACAAACAATTAAGTGAATCATCTACTGTGGAAATTTATACAATGAAACACAATTCAAAATCTTCCATGAATTTAATTACTTATTAAAGTCTATTCCAAAAAATTCGCAGTTCGTACATTTTAACACATTGCCCTTGAAGGAGCAGGAAGGAGCAATGTTATAATTAAAAGTAACACCTTGTTGAAAAGATAATCTTAAGCGGATAATTTAGGACAGGACTTACTTTGAATTGTTTTCCGATCAAGGACTTTTGGTGCTTCTTTTTCTTTCTTGACTTCCTTTTTCTTCCCACCTTCTTCTTTGTTTTGTTTACCCTGTTTCCCCAATACAAGTTTTACCCAATATAAATATAACCTTATTACACGAACATTAGTAGGCAAGTATTCAACGGCCTTGAAATTAACACGCAAAAAATAAACATGAATTTTATTTGTTTTTTCAAGGACACCACGGCTGGTTTTAATCAAAGGGGTTTTAATTAACACAAAAATTTTTGATTCGTGTTAACTACATGTCTACTTATTTTCGTGTAATAAGGTATTATAATTTGGTTGAATTTAGTCATACAGATTTGAAATGCAAGTAATCTTATTTGTTAGATAAAAAATTATTCACGGTTAATTTGGTTCAGTCATGTTTATCAAGTCATTTTTGGAGGCAGACAATACAAACCTTTTTGGGAGGGTTTTTGTCAGCTTCCGTTTTTGGTCCCAACAAGTCTAACAGCTAAAAGAAAGAAATATCAGAAAATGGAAATTTTATGAGTAAAGGAAAAAAGGGGAAGAAGAACTGTGTACATAGGCAGAGTTGATATTTTACAGTCTGTTCCTCTAAAGAATCCTGCATTGTAACACGCATGCGTAATTTGTCGTTCAGGATTCTTTTGATAAACCCCTTCTTATATAGATAGGTAGAGTATTCTACGTAGATAGCCCAGTAACCTAAGACTTTTCAGGCAGTCTTTCGATTGTTTTAACTTTTCCTCAAGGTAGCTGATCTTTGAACTGATCAGAACAATGGAAGAAGCAAGGATTCGAACCGGGAACCCCAAGCTTCAGGTGCTGACGCCTTGACCACTCGGTCACCACTCCTTAATAAATAGATATAGATGGTATATATTTCAATATTACCTGCATATCGATTTCTGATTTTACTTTCTTCATATCAACAAATTTCAAGTTCTTTGAGACTTCACCTGAAATATCAAAGCAAAAGAGAAGTGATCAATGAGTGTTAAAAAGCTTACAGTTGAACTTAAGTTGAGCAATCAAGAGCAAAACATGCTTTGGGGAAAATGCTCAGTTTGCTCAATGTCAAAAACAGCAAATTTCATCCAGATTCAAAATACATATTAAATGAGCTTTTGAGCGCAGTGATTGGCTTAAGCAAAACATTCGCAACTAAACTAAGATTCAATCATAAACATAAACATTAGAGCCAATCACTTTCGCTTTCGTTTTCAAGCAAAAAGTAACGCGGTTTTAATTTTTTTGGCTGAACAACCAGGTCAGATCTTTACATTCCCTCATTTTTTTAGAGCAGAGCGTGGTATGTGCAGAATGGATGAAGAGTTATGAGAATAGTTTCAGGTAACCTTTGTTTAACAGAGTGAAAGTTCAAATTGTAAAAGCCAAAATTGTAATGATATTTTAATCTACTTCATGATACACTTACCAAGTAACATGCCAGTATTGAATTGGTATCTTTGTTCAATAACTTTAGCTTTGTGTTTTTTAAGAATTTCTTCCACCTTTTAAACAATAAAGTTAATGATACAAATTAAGAACAATTGTTTCAAAAGGCCTATACCTCTTCAATTGTTGTCTAACTGTGGCCAGAAATATGTTTTTAAAATTTCAAAAAAAATATTCCTTAAGACGTAAAAACATGCCACTTTGAAATGAGTGAAATTATCAAACATGTTTTATAAACTTACACAATCTTCAATTTGGTCAGGAGTGTAAGAAACATCAATACCACAAGCTGATTTGAAAGCTTGGTCATTTCCATTTGTTGTTGGGTTACTCTTGAGGTAAGTTGTTGCAGCTAAATAAGTGAAATAATAAAAAATGTCTAAAAATGTCAGCACAATTGAGCTGCATAAACTTTAAAGTTTCAAATAACTTTTTCAGTTTTTACCGAAATTGAAAATGATTATTTTGTTTAGCTAGCTTTATTTTACAAAGCCTACAGCACCTAACCCCAAGAATGTAGGTGAAATTTGAATCGGACCTGAAAGATGTAGATTTGCATTTAAAAAGATATTGAATGTTTTCAACGAAATTTTGAACTCCCAAAATCCTTTCCCAGGGGTTAGTTTTATTACTTTTGATAGATAGGCTATTTTTTTTGGTCCTTGAAGTTGACTCCCATTTTCGTTATAACCCCGAGAATGTAGGTTTGGTTTTATGGCTTTAAATCTAGTAATAGTATAATGTTGATATTTTTTCAATCTGATTAGTTATAACAGCAAATTTTAGAAATATTTTATACCAAACAATATTCTAAAGAGCATTTTGTTATTCTGAAAATTGGATTTTTTCGCTTTTTAACCCCGAGAATGTAGGTGAAAAGATTCGGTTGTTGAGAGCGGAATTTTAGTATTCATCGGAAATTATTGTTCTCTAAGTGAAATTCATACTTTAGAAATATACTCTGACAAAAAATTAACAAAGATATTAATTTCATCGTGCTGCAAATGATGAAAAGTAAATGAAAGGATGAAAAGAAGAGACAAGAAAGTTGTATTTATTTTGTAGGTTGAAAATTCTGTGGTAAAATATGTGAATAATGTAACAACACCCCTGCCTCACAGCCCCGGTGGAACTTTTTCCCACATCGGATCCAAAAATTCCCAATGGAGATGGAAATTCTATTGTTCCAAACTTAGGCAAAATTTTCTGATTGACCTGGGGTCCCAGCGAATCTGGGGCACGTCGTAAAAGCTCAAAATGTCAACATTAATCATCTCTCAGGTAATACTTTCATGTTATGAAAGTACAACAAGCAAGTTTTATATAATTTGAGAGATTTTTTATGTCGGGTTATGAAGGCCCCCAAATTGTAGGTCAAATAACCCCAAAAGGTAGGTCAAACATTTTCGTCAAAATATCTAACTTAGAACAATAAATATTGAAATGGACTATTTTCCCAATTTCTTTAGTTCATTAGGAATAAGAAAATATCCTATCATCATAACTCAATTCCAATAGATTTCGATTTAGAGAGGATTTATTTAAAGAATGTCTCAATTCGGGTAGTATCCAATCAACTTCGATTCAGATTTTCGCTGGAAAAAATAAATCCCAGTTAGAATTTTATGTCTAGAAATAATAAGTAGTATGTAACAGTATGCTCTGAAACAACTTTTCATGAAGTTGAACTATCGTTAAGGCTACAATGCTAAAAAATGAGAAACCTACATTCTCGGGGTGTACTACATTCTCGGGGTCACAGGTGCTGTACAGATAATTCTTTTTCAAAACAGTATTTGTTGGTATTTATATTATCAAAAAATCTGTGTGTACCATTTAATTGTTGAACTGAGGCAATTTTTCCTTTTTGCACATAGTCCACTACAAATTTGAGTCGTTCCAGCTCAATAGAACCTGACGCCAAAGTGTACAAAAGGGTTCCAACTGACTTGTCAACACTTGAACCATCTGAGCCAGATGTCTGTAAATATGAAAATATAGTTTATTTTAATACACAGATATTAAGTTCTTTTTGCAATAGATCAGAAACTGTTTTTAAGATCTTCTTTTCTAACCAGCTTATGCATCTGTTATATGCTAAACAGAAATCAAGACTACCACTGGTGTAGGTACAATGGAGAGAAATCCCTGACTGATTTTAATGGGGCATTCAAAATAAACTAAAAAAACATAAATTGATTTATAAAAGAACCATTGCTGAAGTGCATACATCACAAGTTGTTAGCTTACAAGAGCTGAGGAGATTAGGTTCTCCTAGTAGGTCATAACATGTGAGTATGCCAAAGATAAAATCTGATGGATACAAAAATCTAATTTTATCATAATCTCCTGTAATTTCTAACCCTCCCTACATTTAGGGGGGTCTCAGATTTTGATGAAACCCAAGCAAGGGGGTGTTGAAAGTTTGAATTTTCTAAGGATGGGTTGCCAGTTAGGGGGGGGGGGGTATTTCTTCTTAAGGGGGGTGGGTTCCCCTCAAATATGAATGGGTAAAAATTGAAATTTTTATCTCAATGAAAAGAAATTCTGCCTGTGGCGCTAAAAGGTTTACTTTACTTTACTTCTGTTTTGCCTGTGTGTTTTTTATTTTAGATTTGTAAAATATTGCTTATGTACTCCAAACTTCATTGGTTGTAATGTATGAAATAAAATGACAGTATGAGTTTAGGTTGTTGGTATAAAAAATGCATCAAGTCAGCAGCATACTTGGCCAATTTTTGTTCATGAGTAGTTTCATTTACACACTTAACAATGAGAAAAGTTTTCATAATAATTTTTCTTTGATCTGTAGAGCTTTTAAAGCCAAGTAGCTAAATGCTTGTTATCTATGTTATCTTGTTATCAAGCCTTTAGCTACTTGGCTACTAACCCTACAAGTACTTTTTTTGTTTTGAAAAAAAAAGATTTTGAAATGATTGTCCCATTGACAAATTGCTGATTTTTTTAAATGCCAATAAAAAGACCATCACGTTCGCCAAAACAACTTTAGTTGACCTGTTCTCCCAAACAACTATTTTTGGCCACCTGCTAATATCATGATAATGTATATTAGCATATTATGTGATTAATCAATAAATAATCAAAAATCAAAATATAATAGCGGCATTCTTTTTCACCGTCCAACATGTGATTAATCAATAGAACTAGAACTGCAGGTATTGTGTATTCTACGACCAGCCTAAAATTGCCCTTTTTGCCTAAATCAGCGGTACAGTGAAACCACTGAAAACAAAAGTAAAATCAGCCTGCACTCCAAAACCTGTAATATATGACAGTTAGTGGAAATACCTTCATTTAAAGCATGTTCAAAGTTCACAATAACGACTTTCTTTTTATCACGGAAACCAAACAAGTGAGAACAAGTCATTAAAACTAAAAGTCAGCACTCCATGGTTGTGAGGTAGGTTTTGTAATTGATTTTCAGTTTCTTGTTTCTACGTCATTTTTTAAACCTCTCAGTAGAAGAACGTGTCATTCAATAAGGAATTTTATACACTTAATGCAGGGATTTTTCTAAGCACTTTTTTACTACCGTATACCGGCAAAATACTCAATCCAAGATTGAGTTATGAAACTCAATCCAAGATTGAGTTATGAAACTCAATCCGAAATATAAAAAAGATTTTACAAGAAAAAAGTTTCAAGGCAATTTTCTCAGAAACGCCAATTGTTTGTTTTTAATCAGTATATAAAGAGTAAAGACAACACTACTGGGTCAGAAACTGTTCGATTCGGACACACAAACACTTTTCCATTCGTGACGAACGGGTTAACCGTTCGCAACGATCTAATTATACACAAACAGTAGTAGCTCAAAGTGCTTGAAAAAATCCCTGTTAATGGCAGATTAAAAAGACAATTAAAAAACGAAAGTTTCTTCGTTTTTCATTTTCGCATTTATGGGGAAGAATGAAATTTTCAGAAGATGCTTTATTCGATATGAGGATTCCCATTTCAATAAAATCACGATTCCCCCATGGTTGTGAAATGGTAGCTATGGGTAATTCCTTTGTTCTTCTGCTATTTTCTTTTGTTCTGTGTGACGTAGTAAAGACGCTTCACAAATCGAAATACTTCCACTAACTGTATGAGTTTAAGCCATTACTGCCTACCTCATCCACATTCAAAATCTCAAAATTTGCCAACTATGCAAAACTTATTTATACTATAGGTAATATTATCTACCATTGTTTTGTATAAAGATTCCCCCATTTCTGCACTAAGATTCCTTGCCACTTTTCCGGAATCTTTTTGCGCTATTTAGAACACATTCCCAGGATAACTGGCATGAGATTGTAAAGGGTTTGTTAAAGGTAAGGAAAATCTTGTGTATACTCATAAAGCTTCCTAACTTTCCAAAGCTTATTTTTCAACTATATATGGTGAAGATCAGAGATCTGACCTCAAGGAGAGAAAGTGTTGAAAATACTAAATAAAATAAAGATGAAACATTAAGGCACTAATATTTTTATAATTATATACCCTTAGTCCTGGTCTTTTTTTGCTAGAAAAGTGGCAAAGGAATCTTAGTGCAAAATGATGGTAATTTCCCGCTCTTTTACTTGCATCTACTGAAGTATGAGGGTATCATAATTTAAGTTGAAGTTATAAGTTTCATACAATACATACTGTCACATCACGTTTGCCTAATAAAAAAGGAAGTGTTTTGGTTGACTGTCCCAAGATGAATATATTTTTTGAATACCCGCAGAAATTGCAGAAATTGCAGTAATCTTGAGTAATGAAAAAAAACTTTTAAGTGAAAGTCATGAAAAGGTTTATAGAGCAGTCAGGAGTAATACCTTTTAAACAAGACGTATACCTTGTTCAAGTAAGAATTACAAATTTCTATTGTTTGATCTTCCTATTTAGGAAGTAGTGGGAATATTTTCCAAACTAGGAAAAAGGGCACTCTCTCGTCTATACCATTGGAAAAAGCACGAGAAACTGAATTCCCATGGTGATTTTTAGAAAATTCCACAGCCGGAATTGATCACAATCTTCAATTTTAAAACAACCTTAAAGTCTAGTCTACATGAAACGAAATTGGCTTTTTAAAGGGTGTAGAAAGAGCTTTACACAAAAAATACAAAACAATTTAAAATGGTACCCAACATTTTTTCAAGAAATCTTTAAAAATACCTTGAACAAGGCACCCCTACCACGACCCTCGACATGGCCCGAGAATTCTCGGGCCAAAACTTTTAATGGAATTCGCGTAAAGCCCGAGCTGGCCCGAGAATTCGGGCCGTTTTCGGGCCACACGCAGGCCACGCACGGGCCAATTTTTTAAAACATGATTTAAACAGGCGTGTAATTTCAGGACTGAATTTTTTTTAACATTTTCTTTGAGAAAAACTTGGTTTCTCTTAATTATATTAAATATATGAATGTTGTAAATTCATATAAATATTAACCCTTTCAGTCCCAGAGTTTTCACAGCTACTTTCCCAGAGCCGTAAAACGAGTTTTTGAATGCATTTACTCATGCTTCAATATCTCTGGAATCACTAAACCTAGTCCTCTCAAGTTTTCACCCTTTTTCACTCATAGTATGAGGATAATTTCGATAGAAAAAAATTTGCAAAATGACGTCATCAGCGTGTCACATGACCAGAGAAAGGCAAAAAAGAATTCGAAAACAGCATTATTTTGCCATTCAATGGTAATATTTTTTATGAAAAAATGATTTAAATCCATTCATTCTTCTGATAAATGTTTAGCACAACAGTATCTACTAACTGAAAAAAGAATTGTTTGATTAGCCCTCATAGAAAAATCATAATGATTGATAGAAGTTGTAAAAAATCCAAATTTCGGCCTTACAGATTTTGCTTGCAAAAATTTTTGTAAATACTTTTGTAAACAAAACTTTTTACTCGAAGAAGCTATTTTTACGCGGTCTTTTGCACACGACACGCTATCTTATCTTCTTTGAAAGCTGTTTAAAGATATCTCTTTATTTCCCGCCAAAACATCACAATTTAAAAAATCAATCAGGGACTGCTATGCAGTCCTCTGGGAAAAAACGACGGGTCCAAAGGGACCGCAGTGCGGTCGCGTGGGACTGAAAGGGTTAAATGTCGAACCAAATTTGGCAATGTATAATTATTATGAGCGGCGGAGAAAGTTTGTGTGACGCAAAAATTGCGCGATAAACGAAGCCCTAGAAGAACGCCCACGGAAAATTGAAACCAGGCATTTATTAAATATTTCACTAATGAAGTATCAAACTTTTTGTTTTTTGTAATTATTATAAATTCATAATTTTTAAATACTATTTTTTGAATGTCAAAGGACAATTAAAGTGAATTTAAGCTGATTGGGTGGATATTGGGCGGACGGGCGTTTTGCACGTTCCGAGATTGGAAATTAAATGAGAGTAAAAGACGGGGGCGTCTTAGTATGTAATATTAATTCATCATTCTTTTATTTTTATTTTTCGCGAATGAAAAATGAATTTTTGATTTTTGAATTAAGGAAATATAGTATAATATATTGTATTTGATTGTCAATGCCAAAAGATACTTACGAAAATAATCTGCTGTGTTGCTTCGCTATTTACCCCCGGATTGTTTTAGTAGGCACTTCGGTCACGTAAATAAAAACACGTGTATATGTTGAAGCCGACTGTGGACTGACCGCAATTGCAATTACATAAATTATTGTGGAAGGGAACGCTTAAGACGAATGTTTGGGAAATCAAAAAGACAACTTATTGTGAGAATGTTGAGTTTTGTTTATATGGCTGTTTGTGACGCACTGATGGTCCGAATGACTCGGGTCATGTTCGGCCCAAAAGAATTGATAGGGTCTCTCGGCCCGAACATGGCCCGAAGAGGCCAGAGAATTCTCGGGCCATGTCGAGGGTCGTCCCCTACCTGAAACAAGGTATATGCATGTTTAGGTACATCCTAAACAAGGTGTACACCTTGTTTAAGGTACCTTAAGGGAAGAAATTTTCGCGGGAACAAAATTTCGCGGTTTTCGCGGATTTTGCCTAAAACCGCGAAATTAAGTTCCCGCGAAATTTTACAAAATCGTCAATCCGCGAAATTTAATTTTTTTCACGCATTCCCCCAAATTCGTACTATTTCAAGCCTGAAAACAGGTTTTTTGAGGACCCTGTCGACGCACCGGACTGTCCGGTGTATTTGTCCGGTGGCAAAAAGTATCCTTTCGCTACACCGGACGCAATAAGTCTGGTGCCAGTCCGGTGTTGCATACAGGGAATTCTGGACGCCGGACATTTATGAAACAAAAAATTTAGAAACACCGGGCGCACCGGACTGGTCATGTCTGGTGTTTTGATTGTCCGGTAGGAAAAAATATCCTTCTCCGACACCGGACTTCCGACTTCCTTAAGTCCGGTGTAGAAATTGTCCGGTGGTAAAAAAAATTCTCATTTCACACCGAACTTTCGCCTGTCCGGTGTTCGTTAAGTCCGGTGCGTCGGCAGGGTCCTGTTTTTTGTTTATTTAATAACGCTTTTGGCCAAAAATATCCTGCAACCGCGAAATTAAATTCCCGCGAATTTTTCGAAAATCGATGAACCGCGAAATCAAATTCCCGCGAAAAAAATAATTTGACCAACCGCGAAATTAAATTCCCGCGAAAATTTCTTCCCTTAAGGTATTATTAACTATTCTTCTTTGCTTCCCGTCTTCTTCCCCTGAATTTATGGTTCCAAACCTAGTTCCAAAGATAAAACAAAGATGAAAAGAAAAAAGATTCCGTCCGTAGATTTTGATAATTTTTTCACTACTTGGTCAATCAAGGACTCCTCTTTCCTTTGTGCTAAAATTCAACATGCCCTTTTTCCTTAACACATTTAAAATTGATGTTTTTTGAGGAAATCTTAAAAAATACCTTGAACAAGGTACCCCTACCTTAAACAAGGTATATACATGTACTTTGTTTAAGGTACATCCTAAACAAGGTACACGCCTTGTTTAAGGTATTACTCCTGACTGAATGAGATATATGTAATCACCTGTTTGATTAATTTTTCCAGTCTTTCAGCAAGTCCTTTATTTTTGGCTGTTTCTTTGGCCTTTTGTTCGGTCAACCCAATGTTTTGAAAAAGCTCTAACTGTCCTGTCATTTTTCTTATTTGTTGGAGTATATTCCTGCTTCTTCTATGTAAAATTTGATTAGAACTACGATAAAGTATTTGTGAGTAACTGAACATACGATTGCACTGTTTTTGCATCAGCCAAATCGACCAGCTGGGCACTATTGCTTAATCGAGGGGCGCCTAAAAATCAATAGACGACCGTCGATCGAAGAGGAAAAAGCTGAATGAAGTCCTTCGATCGAAGCACGTTTTATAAAACGCCTCCTGATTCACAAGTGCCTCTCATTCGAATAGTGCACAACTGTCGGCCCTCTTCGCTGCTCTCGTGTGTTTCGTCACTACTTTCGTTTTCGAAAATTCGGGATTATATCGGGAAAAAAATAACAAATTCGGGCAAACATGCGAAGAACGAAGAACAAACAAGTACAAGTTGGTGTACACTCTAGACTAGAGTCTACTTCTGGCTGAACTTTGCTTTTTGATAATTTTTGATGACGCTGAGTCCAGTGAAGTAGACTAGGAGCGTTTGGCGAGGTCGCCATTTTGAAAAAGAATGTTTAAAATTCAAATAACAAAAAAACTACTTGAAGTTGAAAGATCTAATCAAAAATGAGAAACAAACATCAATAACAGATTTGCAATCCCTTATTCTCAAATAAAAACATTGCTTCGTACTGTTTTTACCTTCCAAAAACAACTAAAATCTGGCGGACTGTTTTACAGTCCGCCTAAGCAAAAGCATATTACCATATACTACCGGGCCACTTAATCGCGCCATCCAGTCTATCAAAAAGCTTTAAGTGGACCCCGGGCTATGTACACTCAAGCGGGGTACTCAAGGTAACGGAGGTAAGCTACCTACCCGGGTACCTACCGTATGTGTGGCCCTTAAGGGTCCCTTTTCCAAGCTTCCAAAAGTGCAATCTAAGGGTATAAAATTTGGAAAATCTGACCATATTTTGCCTTAAAACTTAAAATACAAAAAATAGTCAAAAAAAATTCAAGAAAATGCACCGTGCGTAAGGGTCGATTTTTCGCCCAAATTTGGCTAAATTAAATACATTCGGCGAGCCATTTTCACGAAATATTTGCTGTTTTATGCCAGGGGACGCTTTTTGATGAAATAAAAATTTTTCTAATTTCCACCCTGAAAATTGCCCAAAAGACGGCCTTGGCCTGTCAAGTACAAATGTTGAAAGTCAGTAAATTTGAGACCTTGTCAGATATCTTCACAGCCTAAAAAAGGACCCTGACCAGCGACACGTCCCTGTTTCCAACTTCGCTTGAGTGCCCCGGGGACAAGAACGACCATTAAGAGTTACTTCCTTTGATAAAAAAACATAAGAAACAAGTTATGAGTAATCTACACGGGATAAAAATCAGTGCGTGACGGAAGATTTCACAAGAACGGAACGGATTAGAGAAATCACGAAGACACCAAATGAAGAGAGGAGCAAAGAAAAAAAAGATTTGCCGCATTTAAAATGACGGATTGAATCTAACACTTTCTTTATTTTCGCACGAAATTTTTAATATCTGCCGATTTTGCTTTCAGTCTGGCGTTTGTGTGAAAACCACGCGGGTCACGGGTTTTGGATACGCCGTCGGGCTTTAAAATCAACGAGCCCTCCTTGTATTCTCTAAAGAAAACACAGAATGAAACGCCACAATTATGTTGAGAATAGAATAGATCTTTACGAAAAATTGTTTAGAAAAATAATACTACATTTGTACGCGTATGTAAATAATATAGAAAAATAAAGATTTATTAAAGTATAAAAACAGGAAAGAAGAATAGTTTGTCAGTTGTCAAAAAATAATATTAAAATTCTAAAATTTCTAAAATATCTACAACCCCTTGATGAATTAAAAAAACTGATACAAAAATTAATTAATAGACTAATTAGTATAATTCCAAATAATATTGTCAAAGATTATTGAATTGATACACGTACAAGTCGGGAAATTCAAAGCACGCTATTCAAATTTAAAATGCCGTATATTTATTATTTTAACCAAATAGAAGAGGGGTACTATAGAAAAACAATTTTGTGGCACAATTATCCATCACTTGAGCGGAAAGCCCTCTAATCCATTAAGTGCCACCTAAAAGCGCGGCCGCGACCCATGCAACCCTGTTTTTTTACCCTGCCCAAATTAAAAACTCCATATTTTTTTACTTGGGGGTGTTGCGCGAATTTGAAATGAAAAACCATTAAAATTTTTTGAAGATACGGAGTGATGGCACTTGACGGGTTAAAGTGATTTTCTAGGATTTAGGCATTTTCAAAATTCAAACCACTGAAATACCAAGGAAGGTGGGATACGTACATTCGATAAAAATTATTTGACCGACTCGCATTAATCAGGAGGATAGTCGATTGCATATAAAATATTTCTAAAAATATATTGGTTTGAAATATTATAAACAGCACTCTCATTTTTTATTTATAACTGTTAAAGAAATCACTTTGTTTTAACCAGCTCTGACCTCACAAATGAAAAAAAAAACAGTAGGTAGTGCATCCGGTTACGGTTCGCAAGGTTGTGGGTTTAACACCCAGCCGGGTCATACCAAAGATTCTCAAAATGGTACTTGATGCCTCTCTACTTGATGCTCAGCAATTAAGAGAAGGATCAAGGGTAGTGGAGAAATCTAGGGAGAAAGAGTGGCGCCCTCCCCTACCTTCGGGTGGATAGTTATCGAAAGATCGCCTCCGACTGCGGTCGCAGACTTACTTAAAACCTGTAAAACCTGGTAAAACAGAAAATTCGTGGAATTTTAAACCGACATATCTGGTAAAACGGCATTTTTTAGCAGAAATGGGTGCTAGAAAAGTTTTAAGTGATCATCATTAAGTAGCTTCACCCTTTGAAGGGTATAATTAAAAATGGTCGTTTGAAGTGATTATTATCAAATTGTCATGACAATAAACCAAAGCTTAGAGTTTTCGGCAACTTTATTTTTCCAATTGTCTGTACACAGACCCGATATCTACGACTAATTTCAAAATTTATTTCCGTAGAACGTACTACGTAGCGATAAACGTGAGATACACTCTGGTACAGAGTAGTCTTCCAATAATATAACTGTAGAGGGAAATTTTCATTTTTGAAGTTATATATGTAGCCACTGTTTAAGTTAAGTAGACCAACGTTTCGGAATAATCCTTCCGATTGGTCATTGAAGTAAATTGTCAAATTGCCATGACAATAAACCAAAGCTAAGAATTTTCGGCAACTTTAGTCTTCCAATAATATAACTGTAGAGGGAAATTTTCATTTTTGAAGTTATATATGTAGCCACTGTTTAAGTTAAGTAGACCAACGTTTCGGAATAATCCTTCCGATTGGTCATTGAAGTAAATTGTCAAATTGCCATGACAATAAACCAAAGCTAAGAATTTTCGGCAACTTTAGTCTTCCAATAATATAACTGTAGAGGGAAATTTTCATTTTTGAAGTTATATATGTAGCCACTGTTTAAGTTAAGTAGACCAACGTTTCGGAATAATCCTTCCGATTGGTCATTGAAGTAAATTGTCAAATTGCCATGACAATAAACCAAAGCTAAGAATTTTCGGCAACTTTAGTCTTCCAATAATATAACTGTAGAATGAAATTTTCATTTTTGAAGTTATATATGTAGCCACTGTTTAAGTTAAGTAGACCAACGTTTCGGAATAATCCTTCCGATTGGTCATTGAAGTAAATTGTCAAATTGCCATGACAATAAACCAAAGCTAAGAATTTTCGGCAACTTTAGTCTTCCAATAATATAACTGTAGAATGAAATTTTCATTTTTGAAGTTATGTAGCCACTGTTTTAGTTAAGTAGACCAACGTTTGAATAATCCTTCTGATTGGTCATTAGACCATTCTTCTTTGTTAATCAACAGTTCTTGGAAATTCGAAAGGCCCGTCATAACAATAGCTCCTTTGTATGCTGCATTTAATCTGTCTTCTCCTCCAGTCACCTGATTTAGATAAATGTTTAAAAAAAATTTAAGAATGTTTTAGAAGACGGTAACACGTATAAGAAAGATTCTATTTTTATGGATTGGACTATAACTCTTTCTGGAGGAGTTAAGATTCCTTCATGGGAATCGTAACTCATCTGATGAGAGAACGAGACGTTATTCTAGAGCTTTATCACTTCTTTACCGCTGCAGTAAGCATTGCTCAAATGTAAAATACCTTGATGCAAACATGTGCAATAGATAGAATTGATCCGTTTTTTGACAATTGAATGAATAAATGATGACAAACAAAATATTTTTTTCACTCAAAGAAAACTGAAAAAAATAATTTTAACAAACCTTTACTTGGACTGTATCAGGAAAAGCTGTTCTAATTTCTTCTTCTAACCTCGAAGATAACCCTGTGAATCAAAAGCAAAAAGTTCTACCGGGTGTGCCACAAATAAGTTACCCTCTTTGATTTGATATTGTAGGCAGTATCAGAAAGATTTATCAAAGATTGTTTCGGAATCATTCAGAGGAAAGCCTAACTTTAGATTTGGTGTATTACTTTTTAATTTTGCTTCATTGGTCCAAAAGTTATGTTCAAAAACCTAAAATGTCAAAATAGTTCTATGACAATATGACTCCACCTCTGTGTTGTTTGCTCTAAATTGTTTTTTTTTTCAGAAAAAGATGTTTTTCTCCTTGTTGAAACCCCCCAGAATAACACAAGCTCGATGAATTTTAGAGGGGTTTTTTCGGGCAAAACCCCCTGACGAAAGTACCTCCAAATATGGCTGAAATGAAAAATATGACTTGCTCAATATCGATTTAAATATTATAAATACCGTTTATTAGCGACGTTCCACCAGCTAAATAGACATTTTTACAAAACATTCTTCGATGGTCAATTTCACATGCTTTAATGGCTCTTTCTACCATTACGTGAAGAGGCAGGTCGTCTTTACCGTATAACCCAGTGTTAAATAATCCCTCTGTGCAGCGGTATTTAATGTTCCCAACTTTTATCATTCTAAAAAAGAAGGAGAGGTATTTTTAGTGGAATCAATTCGCTTCAAGTGTGTACTGTTTTCCTACCATGGTGGAAACCACTCTCAAGGGAATTACTCTAGTTAGTCTGTCATGGTTTCTACGTGGTATCATAAAAAAGAGTGCACTCAATGCGCAGTACAGTAAGCGAATTTGTAAATTGAATAATCCTAAAAAGAACTTGGAAGCTTGGGAACTTAACGAAACAACTAATCGAATCGATTCAAAAACGATGTTTTGTGTCGACAAAAAACAAAGCATTTAAAAAAGTCAAGAAAGAAAAGAAAAGTGCTTGCGTGAAATCCATCATTACACTTATGGTGTAATTTCTCTAAAAATTCTCTTTTTAAAATTTTAGACTACAACAGTACTCTTTCAGAAGCCTAAAAACCCGTAAAAGGGAAAAAAAATAAATAAAGAACACTTCACTGTGGAGATGGATTTCTCCCAATTCACTGTCTCTGTCCCCAGCTCTAGCGAGTGGCAATTGAGTCCTCGGGTTCCACATCGACCCGTAGCTCAATGGTAGAGCAAATGCCCGCGAATGGCATGGTTGTGAGTTCGAGTCTCACCGGATCCGTTTGTTTTCCAACGGTTCTGGTGGCTGGTCAGAAGACAACATGAGAGCGACTGTATTCACTTCATTGTAAAGGCCGGTCTCCACTTGCGCGCGCTGCGATCGCACTTTTTGGCTTCAATCCTTTTGCTTGGAAAAAAGATTACGTCATAAAAGTGTAGCGCGCGCTCAAAAAAAATTTTTAGAAACCAAAATTTCATGTTCTTGAAATATTCTTTCATATTAAAGACTTCATGAGCCAAAAAAAAACATCTATCTCATCAAAAAATTGAGTAATTTGGCTAAGAACATTGATGTATGCTTATTAATAGTCGTTATTATAGATAAAGATGCGTTTTTTGAGCTGAATGATCCTTTTTTTACAAAAACCTGCTTGAGCCATCTTTTACCTACTTTCATGCAAAAAATCAGAAAAACAATGATCCAGTATTTCACAAAGTCCAAAAAAGCCTTTTTTTGGCTGTTTTTTGGCTGAAATTTACCCCGAATTGTTTTCCAAAAATCGAGCTCCGTCACATTCGAGGGTTAATAGTTATGCATCTTTGTGCAAAAAATCATAAAGAATGAAAGAGCCAATTTCGAGAAAAGCTAATACCTAAGTAATTGATAATGTGCTTATAAAAAGATATCGAATTTGGCCAGTTATTTTATAAAAACACGCCAAGCAACCAAAATTTCCTGTCTAAACACACATATTCTTTAAAAGTAAGCCCTAATGAGCAAAAAAATCATCTATCTCATCAAAAAATTGAGTAATTTGACTAAGAACATTGATGTATGCTTATTAATAGTGATTCTTATAGATAAACATGCGTTTTTTGAGCCAACAAAATTTTTTTTGCAAATATCTGCTTGAGCCATCTTTTACCTATGATGGTACCCTACTTTCATGCAAAAAATCAGAAAAAATTAATGATCCAATTTTTCACGAAGTTTAAAAAACCCGTTTTTTAGCCGTTTTTTGGCCCAAATTTGCCCAAAAATTTTTTTTTTCGAAAATCGGGCTCCGTCACATCTTGGCCACCACCATTTTGCACGTCTTTGTACCAAAAATGAAAAGATTCCTATGATTCAATCCTGAGAAAAGTTGGTAACAGACGAAGGGACGGACGAACGAACGGACGAACAAACACAGGTTAATTTATAGGACCTCAACCGGGGTAGGTCCAAAAAGTGCGATTGAAGCACGCGCAAGTGGAGACCGGCCTTAACACCTTCACTTACTTTCTATCGTCTGGCAATTTGAATTTTTCGATATCTACTTCGATAGCTTTAGGTGAAGAAGCCATATCTTCTTGGAAATCCAAAGAAACTTGTGCCACTTGTTCTTTTACGTAACGAACAACGTAGCTCTCTATATCTGTGAACAACCTAAAAAAACATAGAAGGGTGTTATTCAGTGATCAAAGCAAAAAATTGTCTGAGACGAAAATTGGATTTTACACAGCAGTACACATATTCTTGAAAATTTTGTGAATTATGAAGAACGTTGAGACGGAAAAGCCTGCTTATATACCTTATATCGGCCCTTTTTACGCCGGCCCTAACTTAGCGCCGGCCCTTATTTGTTAGAATGGCTATTTATGCTTCAATTTATATTGAAATATTATTTTTCAGTAGTAAACTGTTGAAAAATTCCATTGAAAACCACTGATTTTTGCGAAGCTTTAGATATGGAGTAAAACAATGGATAATTTTTATCTTGGAATCATATACCCAAAATACTTTAAATAGAGAAAAATGGTCAAAAATTAACGCCACTTTTAAGTAAAATTTGCAAAAATTTGGCCCTTTTTACACCGGCCCTTACTACGCTAATAGCCAATAAAATAACGCCAATAAGGGCCGGCGTAAAAAGGGCCGCTAAGGTACGTCACTGAGACGGAAATCCGTCTGAGACAGAAGAACTCTTAACATTGTAAAAGGGAACGACGAAAAAATTATGTAAAATAGAGGTAGGACTTAGCCCTAACAATTTTCAAATATCAGATGATCAGATTTGATTTTCAAAATCAAAATGATGAAAATTTCAATGTTCTAATGCCATTTAAAAGATTGATGTCTATTGTCTGGTATTTATTTTCAATATAAAGTTGTCCGGTAGAATGAGATTTTGACGTAAAATATTTAAGCATCTTTAAGGTAGGTTGATCTTACCGATAACCCGATTCGGTTAACAGTTTCCCGAGATATTCTGTCACTTGTTGACCACCGTATGGTAAACACATTACGCCTTTCTCTATCACTGAACCTGCGTAAATAAATATTATCAATAGAAATCATCAGTAAAATTATTAGATATGCATTGTATCCGAGGATTTGACGAAGCGATAATACTGAGGTTAAGTATACCAAGATAATTACGACATCAAAATACGACATTTGATTGGTTGAAGCTCACTATCCTGTTACATTTTTCTTTCATCATCGTGATTATACCTATTAACTTAACCTCGATAATATAACGTCAAACGTCATGACAACGTCCACTGAACAACGATATGCGTCAGCTTTGAAAATAACTTTTTGAGCTTACCGTCTATAACTGGTAGAATATCAATATGGTCCCCAATATCAACTGAAAATAATAAAACAATAGCTTCAGTATTAGTTCAAATTGGTGGGTACTAATTTTGAAAATCAGAAGCTTCCTGGCGATACGTACTAGTTACCGCATGACTTCGAGTGCAATACGAGAAATATTTTACGAGTTCCGAGATTTTTCAGTAATATTTAGTAAAATATCGGTAAAATCTCGGAACGAGTAAAATATTGAGTATTGCACGAGAAAAGATATTGCAGATAACACTCGCTAATTCGATTAGGAATTCTATCGGCTAACAGAAGTTCGAATTAGGTAGAGTTCAACGTAATCACAGAAATAACAAAAGGGATCTCTAATTTTTGTCAATATCTAGTGTGTTTTGTTGGTATTTAAAAGGATAAAATTAACTCTTGGCAATACCCCCGTCGTTGATTTGTTTCTTTTGAAAAATCTCCCCCTTTTAATAGGTATCTGAGCTCCCCTGCCCTCCTCTCCCCGGGAACCCTGTAAAATGGCCGAGTTTAAAATCCTTCTAGAAATCTTTAAGTAAAAAATATTTGTTCAAAGTTTCTTTCAGAACTTATGTCTCACCTATGAGGCCGCTAGTGACGCTGTAAGAGTATAACGATAACAGAGCTTGTTGTTGCATGTACACAGCGCGCACGTTCATTTGTCCGAATAGGTAATCGAGTAAAATTTCTTTGTCTCTGTTACTCAGATGTCTAGAATGACTAATGACTACCTGTAAAAAAAGTTAGAGTATTATAAGTGAAGAAATGCGGAAAAAGGCTTGTGAATAATGTATTTCATAATAGAAGGTCATTAAATAAGTACATTAGAGTCTGGAACCTCTATAATTTAAATGTCTCCTGAACTCGAAAATAGCTTCTCATCCTTAACAATGCCTTATAAACTTTAACTCGAAAATCAATATTTCCTTAAAGATTTTGTTTTTAATAAGAGTGATATCGTTTGCTTACCGAACAATTTCAATTCAAAAGCTTTTTCACATTGGATTGACACGGATGTGGAGCAAGATTGGTCAGAAAGAAGAGAAGAAAAACATTTTTTGCTTCTATCAGCATAACAGAATAATAGGCAGACACTGTCCTGATATGAAATGGGAACACTTATGTAAAAACAAAACCTTTAATTCGAACAAATTTTCAGGTTCAAGTTATGGGAGACTCCACTATAGAAGGTCTTGAATAGGAATATCATACTTACCACTCTATCCTTAGAATCTAATTCCAAATCTCGAAAGACTTTCTCCAGAAATCCTGGGACGTATCGCACTTTGATTGAATACTAAAAGGAAAGTAAAAAAATCACAAGAGAAGGGAATAATAAGTGATATCATGAAAATAGTGACCATGATCCCATGAGAAAATTAACTCTAGGACAGAAGTGCTCTAAATAGAATTTACGTTTGTTCTCTTGTAGATCACTTAAAATTTTTTGATATGTTTAGAATTTCCAGGGGAAACAAAATACCAGAAATGGCTCATACTTTAAAAACCCTAACTCTGCAAAGAACTTGGATTCGGGTTTCCCAGAGTCAAACGAGGTCAAAAAGTTTGTATCAGTGATCACGCACGTGCAATGATTTAAGACATTTACCGTCATTCCAACCTTGTTTATTTGTACCTAGTCCATTAAGCATTTAGTTGGTAGATGTATACATCGCTCTCGAGATACAGGCGACACCCGAATCTCTTTCGAGAAGATTTTACTGTAGAGTCAAACCTCTGTTACCTTATTACACATGAAAAAATTTCGTGTTAGTAAAAACCCCTTAATCAAAACCAGCCGCTGTTTCCTTGAAAAAGCAAAAAAATTCGTGTTAATTTCAGATCGTACAAATTTCAAGGCCGTTGAATACTTGCCTAGTAACACTAATGCCTCCTTAACTCGAATAAGTCTTCTCGTCCTTCAGTTAACAATACCTTATAAACCTTACTCCATAACTCGAATTTTCTTAAACCGAACAAATTTGTGTTCTTCGTGCGTGTTCGAATTATGGAGACTCAAATGTATAGTATTAAAACGTTTAATTGTACCTTATCAATTTTCATGGACGGTTTGAGTGGGTATATAATTTTCGCATCTTTTCGTATTTCTGGATAGAAAGCCTCGAAGCCGCATCTGCAGGTATGAGGGTCCGGCAAACCGGATTCTGTGAAGCGACGACCCGTTCTGTACACGTTGAAAAGAAAAAAATCCATATGAACCAAGAGCTATATTTCAATAAATTACACAGAATTCCAAAATTTTATTTCCAGGGGGTTTCGTGGGTTCTTAGGTTCGAAAAATAAGACTTATTTTCGGGAATATTTTGTCCAAAATTTGCGATAAAGTGATTTTGAATCGGATTGAAATTTCGTATTGTTTGAAACATTATACAGCTTCATAACTTGAGAAGTATTTTCTAAACATAAATTTATATTATAATCTTTGAAATACAACGTACCTTTGTTGTTCAGCTTTCTTGATAGCAAACGCTGCTGGAAATGAGACTACTGGTACATCTTAAACGTAATATAAAATATTTTTAAAACCCTCTTTCAGGTGCCTAATAAAAGAGGGGGGTTGTTGAAAATCGAAAAATTTACGAACAGGTAGAGGGCGGTTATAAGACAACCGATTGTAGGATGTCTTTAAAGTTTAAGGCCCGCTTGCATTTAGTAAGAGTTTACAAGGCGTATTTAATTGAAAATTAAATTAGGGCGTTATTCCTATAAAAATTCACGAAATTCACAAAATTTCATTACATTTATCCGTGTAACGAGTTTTTATCATACTTTACTTTATTTCGACTAGCAATCGAGTAATGGAAAATCCAGCTTAGAAAGCATGATATGAATACATGAAGAAAGCGATACAGAGCTGTTAATGAAGGCCAAATACTACCTTTCAAAAAGAAAAAGTTTAACAACATGAATAGAAAGTAGTTTACCAGTATAAAAATTGACCTATAAGTATCTTACCATCTGAAGAAAGGCCAGCGCGAATTGTTGTTGCGCCAAGGTCGATAATCACTGTACCGTCTTTGTTCTAAAAAAATTGAATAAGTCTTCAACGGTTGCCTATCTATCATCGTTATGGAAAGCAAATCCAATCTTCGGTTGCTGTATCATTCTAGTTTTTCTTAAAATTCGTTTTGACCACCCCTGATATCATAACATATTTATGATTATTGGGCCAAGGGTTATTACCATTTGCCATGGTTAGATTATTTTAAAAAGCTTTTACTCTACGGGAGAAGAGAATTGACTAATTTGAGAGATCGAGCCTTTTAGCAATCTGGTTATAAAAAATGTGTGTATTGATTTGAATAGTATCTTACATTCTTTTTCTTCTTGAGACTTCCCTCTCTAGCCAACAAAGCTGTTGGACCTTCTTTGACTAACGAGCCGGGTATGGGTGTATCGATAACTGACATGCGTTGTAAATTGGTTAGCCAATCATCTCTCTCCGATTCACCGCCACAACGTATTACAAGTTTATCACCGTTCATCTGGTGAGAAAAGAAGATTCGTCATTTCTGATAATCAACAGCTGTAGGCAATGTTATCGTCATTAGCGAGTTTATGTATCAGATGATATCGAGGGCGACGGTAAGTGAAGTCGACGCAAAACAAAGTTGACAGTTGATGTACGGCTTTGCTCACCCAAACAGAGGACAATATTTTGGTGTTTTTACCGTCGTTGAGCAAAGTGGATGGCAATTTTGGGGACATGTCAACTTTGTTTTATACCGTCTCCTTCGATTTATCTCGAATACATAAACTCGCTATTAGAGATAAGCTCACGCAAAGTAATAGGATGCGAAGTTTTAAAGCTGCTCATTGCGAAGTATTGTGTTATACAGTATAAACCCTGCTTCAAATTTTATCAACTACTGTTCCTTCTCTGTAGAGCAAAGATAAATAAAAACAATACACATGCTTAAGACGTTCAAACGTTACGGTTCCGTTCCGAAACGAAACGAAACGAAACGGTTTTGATACAAGTGTGAACGTCAAAATTCGAAACGTCGAAAAGAAGACGTTGTACAGCAAAAAAAGATCCAAACGGTTTCGCTCCACTTTTTTCATCGGAACGGAACTGCTCCGTTTTCTTCCTCCGAAACGTTCCAAAAAACAATATGAACACACTCGATCCGTAACGAAAATCATACCGGAACATGATCTAAGAAAACTATTCGAATAAAACACTTACTCGTGCTGAGATGTTGACAGTATTGTTTTCTCCAGCAACCACCTATACAGAAAAATAAGAAAATATTCACTTCAAGAGGTGATCACATAGAAACAGGTCTTGCTAGAGGTAGGATAGATGGACATAAAGGAATTGTCTTAAAACTGTTTATGGTGGAGGAACCAAACTGCTAAAAAAGGTTACGCGACGTTAAAAATATAGCCCAATAACATAGCTCAAAACATTTATTCTTTCTGGCAAATCTTGTAAATAGTATCATGCCTGACAAATATTTAACCGATCTTGTCAAAAATATTTAGGTACAATAATGTCTAGAAAAAACAACTTGATGGAAAATTCAGGGAATCTTTTAGTCAGAAATCAGTCAATTTTCTCAAGGAAATGAAACGGTCAAAATGCACGAAAAGTAACATAAAACGAATCCACCAAACCTCAGATCCAAGGATGTCGATGTTTCCAAGCGGAGTTTCAGATTTATGATCCTGAAATAAAAATATATATTATATTCATCTTAAAAGTTCGGGTTTAAGATCATCAATACATACCCACCATCGTAGGCTCACCCACTGAGCTTAATAAATCCTGGACACTGTTTCTCGATCCTTCGGTGTTTTTGAAAGTGTTGGTACTCAATATTTCATTTCATTTCATTGAATTATAAATTGACCCATATCCAGTCAAGGATCAAGGGTAAGTGGAGCAATCCAGGGAGAAAGAGTGGCGCTCTCCCCTACGTTCGGGTAAGATAGCTATCGAAAGAGGAGCCTTCGGTTCGCCTCCGACTGCGGTCGCAGACTTACTTACTTACTTACTTACATCGAGTAGTGTAACCATTAGGGTATCACTTTTTCCAAAAACTCCGCGATTAAAGATGGCGGATAAAAAGCTTGGTCCCAGGGTACATAAAAGTCCGTGCGCTTGCCCGTTTTGTGATTTGAAGCACACCATTTGAAATTAATTAAGTAAGAACGCAGAAGAAGTGCTATGAAACAATATAAAAGATAATCCGAAAAATCTCACCAGTTTTGATGTTCAGAAAATTCATTTAAAATTCAATTAAAAAATTTGAATTTTTAACATCAAAACTTTCGTTGTCTATTTTCTGATTAAGATAATGATGGTGAAAATTTTCGGATTATCTTTTATATTGTTTTACTTCAAATTGTCAGCTAGTCATGGTTTCAAGTGCTATGAAATCTTCGGGGGTTAAAAGTATGGCATATTAAATATCAGCTGCTGCCATTAGTTTCCAAGAAGAAGGGTACCAAAAAGAGTTCTAGTAAGTAAGCTGGGAGCAAGCCATCAAACATGGTTCTTCAAAAATTTTAACTTTCCGTTGAATGGTTTGCGCGGCATTTTCCAACATTGTCTCAAACATTTATTTTGTTGCATTACAACGGCTTCTTTCTTTTGTTAATTTCGCATAGCGAAAGTATTACGATAGTCTTTCGCGGTGCGGAATAAAATTTAGAAAACGAAAGTGGTTTTCATATTTCTAGAACATTCTCGAACATTCTAAGCATGGACTCACTCGCTAAGATTAAATCTAACGTTTTTCACTCCGCAAGTATTAGGTAGGCGTAACCAAGGATTTGTAAATATTACTCGATTTTAGAAATGGCGGCTTGCAGGAAGCTGTAAGAACTGCATTTGGTTGTTTGTAATTTTATCATGTTTTTGCTTTTTTTTTTGAGTATTTAAAGATATTAATATTTCTTTTAGCATAGTATTTTATGTTTGTGTAGTTAGTAAATGCACCAATATAGTAATGGGAATTACAATTAAAGAGTTGCCCTTCAACATCAACACCAACTACAACCACACAGACATGACAAGGCACAAGGTACAGTATGATCTTCTTTTTTACAGGTAGAAATAGGTGTTGATAGTTGATTTAGTTGTAAGACAGATTATCAGTTACTAAGTATTTTAGTGAATTTTACAGAGGGATTTTTGGCAGGGTGTCAATCTAAGTGACAAAAGTTATATACTGTAGCTGTCCTACCGTGTGAGATATTGGGTATAAACTTGCATCAGTCAGTGGAGGCACGTGTGGAGGCAAACATGAATAGCCCTCAAATGAATGACCTGTCTGGTCATTAAAATACAAAGATAGAGTAGATCTGCGAGCAGAGCTGCGTAGTTCATTGGTTTTGAAATTTTGCCGCTTTGTTGATTGGTCAGTCATTTGATGGCTATGTAAGTTTCCCTCTACTGATGCAAGTTACCCGATTTCATTGTATACTAGATGTAATTAATCCAACACAACTAATTGAACCCTATTTTTAATCAAACTTTGTCAAACTTAGTTGTCCGAATAGTATTCAACTAAATTGGGTCCTTGAACTTTACCGGACTACTTAAAAATTAGATTAAATTTGATTTAAAGAAATCATCAAACTTAATCGAACTTTTAAAAAAAAACCTTAATAGTTGGATTATTTTGATTACATTAATCAGAATAATACATGTTTTTTTTTATAAGCAAGTGTATGCCCCTTGGTCAGGCTCGTGTATGCTTAAGTTCTCAAAGCATCCAGGCATAGATTATGCTTATTATATGCTTATGAATCATGCTTATGATTCACTTCGAGCCAAGTTTTTAGTGAAATTTCAGAAATTTTGCAAAAATTTGTTCAGATTTTGGGAGCAGTGGAATGTAGGAAACCGTGGAAAGTCTTTTTTTTTTACTTGACCTCTACCAAACCTTTTTAAACTGATAAAAATGACAACTGGAAAAATATTTCAGGCTGACGTATATGCTTATGTTATGTTTAGGAATTCTGCAAATCTGAGCCTTCATATGCTTATAAGCGTTATGCTTATAAAAAAAAACATGTAACTTAATCAAACTTTGTTGAATTTAATCGAGCAGTAATTTGAGAAAAACTCTTCAAACAGAATTTTCGTCAAATTTGTTGAACAGATTTATTGTCGAATTGTCAAACTTTTTTTGTTTTCGAACTTTTTTCAAATTTGTCGAACATTTCTTAAGTCGAACTTTGTTGAACGCGATATGTTTTGTTGAACTTAATCGAATACTCACAATGCTACACAGGTGACTGAGATTTCGATTTACGGTTTCACATAATAATAACCAAAGTCATCCTTGCCGCAAGCATTGAAACGTGGAGTTAAGTTTTTCTGATTTGTGCTGGAGTATTAATTATATATCCAACATGACATCGCGCCTCTAGCAAAAGATCCATTGAATCAAGATGGTCTAACCCAATCAAAAAGCAAAATTGATTCAAGCTGAATTGAAGATTTATTTTTACTGATGAATATTTAGTTAGGAAAAGTGTGTATTTATAATATTTTCTTGACATTATTTTAATGCTGAAGTTTGTAGATGTCTGATGGGAATATTTCTTCACGCACAAATTTCTTCCCTTAAGTAAGTAAGTAAGTAATAGTTTATTTCATGTTGACGAAAAGGTAGCAACGAAGGCTAATAAAAGTCAACGCTACTTTACAATTAAAAAAGACTAATGTTTTGTTGGCAGCTCATTGTCGCTGCTACCGAGGCTAGATATTGACAGCTTTTGGTTGGCAACGTTTTTGTTTGTTTTTATCAAGTGAAGGTTATCTGTTCTGGGACTTCCTCTCACAAGCCAAATGAAATTAAGATTGGGCATCAGCAGATGATGATGAATGATTCATCTTGTAAAATAGGCAGTTGAACTATATTAGCTTTAAAGCTATTACAGATTTGTACACATTTTTCGACTTTAAGAATATATACATTAACATTAACATTAAGATATATACTCTTAGGTGCCAAATAAACGGGCCCCCCCGCTTGTTAATTTTTCGATTTTTTTCCAACCCCCCCGTTTATTAATTTTTGAAAAAAATCCCGGCTCCCAAAAGGAAAGTTTCTTGTTTTACTCTAAAAAGCCTAAATTTAGTCTATTTTGATCCTTTTTAGGGTTTTTAAAAGTCCATTTTCCAACCCCCCCGGTAATTAGGTCCCCCCCGTTTATTTGATTTGAAAAAATTTTCCAACCCTCCCGTTTATTCGAACCCCCCCCCCCCCGTTTATTTGGCACCTAAGAGTAAATCATTAAAACCAATTGATTGGCCATTGATTAAAAAATGTATCAAGTGGGCGAGTCTCTCTGTTTTATGAGAAATGGAAGTCAATCAAAGTTGATCGACCTGCTCAAATGATAATGTCAGTATAATTCCATGTCTCAATGATATGGAACCAAGGCAAACAACAGCAATTACAAAGTTTTAGTTTTAAGGAAAAAAGTTTATGCAATACTGAAGTTGGCCTTAAAATTTACTTAATTTCCACCAAATTTAGCAAATTTGTGCTCTATCAAGCTTTAAAAACAGTTACCTTAAAGAAAGAATTTTTGGCAGAAAGAAAATTTGGCGGATTTGGCAGTTTTGGCCAGAATCCGCCAAATTAAGTTCCCGCCAAAAATTCTTTTTTCCACCATCCGCCAAATTAAATTCCTGCCAAATTTAGTTTTTTCGTCCATCCGCCAAATTAAATTCCCTCTAAAAAACTTTTTCGGCCATCCGCCAAATTAAATTCCCGCCAAAATTTCTTCCTTTAAGGTATTTTTCTTATCTAATATCAATATTTTGCCAAAAATACCCCCACAATGGCTAAAACTGAACTCTTGTTATATTTATTTTCCAAGGCTTTAGCAAAACTAATTGCCTGCCAAAGTTGGTTGTGTTTGATTTTGCTTGATTGGGTTAGTATTGTATCTAATGTCATTAAAGTCTGTCATCTAAAAAAGTATGTGGATACTTTATTTTTCAAACAATTTCTCAGCACCAAGTTATGCTAAGGTAGATAGTTAAAAACCATTGGAAAGATATATTAGAGATGAACAATCTAAATGATTAAAAGGTTTTTGAAATTTGAGATATATACTATGAAGAAAAATGAATGAAGATTTAAAAAAATGAGGAATTTGACTTTTTGCTTGATATGACGTGACACTTACTATAATATATATACCTGGCACAGAATTTACAGTCAAATTTATCTAAATAGCATATATACCTCGAGCTCTTTTATCGGATTTCGTTTAATTTTGGATATTGTATTGTTGTTTTTTTGCTTTATCTACCAGGTGCTAACATCTTAATATTTTTTTAAACAATCAAAGATAATACGCAACTAATCCACGCTGGGACCGTTCATTTTTAGGTGACAATAAAGCTAAAAAGCCCCGTTCTATTTATTGCACTCTATTTATAACGAGGATGGGTGGTAACCTGGCATAACTAGGTGTTAAGTATGGGCTGAACCTAAGGTTCTGTTTTTGACGTTCCCAAGTCTCTGAAAAAGTCAAAAAAATCTCTAGAAGAATCTAAGAATCACTTTTCCGATCTGACATTCTGCAACCGCAGTACTTCCCGGTCGTTTAATATGATTATTTCATCCATGAATAATCGAACAATATGCGAAATTTTCGACTCTGAGTCGTCTTGTTTACTTTTCAAATCACGCGTTCGAAGTCATATTCAATGTTCGATTAGCAATGCAATGTCTTCCTTCTAGGGATGTTCAAACATTGTTTCAAACATATTTTTGGATTTTTTTGTTGAAAAGATACGATTTTTTACTCCGCAAACCGTCAAACATCAATTTCAAACATGAAACCTCACGATGTTTGACGAACAATGTTTGTTGGTTTGCTCCCAGCTTAAGTATATTCATCTGGTGGCTGTCAGTAGAGTTGGAAGCCGGGAGTCGGAAGTGAGGGAGTCTATCCCTTTTTATTTTCACATCTATTTCTAGCCTCCAGTTACTTACCGCCCAGACTAGATTACAAAATCTAAACTGCTCATTTAACGGTGACCAGGGGTCGAACCCACAACCCTTGGATTGTAGGGCGAATGCTCTACCGACTGAGTTACCCTGCAGGTTCTAAACAGCAAAATAATTTAATTTGACTTAACCAACCTCATAATAATATAATTTTCCACGCGCAATTTGAAAAAATCTTCGCTTCCATCCTTTAAAAGTTCTGACCTGAAACCATAAGAAAAAGCAAGGTTTAAACGTTGAGCCTTTTTTTAGTATTAAAAGGAACTTTCCTAGATAGGATTGCGAACTTGTATGACTTTCATCAACTTAAAATTTAAGGTAATTGTAGAAATTTTTATAATAAAGGTCTGTAAAGATCTGTAAAGATCGAAATATCTTTGAAAGAAAATTTTTTATGTTTTGATTTTTTTGGTTCATACAATCTTGGTTTTTATGTTTCATTTTAAGATAATTGTAGTATATATTTGAGTTGTGGGTCAAAGGTCAATTTCCCAAAATTTAGAGACACAGAATACAGAAATATTGGGGATACTAAAGTCGAGGGATATTTAAAGACTGATGTTGATGGATATCTAAAGACTGAGGTTGAGGGATATCTAAAGACTGATGTTGAGGGATATCTAAAGACTGAGGTTGAGGGATATCTAAAGACTGATGTTGAGGGATATTTAAAGACTGATGTTGAGGGATATCTAAAGACTGAGGTTGAGGGATATTTAAAGACTGAAGTTGAGGGATATCTAAAGACTGAGGTTGAGGGATATCTAAAGACTGAGGTTGAGGGATATTTAAAGACTGAAGTTGAGGGATATCTAAAGACTGATGTTGAGGGATATTTAAAGACTGAAGTTGAGGGATATCTAAAGACTGAGGTTGAGGGATATTTAAAGACTAAAGTCCCCTCCCAAGCCAAATGTTCAGCTAGTGGTTAATAGGTGTACAGCTTCAGGTAAATAATAAAGAGCAAGCTAAGACATCCCACGTTGTGTTGATCTTACTTTAGTTTGGTTCATAGGTAGCTTGTCCAAGTAACCTTGCATACATGTCACTTTTTTGCTCTATAAAGAAAAAATTGTTAATTGCTAAGCTCACTCAATGATACTACAAAGAGAAGATGATAGGTTAGTATACAGGACAATTTATTGCGGGGTTTATGTATCGGACGATATCGAGGACGACGGTAACAGAAATGATACAAAACAAAGTCGATAGTTGATGTACGACTCTATATCGCCTTTGCTGACCCTAACAGACAACGGTATTTTGGTGTTTTTACAGCCGTCGAGCAAAGTGGACGGTGATTTTGGAGACATGCCAACTTTGCTTTATACCGCCCCACATAAACTCGCTATTATGTGCCTCTGGATGGAGATGTTCCAGGATAATTAAGCCCTGGTATTGGATATCACTGGAGTATGATTTTTCATCAAAGGGGGTGGTGTATTTACAAGAGAGGGCATATTCAGGGGATAAACACATTTAAGAGCAGATATACAGCGAGAAGATAGGTATGACTAGCATCTTTAAAAAGGGAGGATAAAGAGGGCTTTGATTATTATAATAAGACGGGACCAAAGGGGACCATTACGTCTAAAATTAAATATTACCAACACTATGGACAGTTAACTTTTCCAGTAAAACCCCATTTATAAGATAGGAAGTTTGAATGAAAGGGGGAAAAAGGGTTCGGAAACAAAACTTGCGTACCTTTGAAGGTAGTCTGGTAACAGTCCTTGACCCTTGTGTTATTTTACCATATAATTCTTTCAATACTGTCGTCTATATAGGTGATAAAGATATAAAAGATATACATATACAGAGGGAAAGTTTAACAAAGCTAGGAAAGAATTATTGTATAAGCAATTAAACCGATTGAACAGTCTTCTTCTCTGATAATCTACATGGGATCCTCCCCCCAGGTAGATGGGGAGGGGGAATCAACTTTTGTCCTGGAGGGGGAAGTGAATATTTTCACCTTTATGGGGGGACTAATGCAAATGGGGGATTTCAGAATATTTTATGGGAAGTGGGGTGTGAAAATCTTTTTAGTAAATACTTATGAATGAGATTTTAGTACCGACTCGTTCCATTTTATATCCATACAGGGGGTGGACGAACATTTCCAGGGGGTAAAAGACCGACTTTAGTTTGCCCCATCCCCATGTTTGGAAATTCAATGGAACAGCCCAATGTTCACGTTATCTCTTGTTATATGGATATTAGATGGACGTTGCCATGGCGTTTATGCAAGCTGACATACAATATCGGTCAAAATATATTGAGAATTTTGGTTAATTCCTCGTTTTTAGCATTTTAAAGTTCGGGCGAGAAAGTGGCTTTTGGCCTATTTGTTAGATTTAATCAAATATTTCAATTTGGGTGGGGTTTATAGGCTTCCAGGTCATATTATGAGTCTGAGATTCTTTAGAGGAATAGACTGATTGGTACGTTTTTCTCAAAAATTATGGCAGGTATTGCATAACTTACTGGGTCCCAATCAGTGAGTTTTTCGTGATTGACAGCTTTATAATGTAGATAATTATCCATGTCCGAGGGATTGAGCAAGAAATAGGATTCAAGTGGAGTGTCCGGTTCGGGTGTCCGTAATTCGCTTTCGTCCGAAGTGTCCGATAACGCTTGTTCACGAAGTTCACTCAGCTTTGACTGTTGAAAGATAATGGAGAATGATATGAGAAATAACGATTTGAGCTTACTTGAAATTACTCTATGACCTGAATACTAAGCCCTTCCCTTTAAATGTACACTGTTTTTTGCGGAAACAGTGTCAGCGTGATTACACTAATTCCCTTGAAAATTGTTTCCGTATGGTGGTACCAATGAAGTGAAATCTCGAACGTAGGATTTGAAGCCGCTAATTTCTATCCGCCGTCAAAAATAGCGTATATCTTATGGCTTTACTTTTTCTTGCCTGGGAGAGATTCGCTTCTAGCCTTTCGGGCTTTTACTTTATTGGGTGGCAAAATTAAAGCGTTTGAACTTTAGTCTAAATAGCAAAGCTCTAAACGATGCAAGTAGCCTTCTTGAATACCGTCATAGTTCCAGAGGTAATATTGAGTAATACTAGAGTTGGCGGATGAGGGGTATGTGCAGATGGGACCTCCAAAAACCGACCCTTAGACCCTTACTGATTTAAATTTTTCTGATTTTTGCGACCCTTACAGAGACTTTGAAGGGTGAAAAAAACCGTCCGCACACACCCAGCACCCATTTTTGCCTAGGTAGAGCCCCCCCCCCCGAGTCAGATACGAAACTAACGACAGTTAAAGAAACGTCTTATGAAGCGAGTTCAATTTTTTTCTTAAACAACATTCAATGATTTTTTTTATCATATTGGCTGGATGGATTACTATAGCTGAATCTTTCTTTTAAGCTACATACTGTACAGAAATCTCTTGAACAAATAGAATTCGTTTAATTAAATCATTAAGAGATTTGAAGCTCGACATTTTTATTTTTATGGTTCAAAACGTAGACAGATTCATGACAGGCTCTCATTCTAATTTAGGTATTTAGGACGACAAAATTTACTGTTATTCCAGGATATTTTCAGGACATTTGTTAACAATAGAACATTGTACATCCAGATCCAGTCCAGAACGGAGTATAGCTTTAAAAGGAAACACTTTTAAGCTGATAACCAGTGTCAAAGTGAAAGTAGTCACTGGTTTCGTAATTACATATAACGATGTTACCAATACTTTTTATAACTAAATCGAAAGTTGAAATGAAAGACAGCTTCGATAAATCTTTGTAATCTTGCTCACTTACTAGATCATTCATATTCGTTCCTTCCAAAAAAATGTCTTAATTAGCCCAAAAAGAAATTAATTTAAAAATTTATCATCTCTTAAGCAAAAACCACAAAAACGTACACACATGATTCGTAAAAGAATTTGTCGAATTAAAAACCTTTGATATCTAGACAAACATCCTCATTTCGATTCTGAAGTCTTTTGTAAGCACAAACGGATGCCTTTACTCCATAGCGTTCTAAATCTACAGACCTGGCAAGTGCAAAGAAACTGGGATTTTATGGGGGCTCAATCATTGAGTTTCAAGCCCGAAGGATTAGAAGAGGCGAGACTCTTGGATGGGAAATGAAACCACTTATTTCCCATCCAGAACGCCCGCGCGTAGTTTTTACACAAACGCCGGATTGAAACTAAAATCTATCGCTAGATTTCAAAAAATGTACTCCTCCAAAACAAAGGAACCGCTAGATACAATCCGTCGTCGTGATGACGGCGCGTTCTATGTGCGTTTTGGATGGGAAATAAGTGGCTTCGATTTCTCTTGCCTGAGAAGGGTTAAAGTTTCGCCTCAAGCCCTTCGGCTTGAAACTCAATGGGCTCAATCAACCATAAGTCTCATGTATATAAAAACTGACATAATGTTAATACGTCACTAAACTCGAGTTAACCTACTCAACTATTTATTTTACCTTTCTTTCATCTATTATGGACGGAAATCGACGGTTAGTTGACTGTCTAGTCAGCACGGTGTCTTCTTTCTATTCTATCCTGCCAGTCTTGCTTCAACCTGGATCTTCTTCTACACTGAATTAACAAAAGCAGGAAAGTCCGCCATCTTTATTCGGTTGATGCGTCACGAGACACCAAATGTCGTTAAAAAACAGCAGCGGCAAAAATGATACAATAGCAGCCTCGTGACGAAAAAACAAAATCTTTGCTGATTCAATCGATACAAACAAAAGAAAATTTAATTTCTTATAAAAAACGTAAACAACAAAATATATAAATGTAAACCATGCTTACAGCGTCATTCCATTTCAAAGTGCTTTGATCCGGTGGTTCCCATGACGACCGATAAGACGTTGTTGAAGTGTTGCTAAGTAACCGCTCACTGACCAATTGCAATAGATTCTCTCGTGTGCTCTCTTCTTCGTTATAATCAACACTGTTGTGGCGCAAGATATTCTATAAAATAAAGTATTTGAAAAGAAATTATTAAATTTTCATATAGGGGGGGGGGGGTGGACGAACCTTTTCAAGTAACAAAATTAACAAAATATTTTTGGAAAATATTTTGGAAAATGACAAAAATTGCAAAAAGAATCTTGGAAATTTTCTTTTCATACCTTAAAGTGATGGTGGAGGAACTGAAAAAAAAAACACTCTTTTAGACCCCTTGGAAATTCTCTTCGAATTACTCCCAGGAAATGTTCGTCCAACCCCTGGATATAAAATGGAATGGCCCAATCTTTGGCGTGAAAGGAAATTGAAATTTTCACAACGAATTAGCCAAACTCTTCAAACTTTGCAGAGTCTTGCTGGATTTTTAGAAAAAAGCCTGCTAATCTAGGTTCAGTTATTTGACAATGGAAAAACTAGTTGTCAGCATAATGTCAGGCCTAAAAAAATAAGGACATAACATAACATAACATCAAAATAATAAGAACTTTTGTACACCTTTTATTGCATACTGTACAATTTGTGTTGGAGGCCAAAAATGACTAATAGGTTTAGAGTAAGTTTGTCAAACTATCATGTGCAAAACATGAGAAGTAAAACGAAAAGTCATTTTCAGTTTTTCATGAAATCCAGTTGATGTTTGTTTGATAGAACATAGCAGGCTAGAAACTGAGCAATACAGAGTAGAGATGCACTTTCTACGTATAACGTTTGGACAATCATAGGCTTTTTATTTTTAAGCCAGTACAAAATAAAAGCAATAAGGCGAAAAAATCGAAATTACATATACTTTTAAAGATATTCAAACATTATTTTTCAAGATTTGTTAAAAATTAGAGTTAGAATTACACTTCAAAAAACAAATGTACAAATATTTTTTTCAATAGAAGAACTGCTGTCGAAAGGGAGTTCCCTACCCTATACCTCTATTTTTATATTTTTATCTCAAGGAGCTAAATCATTGAAAAAGTCAATTCCTTAACTTTCATCATATTTGTTTGAAGAGAAAAGTTTTCTGTTTGAACGGTAACGAGTTTGATGAGTTTTCAAAAAAGAATTATAGCCAAAAACCTCTATAAAAATATAGTCGAACGTTGACAAAGCGCTGGGATCAGTTTTCCAACTCACTCAAAAGCCCGATCGTAAATGCTCAAATGATAGAGTGCAAGAGCTTTAGTAAACCTTTAGAAAGGCTGGCCAGAAGTTTTAGCTTCGTTTCGACCAAAAACTTGTCCCAACGTAAAAAATTAAGCTTTTCAAAAAAAAAAAATCCCCACATTTTTACCCAAAGAACCAAATTTTAGCTAAACCGGAACATTTTTTTAAAATTTCGAGGCTGCCCGCCGGAAGTTTTAGGCTCGTTCCGGCGAAAAACTTACTCCCTGGCCTAGAAATCAAAAATTTTCAAAACATGAAAAAGCAACCCTAAATATCCACCCAAGGACAAGTTGGTCAAATTCAAGCCAAATTCGACCATTCTTTCAGTCTCCGGGCTGCTCTAATATTTTTTGTGTGACAGGAAGACTCACTCACAGACATTCAGTTTCTAGCTCAACTGTTCTTGAGGAAATCAACCTCCCAACTATAAAGCAAACCTTGTACAATCCCTTTCTCCTGAAATTTCAAACCTTTCACTAATGAAAAGACATTGGAGGGGATATTATTTTGATTACATTAAAAAAGGGATACCAACAAAACGATGTTGGATGGTTCCGCCAGTCCAGAGACCGTAATACAGAGGTAAAGTTTTCGGCCAAGGTGCTTAAGGTCGTGGGCTCAATCCGCGACCAGGTTAAACTAAAGACTTTTTAATTCATAATATTCATGACGTAATATTTCCTACGGAAATACTCTGGTTTTAGCCAGTAGTGGCAAATTTAAACTAGACAAAAGTTGCATAAAATTTGCCACTACTGACAAAAACCGGGGTCTTTTCGTAGAAAACATTACGTCATGAATATCATGAATTAGTACAAAAAATTGTAATCGATACGTCTCTCTGCTTGATGTTCAATAATTAGGTGAAGAATCAAGGTTAAGTAAAAGGGGCAATCAAGAGAGAAAGAGTGAAATATGAGGTACCTGCAATTGTTCGTTATTCATTTCTTCTATTTCTTTTGGACTTAAATTCCCTTTACCCATTTGTCCATCAGTTTTCATAGGAACATTTGGCTCATCTTCAGCATAGCCTCCTTCATCATCTGATGAATTTTGTTCAATGTCTAGTGTTTCCAGTTGTATTTTACTTTCTTGGATCGCTTGTCCTCTCTTGAAAATAGAATCATAAATTCATGGCTTTAGAAACAGGTTTTAGGTGATCTCTAGGAATTCGAGTAAATATATTTGAGTAAAAATATCTCATGTGAAGTTGTGAATATATTACGAAGCTGCTCAACTCCTTGCACTGAAAAAGTTTTTAAACAAAGGTATTTGTTTTACGCAGCCTATAATATAATATAATATTTAAATAATTTTCTTCCTGCAATTAATTAGGACCGAGAATTTAGTTTGAAAGACTTGGACTAGCCCTAATCCCTACATCAGTCGCCCCCCCTGGCCGGATGCTAAACCGATCAAATACTTGACATTCAAAACTATGATATGGAGGATATGGCATAGTCCAGAGCAGGTGGTTTAATTAGAAGTCAGTGAGTGAGAGTCTTACTTTGGTCATACATCGGTACATCCTCTGTTGCAATATTGCTAGTTTTTGTTTCACCTCTTCTACTCTGAATTTTCAACGAAAAAAAAATCACAACAATTTATTATTTCTAGAAAATCATTTATATCGTTCAAATTCAAGGGAAAAGAACAAAATAGAAAGCCGAAATATCACTCTTTTTTTAGAGCAATGCAATCCAAAAACGCCGAAAAAAAAGAAGAATTTTTTAAAAGGACAATTCTTGAGCATTGAAGTAATAATTCTCAATTCAAAAAAAAAGGCAGACGGTCAAAGAAATAAAAAATGTCGAGGCTCAAACTACCAAAAAATAAGAACAACCGTGCAACAAAAAAACCCTGCCTCTTATCTCAAAGAGTGTACTATCAGAAAAGTGAAAGGAAATCAGAGGTCTACCAACTAATACTATTAGGGATAAAAATATGAGACACATACTCCTTCTCGTCCAACCCATCATGGTTTTGCAAATAAATTTGACGGACGCGTATCTCCGCCTCGATCGTCCGCTGTGTTAAATCAAGATCAGTGGCAGACATTCGGTTTGTTTCATCATCAAATTGGAGTTCAGTGGAACTTAGGAGTGACGTTATTTCGTTGGTCGTGAAAAGAGAAGATTTTCTGTCTGACGGTGGTGGCTTGAAAGCATCTGAAAGAAAACAAAAAGCTAATTAAAAAAGGTAAAACTAAAACTAATTTATTGAGGAGCAAATCATTTTATAATCTTTTATATTAAAGCGAAGTTTGATGTTAATGTAACGATTTTGTTGCACCAAATAATCAAAATTTGAAATTAATATGAGTTGCTATAAATCTATTGGAAAGAAACAGCTAGAGCAGGGGCTAACCTACAGTATCTTACGAAAAGAAATTTGAAGCGAGAAAAAAATGATACTAAAGTTGCAATACAAGACTACCGAACATCCCATTTTCGAACTACTACTTCGTAGTAGTGTCTCGTTATTTTCGCGTAAAAGGGTATAGTCTAGCATTTTAGACTATGATAGTAGAAAAAAAGCAAATAATAGAAAGGAGAAACTGTAGTCTTTATAGTTAATAAAAACTGATAATTATCCCGTAACAATTATATACAATCATAAACACTTATATTACTGTATTACTGTATTATTATAAACGACTCCAGTCTAACGAGAGCAAAACACTAGAAAGAAGGGGATACCTTTCCTTGAAATGGTAGCAGTCTTTTCATCAATCTTTGTTTTGATGTCAGTTGATAAGCCTTCTAAAAGACCTTGAATGTCCTAAAGAATACATATACAGAAGAAGATATACGATACAGAAGAAAAACTTCAACAACCACAAACAGCTTCCACTGAGAAAGCTTCAGAATCCAATGATCGTCAAAAACTTTATCTGCCTTACCAAGGAAAACGAGGTGAGACTCTGGTAAAATCCTTAAATAAGACTTTAAAAAACGTTGTCGGTACGCAACAAGTCAAAACACAAATTGCATACAAAAGTACAAAGTTATCGTCAATGTTTAATATTAAAGATAAAAGGTCGGCTTTACACGAAAACAATGTAGTGTATAAAGTACTATGCCCCCAAGAGGATTGTGGAGAAACCTACATTGGGGAAACTGAAAGACGAATTTATGAAAGGGTCTTAGATCATAGTGGCAGAGACATAAATTCGACCGTTTTCAGACATTCAGCACTCAGCGGACACGAACCGATCACCATGGACAACGTTAAAGTAATTGCGAAAGGTTTCAAACGTAATGACACTAGAGAATTAACAGAACTTTTGTTAATCACTGAGCAAAAACCTTCATTGAACGTTCAAAATTTATTCAAAACTTAGCAACTTTTTACGACATAGACATATAGTTCCTTTGTTAATTACTCTTTTTTATTGTGCCATCGATTCAGTTTCATCGTTTTCTCAGTTAAGCGTCCCATGGGTATCATTTTAGATTTTTACACATTGTTTTTAAATGAATTTTTTATGACATTTTAATCAGCTTGTTTCTGTAAATTTTGATTTTAGAATCCTCATTCTGTATTAGATTTTTACTCTGATGATGACCTCTTGTGAGTGAGGTCGAATATATATAGTTTTTAATAAAAAACAAAAATGCTTCTGGTTATTCTATTTGTCATTAAGCTGTTAGCCCAACGAAACACATTTCAATCCTAAAGAATAATTTGAAGGACTAAAAACACTCTTGTTGTTAAAGTCATTATAAGAACCAGGATTGGGAATGGAAGGAAATAATGTCAAAGTATTATACACCTGTCATAATTTACGCAAGTTCTTCACATAACTTAAATTTTAGCAAATCCAGATTACAGACATGTCTAAACAAAACTGTAACATCAGTGGTCAAAGCAACGTTATTCGTCTGAGGGGGGGGGTACTAGGGTTGCGAGCTGACGGGGGGTGCCGCCCGACTTTCGAACCTTGGACCCTTACCGGGACTAAAAAGGAGAAAACAAAGGAAAATTTTGGGAATTTCACGACCCTTAGCGGGACAAATTTGACCAATTTTGACCAAATTTCGATCTTTCAGGGGGTAAAAAGTTAAAATTTTTCTATTTTTCCGACCCTTAGTGGGACTGAAATTAGATTTCCTGATTTTTCCAACCCTTAGCGGGACTTTGGAAGTCCAAAAAAGGTACCCTTAAGGGCGGCACATACCGTACCCTCCATTTGCCTAAGTACCAATACCCCCCCCCCCCGCGCGGGGGCGGAAAATTGATTTTACACAGTAAATTAACATACAATCTTGAAGTGTTGGTGAATTAAGCAAAATGTTGAGATGGGAAAGCCTCTTTATATACTTCACTGAGACGGAAATCCGTCTGATACAGAAGAACTTTTAATACTGCACATTGATGATTTCCAACTATATAGAATTTTTCAAAATTTGGGGAATCAACTCCATATAATTCTTTAAAGCCAAACTTCTGATGAAATTCAAAGAGGTCAACTTTTTTGATTTCTGAATAGGAGCCGGTGCCAATATGTTTAAATAGCAATACCTCAAATTCTTTTTGGCAAGACGAATCCGTCCTTACAACTTGGTTCTGATCATCTCCATTGTCCATTGGTGATAATGTTTTTTCTTTCTCATCCATCATTAGTTGGTTTTCTTTTTTATGAAGTATAAAATTTCTTTTTTTTTTTTATTTTTATTTTTTTTTTTTTTCTTCCTAGTGAGAATGAAATAAATATAAGAAAAAAATCAGTATAAGAAGGAAAACTAAACATCAAGGCATGAATGCTGTATTTTTTATACCTTAAGGGTAGAAATTTTTGCGGAAAGAAATTTTCGCAGGAATTTAATTTCGCGATTGAGAGGAAATTATGTTTAAAATATGACTTATTTTGCCCCAAAAACACCCATTCTGATTTTTAAATCATGAGAATATTCTTGTTTCATGGGATTTAATTTCGCAGATTTGTCAAAAAACCACGAAATTAAATTCCACGAAAAATTTGTTGCCTTAAGGTATATACCGTAAATCACCGATTAAGCGCCTGGGCGCTTATTTAATTTTTCAGGCTCTGAGAGGGGCGCTTATTCAAGCGGGGCACTTATTCAAGCGGGGCGCTTATTTTTTTATTTCAGAAATTCGTATATCAACAAATTCGGAATCTGCTTAAACTTAACTTGGAGGGGGGTGCTTATTCAAAGGGGGCGCTTATTCGAGTGGGGCGCTTATATAAAATTATTTTAACTAAATGGGGGGCGCTAATTCAAGCGGGGCGCTTAATCGGTGATTTACGGTAAGTGAATTGGATTCTCGGTTGACTCTCGCTAATTCGAACTTCTGCTCAATCGGTTCTATCTAAAGTTCTCAGTCTTCTTAAGAGAAACTCTAATTCAAAAAAAATTGAAATTAGAATATAGAGTCAACTATAACAAAAATTTCGATTTCAAATCAATCCCATCATAAAATTTCAACTACAAAAATGTGTTCATTCATCTTAAAGTGAAGAAATTTCTCCATTTCATAAAGGAAGAACTAGAAGATCCATATTTTTATCATTTTTGAAATTTATACAGACTATTTACAATATGAGTATGAATAAACAATAAATTGCATATTTTACATTACTGATGAGGAGTGTACTTAAAAAAAGGAACTAAAAATTAAAAAATTGAATAAATATCTCATAAAAATTCTATACAGAACTATACAGTATCCAATGTAACTTTTACTGTATTTTTTGGAGAGTTTTTGTATACGTTTTTGGAGAATTCTTGCCACTTGTATATTATTGATATCTGTTTTGTTGAGCATTAGGCGTGGTTACACTACATTTTTATCATGATTGAAGAATCTACGTATATGGTGTGACAGGACTGTTTTAAAGAAAATAGAGACTAATAACAAAATATACTTTTTATTGTGAATTTTTAAAATTTTTTGGTCAAGAGTTGAAAGATTTTTACTTCCAAGCGTTCTGATTAAAAAATAAATTGTAAACAAATTAAAGTAGTGTAAACAACGCCTTATGATGAAGTCACCTGTTTAGATTGCAAAACATTTCTTCATAAAACAGTGGCTTCATACTTCTGTTTTATGTTTTTTTCTGCTTCCAGCATTTTAAAAGTTTTCTTGTGAATTGTATATAGACTTTTCACTATGACGCATTGAAAGAAGTGTATAATAACAACACATTGATTCTCGACCAATCAAAAAAACAATCAAGATCAATTCTTTTGAAATTCTATGCACAGATGAAAAAACGAAACACAAATTTTTTAATTTTTTAAGTAACTCAAAATTTACATCAAATTTACCAATTTTTACCAACCAATTACAAAACTTCACATCATTTGACAATTACTTATAAGTTTTCCATGACCATTTGGTGATCGCAAACCTAAAGCTAGGCTTCTATGTCTGATATCTCTCCGTAAAGACTGAGGAAGCTCCATCACAGATCCAGAGTATTTCACAATATTTGACATAATGAAATCCAAGCATTGTCTACGCAAGCTTAAAGGTGAGAAGCGAAAAACAGAAACTGTATTAGTATGCTTAGCTCGATCAACCACATCAACTATTGAATTTATACAGCCGCCAAAAATCAATACCTCTCCAGGAGAATCTGTTTTGCATGCAGTGTGCCACATTCTAGGTGCAAAGATATCCAAGTTCTTTGATGCTGTTTTCAATTCCGACCACGTGTTTTGTGAAATATTGTAAATCCAAGTATCCTTAAGTGCATTTCCTTCGTTATCAAATCCACCGTAAATAAACAAGTGATTATGACTCACATTTTCCATAACATGCCATGAGCGACCTGATGGTGAGTCACCAATTGGCTCTAACTGTGTCCAATGAAATGACTTAGAATCCAGTACATATAAATCATTGCGACGGTGCTCCTTAAACCTTCCACCAAATAAAAAACATTTTCTTCCAATCTGTGTGGTTGAAAAGGCAGCTCTTGGTGATGGTACTGATCCAGAGCCTTTAGGTTGAGACCATATCAGTAACGAAGTATCCAAAATATGCAAATGGTTATTCCATCCAGTGCCATGTGACCATGCAAGTGGAAATTCTTCAAAACAAAAATCACCCTTCACCTTACTCCAATTTTCAGGTGGGTGCCCAAACCCACCAAAATAAATAATATTCTGACCATCAATCCAACAACCAAACTTATCTCTTGAAGAGGGAGTTACTCCTGTTGTCCTATCGTTAAGGTCTTTCCAAGTGAATGTTGTTAAATCAAGAGAACTTAGCTGGTTCGAATGACCTCTACTTTGTAGATATCCTCCAAACAAAAAAAGTTCTTTCCCAATCACTGCAGCACAAGCCCCAGTATTCTTCTCCGGAAGTGTACCTAAAAATATTTCATGGGAATCGGGTTATATATCATAAAAAATATAAAAAATAAGAAGATATATTTAATGGAAAGTTTTAATTACAGTAAATCAGATTAAATGGTCAAGAAAGTTCATTTTTAAAGCAAGGTGAGAATTACAATGGGAAGTTAATTGAAATTTTGTTAATATAAATGACAGTTGAATGATTATTAAAAAAGATGCTCCAAAAAGAATAAAATATAAACATACAAACCAACGTTCATAGTTTAGTGAAAAAAGATTTAAAATTTTAATAGCTGTAATCCCAATGAAAATTCTGAATCCCAAAAAGATTTCCTAGCACAAAAATGCGTTTATCTACTGCTTTATCAACTCACTAAAGTTTGCTTCGTCTACAATCTCTTACTTCGCTTTTCTTGAGAAATGCATTGAATATACTTTTGCATTTTCTTCCAAACAACATCGCAAAATACTAAAAATGCTTCGCAAACAGTAAAAAGAATTTTGCCTGCGGTGCTAACTTTTTTTACCTCAATTCGCTCGGAAAAATTGCAAAGCTCTCAAAATTAATAATTCGAACCCTGTGTTTACCTTTAGAGTTATGTCTTGTCCATTGTGAAGCTTCCACGCTGTAACACCATATTGATTTGAAGTATAAGAATTCATCAGATGCATCATCACGGTTATCCCCATAACCTCCGAAAACTATCAATAGACCTTTATGAAAGACTGCAACATGACCACTTCGTTTCTCTGGGACAGAATTGCCATTGATGAAGGCTAAGCTAATGCTCATAGTTATACTGCTAAAAGCAATAGCTTTTTATCATAAGTTCCTCAGTTTACATCATTTCAAAATTAAGATACCTAAATAAAATAACAATTCAAGTTAAAAGTACAATTGAAAAAAGATTGTTAAATGTTTAAAAGAAGTTCCTAAAACTGCTGGATTTTAACATAATTTGATTAGAAGATTGGAATTGCATAGAGCAGTGCATACTGTGGTTTAAGTATACTAAGTTAAACCTGACTGCATAACAACCAGCCTGGGACATTCTTGCAATTGCATGGGATGTGCATTTACAACAGATTTTCCATAGGTAGCCAGTGTAAAATGCAATCGTATGTCTTGGGCGAAATATGCTGATTTGCCCTTTAAAATCAAAAACGGCAAAAGGGGAATGGGCTATCATACTTCCTATAACAATCCAAAAGTTCCCTAAACAATCAAATCTGGCAAGATGACAAAAAATTATGAGAGTGCTGGGGTACAGAAACTTTGGAAAATGACAAAATCAAGCTGGCTCTTTATCCACAAAAAACTTCTTGCAGAGTCTCTCGAATTACTAATTAAAGCCTATATTCCATCTTTCCATTCATGGTTTCAGGGGGGACTTGAATTTTGGCGTACTTACAACGTCCCTGTTTAGAAAACCAACTTTTCTTTTTTAGAATATACCTTACAATCTAGTTTTCATATTTAAAGCAACTAGATTGCTGACATGTGGAAAGGAATTTCGGCACGACTGATCCTTTTGTTTCGATAATAACATCAAAGCGGGAATTAATTTTCTTCTTGTTTCTTTCTTTACTTGTTCTTTCTTATCAGTTCACGCTTTCCCTCACTACTTCCAAAGCGTGGTTAGCTCAAGCGGTTAAATCGTCTGTCTCATATGCATGGGGCTCAGAGTTGAATTCCAATGGATGTCCAATTTTTCAATTCTTGATTTTGTTTTTGTGATTCTCTCATTACTTTAATTTTGTATCACATTTCCATTTGAGTGAAGAGATAGTCGAACGTGCGCACCGCACTGGGCTCAACTTCAGATTTTCCCGTTATTAGAAGGCCCAATTGTAACATTTCAAATATTTAGTATTAGGTAGCAAATATACTTTGTCCGTTTTGGCTGAAACTCGTCCCCAGGCCCCAAAAATCAAAATTTTCAAAAAATGAAAAAAAAAACACCCCCAGATATTCACCCAAGGAACAAGTGTGCCAAATTTCAGCCAAATCCGACCTTTTTTGAAGTGTCCAGGCTGCCAGCCTCGTTTTGGTGAAAAACTCGTCCCCAGGCCCCAAAATCAAAATTTCAAAAAATGAAAAAAAAAAAAAAAACCCACAGATATTCACCCAAGGAACAATGTGCCAAATTTCAGTCAAATCCGACCTTTTTTGAAGTGTCCCAGGCTGCCCCAAAGTTTTAGCCTCGTTTTGGCGAAAAACTCGTCCCCAGGCCCCAAAAATCAAAATTTTCAAAAAATGAAAAAAACACCCCCAGATATTCACCCAAGGCACAAGTGTGCCAAATTTCAGCCAAATCCGACCTTTTTTGAAGTGTCCAAGCTGCCCCAAAGTTTTAGCCTCGTTTTGGCGAAAAACTCGTCCCTAGGCCCCAAAAATCAAAATTTTCAAAAAATGAAAAAAACACCCCCAGATATTCACCCAAGGAACAAGTGTGCCAAATTTCAGCCAAATCCGACCTTTTTTGAAGTGTCCAGCCTGCCCTAAAGTTTTCGGACGGACATACAGACATACAGACATACATACAGACAGACAGACAGACATACATACATACAGACATTCTCAGATTATAGCTCAACTGAAGTTGAGAATATTGACGCGTTATGTAATGTTAATTGCTATTAGAAGTTACGCGTTCAATTCAAATCTATGATCTGTTCCCTCCTAGTGAAGAGTTTAATACCCTTAAGGAGTTTAACAACCTGTAACAACCGTATTTTATAAGCATTGAATACTGAAATTCAAATAACGACCACGCAAAAAAGATAAGCAAACGATTGGATCAAGTGTCACTTTGACCCGGAAATCAATTATTATTCTGCCTTTAAAGTATAAAACGAGAAGTTCAATGATTCTGAAAGAAGTTATTTGGCGATTCTCTTACAAAGAATCGCTCGCTCAGTAGTGAAAGTGAAACTGAAACTGTCAGTCAGCAAACGCAGGCGCAAACGCCTACACCCGTTCTTCTATATCTCAGCCTTGAATAATCGCTTGTGGCAAAAAAAAAGATTGAAGAAAAAAAAACTTAAACAAGCAACATGCTGAATGGACCTACCTAATGATTAACATCAGATGAAAATAAGAAAAAAGTGACAATAATTGTACAAAAATTCAGAATGGAAAAATAAAGCTTGTGTGTTGAATAATGTAAAATGGTAAAAAGGAATTTCCCCAAATACGAAAATCACCAGGGGGGGGTCTTGCAGTTACTCCTTGACACTATGTGGAGTAACTGCAATTTTGGACATTTTCTACAGACACCACCACCCTTGCAGTTATTCCATAGTGTACTAACTGATTTTACCCTCAAAATTGGTGTATACCACCCCCAAAAATGCCAAATTTGGCAATTTTTTCACTGAATTCCTCATTTTTGATACCATTTTACTGGGTACGTCTTATTAATGACCGTTCAAGAGTTAAATATCTCAATCATTTTCCAAGTTTGTTAAAATATCTTTCATGCCTTGATTGAAGAAAAAATTTTGTGATTTTTTTTTGACTTTTGAAAAAAAAGTTTTGAATTTTTTTGCTTCCGGAATTTTTAAAAACCTAAAATTTTGGGTGAAAAATTGAAAAATGTGCTCACTTAGTACACCATATCCTACCAAATTGACAATTTTGGGCTTAGGCACCACCCATGTTGCAGTTAGTCCACTGGTGGAGTAACTGTTTTCCCAAATTTTGGTTTATATACCACCACGGTAGTAATTGTCATAGTGTTTATATAATAACTGCATGACCCCCCCCTGAAATCACTTAAACCATTCAGGCCCAAAAAAACTTTTAAGCTGTTTTTGGCCCAAATTTGCCCAAAAAAATTTTCCTTAAAAATCTGGCTCCGTCACATTTAGGGCATTGCCATTTTGCATCATTGTGCAAAAAATCAGAAAAAAATTATGAGTCAACTGAGAAAAGCTATATTTTCTTATTTGGTTAAAGGGAATTTCCCCAAAATACAAAAATCTGTTTTTTAAGGCGAATAAGTATTTTCCGGGAAAAACCACTTCAGCCATTCTTTAGAGAATCTTGCCCTCCATCTTTGTACAAAATTAATCAGAAAAAAGTAATGACAGGATTTTGCACAAAGTCCAAAAAACCCTATTTTTAGTCAGTTTTCGGCCCAAATTTGCCCAAATAAATTTTTTCTCAAAAATCGGGCTCCTTCATGTTCTGGGCATTGCCATTTTGCATCATTGTGCAAAAAATCAGAAAAAAATAATGAGCCAATCCTGAGAAAAGCTGGTAACAGACGGACAAACGGACATGGGTTAATTTATAGAACCTCCACCGGGGTACCCGGAGGTAGGTCCAAAAAGAAAATTGAAACGAGTGGAAATCAAGTCCTATACACAGGAAAAATTTTTGGATTCCCTAGGTTATGGAAATGTATATTTCCAGATCTGGAAATCTGTATTTTTCCCTAACCAATCCCTAGCTAGGGAAGGTGCATCAGCTCCCTTGTTATGGAAATGAAATTTCCTGATCTTTTGACTATCTAGGGATGTTAAATTTCCCTATTATTGAAAAGTACTTTTCTAGAGCAAACCCCAATAAAGCCACATAGGGTTACCCATATTCAAGAATTAAATTCTTCCTTTTGATTTATAGAAAACTAGTAAAATAATTAAATGTATTCGATCATTCTGTGAGCATAGGTTCGATAGCTCTCATTCGTTCTGACGTACTTGCACTACTTTGAGTATCCCGGCACTTTTGTCACAACAGTGGAGCTGCACTAGAGAGCCAACTTAATGACCTCAAACCCGTCTCACCAAACCACTGAGCCCTTGCGACGCAAGTCCATTGCGAACGAATGAGGCCTCCCTGGCAGGACGCCTCACCTTTAGCGTTGTGTTACACATTGATCAAATTAATTTTCCCTAACCTGAAAATAATTTTCCCAAACTCAGACAGTTTAAAAATTTTTGATTGAATAATTGAATTGTCATATTTAAAGATTTGAAAAATATGTTCTAATTTAATTAATTGTTTAAAGGATACACTCAAATTAAAGAGTTCGGGAAATTGAATTTCCCAATCTGGGAAATGTTATTTCCCTAGTTTGAGAAATCACATTTCCCAATTCGGAAAGAAAGAATAGAATAAAGCAAGCAAGGTCACAGTTCGTGATATTTCCTTTCCCTAGCTTGTCTCGATCAATCTTGTTTTTTTTGCTTGTCTATGGTCAATGGGGTACAGGTACAGAAATATCGGACAACTGACAAGCGAGAGACTCTTCAACCTCTTATATTCAAACCGTTTCCCCTAGTTTCCCCTAGTTTCCCTGTCGTTTCCTCTTGTTTCCACTCGTTTCCAAGCCAATTTCAGAAATGAGGGTGGATTCATGTTTAAGGGGACCAAGAAAAGTAATTTTGAATTTAATGGGGGGTAATTCATCATGTAAAACCAAATCTCTTTTCATACCCTTGCAAAGTTTTTTTTTAATTTACCGTTTAAGGTGGAAAACTAAGGGTGAAAATTCGAAAATTTTCTCTGTCACCCAGCCATGTTGGATGATTTTTTGGCCTCTGTTATAATACCGTGAGTGGTCCTAAATCCGACAGCCCTGCCTAATTCCAACCCCCCCAAATAACTGTTATGAAAAATTTTCTATGTTTACAAACATCCCCTCTCCAAGTTGAACGATAAACTATTGCAAGAAAAACTCTTGAAACAAAACATCTAACAAAATGGTTATAATGTCAAGATGCCAAATAATGTAATTTAAAAAGTGTGAATTGTAAAAAATAATTACTTTTTATAATGATAAACTGGTGTTGTCATTTATGACGTTGTAACATAATGTTTAAATGTATATATTCTTTAAAGTCGAAAAAAAGTGTGTGCACCACCACGCGCGTCCGTAGAGGCACGCCGCACAACCATCTAAATGTACCGCACGATCAGGTATACACGCTGCGCGGCCGGTAGAGTAGGTCGCACGACCAGTACGGCACGCCACATAGCCAGTACGGCACATCACAGTGCCAGTAAGGCATCTCTCACTATCTTTACGTGTGTAGCGCGAACAGCGCACCAAGTCCGGGGCGTCCAGGGCACTAAGTTTCAAAATAATTGTTAATCCCCGGACATTTACAAGAAATCCCAGGATTGTCCGAGGAATCGGCAGGGTCGTATTAGTATCTTTGAAAGACCCCATATTGGATTTAGACAGGGCTGTCAGATTTAGGCAGTTAGTCACACTAGAAAATCAAGCTTTCAGAAAAAACAACATCAGTCATCTACAGGATGTAATTGCAACAACAAGGATTAGAGTTATATACCTGAATCCACTTCAAGTTCCCAAGACAATTAATTAAAACTTAAAATGAGACTACATGACTGATTGCGAACATGCATCAGCCAGAATATCAACCAACCAAATTTTGTCATTCAATTCCTGAGACAGCGCTTTGATTTTTAAGTCCTTGTTTACAATCTAAAGTAAAAATAATTTAATTCCGCACATGTAAATGGGTCAGTGTTTGTGGTCCGGCAAAATTTCCGGGAAATAGCCTATCCAGTCCAGCCTATCTAGGCGGGTTCTGTCTCCCCCGTAGATCTTTTCCTTGGGAAGTTGATCTCCAAATTAGTTTTCAAGGTTGGCTTGGCTCAAATCCTTTCATCTATGGCTCAAATTTTAGGCGATTTCTCATAGTTTTTGAAAATCTATTTTTTTCATGAATCTCTTTAGAAGTTTTGCGGCGCATTTGTTTGCTTGCAAGTCAAGTAAATGATATAGCTCTTTCGCAGCATTAATCTTTGATATGCATTTTGGCGGGACGCTAGTGTGACTAACTGTTAGGACCACTCACGGTACACTTTGTAATAAATTTCACAGTTGCAATAATACCTGTTACACTTTGTAATACAAAACCCAAGGTCTATAATATAATATATAGATAGATAGATCTTTAGAGCTTTATTTAGAGCTAGCCTGTTAGAGCTGTTGACTGTAACTTTCTGAAGTTCTTTTTTACCCAAAGCCTTGGTCTTTTTCCAATAGTTCTTTTGGAGAATGCGGATGGCCTATTGAATTATTGAATAACTAATTACACCTAATTACTCCCACGGGGGTGGTCCAACACGGAAAAATTGAAGTGACGTTAGATTTGCAAAAAATTTTTACCTTCGTATACAAAAACCTAAATATCTCAACAACTAAAGAAGCTTTTTAAATTCTGTAAAAAACTTTTTTCAGGGAAGGATAGAGCTTTAAGAAAGATATAACTCCACTCCACAACAGTTACACGTACCTGGAGACAAGATACTGTGAGAGGTCCTAAATCCGACACCACTGCCTAATTCCGACCCCCCAAATAACTGTTATGAAAAAAAATTCTATGTTTACAAACATTCCCTCTCCAAGTTGAACAATAAGCTATTGCTAGAACTCTCGAAACAAAACATCTAACAAGATAGCTGTAATGTCAAGCAATTAATGTAATTAAAAAGTGTGAATTGTAAAAATAATTACCTTTTATTCTGGATCAGTTGCTCATGTTCAAAACGTTAACAATAATAAAAGTGACTTGTGCGGGAAAAATACGAAACAACTTGGGTTGGTTTCCATCAAGAAACAAACAGACACTAAATTGCAAAAATGGCGCGAAGTTGAAAAAGGGCAGATAGAGCAATAAGCAAAAGCTCGTCCCAGCTGTTGAAAAAACTACTTAAAGCACTATAGCTCTCACCCAACAAAATTGTGGATTTTAAAAATTAGATATTCAGAATCTATTAAAAATTTCGCTTTCAATGATATATAACATCATAGGGTTTTGTGAATGTGCTGGAAAGATATTGGTTCTTGAAAGGTCAATAAATGGCCCATTTTGGCTTAAAATTTGATGAAACAATGAAAATCACAAATATGAATAATATATTATTCTCATCGTATTTCAACATATTGCCATTAAAACAATTATTAAATATTTCCCAAGGCATGTATTTTGGAAGATCAAAAATCATATGCTGAAAAATTAGCACTGTTTAAAAAATATGGACATTTTTGGAAAAAAATGAGAATGAAACATTGGATTTTCCGTCA